>NW_027411755.1:29750418-29974823 GCF_047663935.1 Musca autumnalis
TATGCTACAGTGTTTTATTTATAAATGCATTCAAAATTAGAAAATAATTTTTCGCATAGCCGCAATAACAATCTCTCAAGTGAAAGCTTTCAAATAAAATGCTTGCGTTTAAATTAAAAATGGTGACAAAACTAAACGGCAAGCGTTTTATTTGAGAGAAGAAGAATATTCTTATTGCGGCTAAGCTAAAAATTATTTTCTATTTTTTATTGCATTTATAAATAAAACAGTGAAACTTAATATTTTAACTATTTTTTTATTATATATTTTTTATAAAATCCACGCTTTCTGAAAAATTATAATATTTAAATATTTTTTAAAAAATCACTATTTCTAAAAAATGATTGTTTTTAAATATTTTTTAAAAAATCAACGAATTCTCGATTTCTAAAAAAATATTATTTTTAAATATTTAAAAAAATCCACGATTTTTGAAAAAATTATTATTTTTAAATATTTAAAAAAAATTACGATTTCTGAAAAATTATTATTTTTAAATATTTTTTAAAAAATCCACATTTCTAAACAAATATTCTTTTTAAATATTTAAAAAAACACGATTTCTGAAAAATTATTATTTTTTAAAAAATCCACGATTTCTGAAAAATTATTATTTTTTAAAAAATCCACGATTTCTGAAAAATTATTATTTTTTAAAAAATCCACGATTTCTGAAAAATTATTATTTTTAAAAAAATCCACGATTTCTGAAAAATTATTATTTTTTAAAAAAATCCACGATTTCTGAAAAATTATTATTTTTTAAAAAATCCACGATTTCTGAAAAATTATTATTTTTTAAAAAATCCACGATTTCTGAAAAATAATTATTTTTTAAAAAATCCACGATTTCTAAAAAAATATTTTTAAAACATCCACGATTTCTGCAAAATTATTATTTTTAAATATTTTTTAAAAAATCCAAGATTTCTAAAAAAAATATTTTTAAAAAATCCACGATTTCTGAAAAATTATTATTTTTAAATATTTTTTAAAATATCCACGATTTCTGAAAAACTATTATTTTTAAATATTTTTTAAAAATCCACAATTTCTTAAAAAGTATTTTTAAAAAATCCACAATTTTATAAAAAATATTTTGAAAAAATCCACGATTTCTGAATAAATATTTTTAAAAAATCCACCATTTGTGAAAAAATATTTTTAAAAAATCCACGATTTCTGACAAAAAAAATATTTTAAGAAAACCACGATTTCTGTAAAAATATTTTTAAAAAAACCCATCATTTCTAAAAAAAATATTTTTCAAAATCCACGATTCTGAAAATCCAATTTTCTGAAAAAATATTTTTAAAAAATCCAATTTTCTGAAAAAATATTTTTAAAAAATCAAATTTTCTGAAAAAATGTTTTTAAAAAATCCAATCTTCTGAAAAAATATTTTTAAAAAATCCAATTTTCTGAAAAAATATTTTTAAAAAATCCACGATTTCTAATAAAATATTTTTAAAAAATCCACGATTTCTTATAAAACATTTTTTAAAAAAAAGCACGATTTCTAAAAAAATAGTTTTAAAGAGTCCACGATTTCTGAAAAAATATTTTTAAAAAATCCACGTTTTCTAAAAAAAGTTTTAAACAAATTTTTAAAAAAAATCCACGATTTCTGAAAAAAATATTTTTAAAAAATCCGCAATTTCTAAAAAATATTTTTAAATAATCTACGATTTCTGAAAAAAAGATTAAAAAATCCACAATCCAAAATTCAAAAATCTACGATTTCTGAAAATAAAAAAAAATTCAAAAAATCCACGATTTCTTAAAAAATATTTTTAAAAAATCCAGGATTTCTGAAAAACTATTAAAAAAAAACAAGATTTCTGAAAAAAGTATTTTTAAAAAATTCACAATTTCTGAAAAAAAATTTTTTATTTGCTTGAAAAAAGAATTTTCAAAAAATCCACGTAAAAAATTAATTTTTAAAAAATCCACGAATTATAAAAATGTATATTTAAAAAATTCATGATTTATGAAAAATTAATTTTTATAAAATCCACTTTGCTTTAAAAATTAATTTCGAAAAAACCACGTTGCTTGAAAAATTTATTTTTAAAAAGTCAACGATTTATAAAAAATAATTTTTAACAAATCCAAGTTATTTGAAAAATGTTTTTTTTAAAAAATCCGGGTTACTTGAAAAGTTATATTTTTAAAAATCCACTTTGCTTTTTAAAAAATCCACGCTGCTTTAAAAACTAATTTTTAAAAAACCACGTTGCTTGAAATTTAATTATTAAAAAATCCACATTGCTTGAAAAGTTAAGTTAAAAAAAATCCACATAGAAAAATTAATTTTTAAAAAACCCACGTGGCGTGAACATTGAATTTTGAAAAAAAATCCACATTGCTTGAAAATTTAATTTTTAAAACATCCACGTTGCTTGAAAAATTAATTTTTAAAAAAATCCATGTACATTGAAAAAATAATCTTTAAAAATTTCACGTAGAATAATAGTATAGAAATCCTCTGTAAGAGAAGCCTCCTCTGTAGGAAACATCTCTAGAATATATGACCTCCGTAGGAAGCTTCTGTAGCTATAGAGTGTAGTACTTCAATTAGTAACATTCATCTCTAAGCCACTTTTTCCCCAAGCCGATTGAGATACATAGACCAAAATAAACAAACCCCGGCCGGTACTGCACGTGGTAGATAAACAAAACCAGGAGTTTTTGTAAAATGTAAATATTTTTACTGGAGCTTTTGTAATTAATAACAAAACTTGTTAAGGGAGTGGGGCAATCAATACCACATAGCAATCTCGTATGACAATAAAGGCAAAGTGAGAAGAATAATAAAAACTAAAATTTAAATATTTTTTTTATTAAATTTTAATAGCATTTTTATATACTTTGTGTGGTTTTATGTTTGCTTTCTTAAAAACTTAAAGAGCTTACGGACCGACAGCAATCATAATAAGTCTGTTTAGTAGACTAAAGAAGTAGATTTTATGTTTACAATGTTTATGTTTTCTTAAGCAATTTATGTGGAGCTTTTTTCTCTTTTCGACACAGAGTCGACACAGAAGTAGGTGTGGTCTATGTGTGGGGGTATTGATGATGAATTGTGATGTAGATAAAGTCCTACTAGGATTTTCTTGTAAAGATAATAACGACAGTGTGGTCATTTTCCCTTCCAAATATGCGAAGATTATTTCACCTACGCCATTGTTAATTTAAATACATAATAGCATGTGTGTAGTAAAATAACACAACCATAATTTCTAATATGGTCCAGTAATTTTCCTCATAGCTTCTATGTTGTAAACATGTGAACACAAATGTTTTGTGAAGATAATAAAATATTTATAGTTTTATGTTACAAGAAAAAACATGCCACAGATTTCCAACATTATGAATATTATGTTAAGTTGTTAAATTATTATTCTTCACATATTAAATATTATTAAATACTATTAAATATTATAACAAGATACCATGCTGGGGAATAACAATGTACTAAGCCAAAAATTCAAAAAACTTTGCCGCACATTACCTCTTTAAACATTTCCTAATTATTTCTAACAATTTAATCCCCATCAAAATGGTGGCGTATAATTATTTTTAATACCATTTACCACGGGGGCGTATGTATTTTTAAAACTTCAAATTACCCATGGCGTATAAAGTATACGCCAAATTTATTATGTAAAATTCAATTAACACCTGGACAATTCAATATTTAAACAACAAAGCTTTGCAAATTGCCAATATCGCCCACCATTCAACAAGTTAATCATAAATGCCATTTAAAAATATATTTCATTTGAATATTTTTTTTTTTTGTCACAAATAATTATTGAATAAAAATTTAATAACGACATATTATTCCCTCCCTTCTAATAAACACAATTTAAATTTTCATTCAACCCAAAACTCAATTAGTTATTTAAATATTGAATTGTGTGAACTCACCGCCCAGTAAAGGTATATTTTCCATTTTTTTCTCGACAGCTGCTATTATTGATTTTTTGTACACCTTTACCGTTGTTCAAACCAATATGAATGAAATAATGTGTATGTATGCAAAATGCCTCAGGTGTGTGGGTATGTAAAATTGAACATGTACATGAAATTCTGGTTTCGATGTTAATTATTTCCAACATATTAATTTCATTCATTTTATGCAAAATTTTTTGTTGGCACTGAAAATTAATTCCTTTTCATTTTTGAAAAATGAAAGAAGAGACAGGAAGATGGAGGCTAGGGGATGCCCTATGAAGGCTAAAAAAAAAATATTTTAAAAATAAATTTTTCAAGCAACGTGGTTTTTTTTCATTATTTTTCAAGCAACGCGGATTTTTTAAAAATTCACTTTATATAAAACGTGGATTTTTTTAAAAATTAATTTTTAATAAAACGTGGATTTTTTAAAAATTAATTTATCATAAAAATTGGATTTTTTTTAAATTAATTTTCATAAAACGTAGATTTTTTTAAAATTAATTTTTCATAAAACTTGGATTTTTTAAAAATTAATTTTTCATAAAGCGTGGATTTTTTTAAAAATTAATTTTTCATGAAACGTGGATTTTTTAAAAATTAATTTTTCATAAAACGTGGATTTTTTAAAAATTAATTTTCATTAAACGTGGATTTTTTAAAAATTAATTTTTCATAAAACGTGGATTTTTTAAAGATTAATTTTTCATAAAACGTGGATTTTTTAAAAATTAATTTTTCATAAAACGTGGATTTTTTAAAAATTAATTTTGTATAAATCTTGGATTTTTTAAAAATTAATTTTGTATAAATCGTGGATTTTTAAAAATTAATTTTGTATAAATCGTGGATTTTTTAAAAATTAATTTTGTATAAATCGTGGATTTTTTAAAAATTAATTTTGTATAAATCGTGGATTTTTTAAAAATTAATTTTGTATAAATCGTGGATTTTTTAAAAATTAATTTTGTATAAATCGTGGATTTTTTAAAAATTAATTTTGTATAAATCGTGGATTTTTTAAAAATTAATTTTGTATAAATCGTGGATTTTTTAAAAATTAATTTTGTATAAATCGTGGATTTTTTAAAAATTTATTTTGTATAAATCGTGGATTTTTTAAAAATTAATTTTGTATAAATCGTGGATTTTTTAAAAATTAATTTTGTATAAATCGTGGATTTTTTAAAAATTAATTTTGTATAAATCGTGGATTTTTTAAAAATTAATTTTGTATAAATCGTGGATTTTTTAAAAATTAATTTTGTATAAATCGTGGATTTTTTAAAAATTAATTTTGTATAAATCGTGGATTTTTTAAAAATTAATTTTGTATAAAATTTTGGATTTTTTAGAAATTAATTTGTATAAAATTGTGGATTTTTTCAAAATTAATTTTGTATAAAATTGTGGTTTTGTTAAAAATTAATTTTGTATAAAATTGTGGATTTTTTTTTAAAAATTAATTTTATATAAAATTGTGGATTTTTTAAAAATTAATTTTATATAAAATTGTGGATTTTTTAAAATATAATTTTGTATAAAATTGTGGATTTTTTAAAATTAATATTGTATATATCGTGGATTTTTTAAAAATTATTTATCTCCCTCTTGATAAATTTTTCTATAGACAGGGCACCAATAAGGCCTTCTATAGTGTACATACCGTTGGAAATGTGCATTTTACCACCCCTTCACCCTCTTTCTGAAATATTAACCTGATATTTTATTTTATTGGACACATTCCTTTCACTTCGTTGAATTTATTCCTCAAAAATTTACATATTTTTTGTGCGTTGATAGGATTTCGAATCGACAGAATTCCTTTTTTTCTTTTTTTTTCATTTATTCATTTATCATTTTACATTTACAAACAAACAAGATGTCGATTCCACGTTGTGATTTTATTACATTCCATTTGCCAGATTCAAAAACTCAGGAATTTCTGTTCATTAAGCTGATATTATATATTGACGCCCACATGTGTACCGTGGATAGGTATGAGGCGGTGTGTTGAAAGACATATCTCTTCAGTGATGAAAAACAGCCAGTAAAGGATATGCCAATGCATTTGAATTGATGTAAAATTACGCTGACTGACAGAGTAAATTGTCACAGCGACAATAGAGTCGCTATAAATGGCCATAAGTGATGTAATAATAAAGTTTTCCTCTTAAAAGAAAAAAAAAAACGGACTATGAGTGAATTCTCAAATTGTTAATGGCAATCCATGGCATTCAACTTCTACCGAATTAAGTTAAAACATGCTAAAGAACTAAAGATTTATATACCTACACGCTGAGGGATAATGTTCAGCGGCAGAGCAGTACTGCATGAACAGTTATGTGAGCATTGTTAAATGATTAATTAAAACCCAGGCACATGGGAATATATCTGGCATTACGGTTTAATATTAACATCATTAATAAGGCGTATGCATGGAATTTTTTGTAAAACCCATCATCATTTTTTGTTGTTGACTTTCAGATAAGCTTTAAATTATTGAAAAATAATATTTACTTGAAAAGTTATGGCAATTTCACTGATGTCATATTTTTAAACGAGAGGAAAAAATAATTAATATTAATTATACGACACATGGGACCATAATGGGGAAATATTTATCAAAGGAAGATTTATTAAAAATGTAGCATATTTTTGGGAGTTCATTTAAAATGTGTTACTATTTTAAAATATTATTAAATACATTCTAAAATATTCTTTAAAAAATCCACGTTTTATTTAAAGGCGAGAAAAAATATTCTTTAAAAAATCCACGTTTTATTTAAAGGCGAGAAAAAATATTCCTTAAAAAATCCATGTTTTATTTAAAGGCGAGAAAAAATATTCTTTAAAAAATACACGTTTTATTTAAAGGCGAGAAAAAATATTCTTTAAAAAATCCATGTTTTATTTAAAGGCTAGAAAAAATATTCTTTAAAAAATCCACGTTTTATTTAAAGGCTAGAAAAAATATTGATTAAAAATCCACGTTTTATTTAAAGGCTAGAAAAAATATTCTTTAAAAAATCCACGTTTTATTTAAAGGCTAGAAAAAATATTCTTTAAAAAATCCACGTTTTATTTAAAGGCTAGAAAAAATATTCTTTAAAAAATCCACGTTTTATTTAAAGGCTAGAAAAAATATTCTTTAAAAAATCCACGTTTTATTTAAAGGCTAGAAAAAATATTCTTTAAAAAATCCACGTTTTATTTAAAGGCTAGAAAAAATATTCTTTAAAAAATCCACGTTTTATTTAAAGGCTAGAAAAAATATTCTTTAAAAAATCCACTTTTTATTTAAAGGCTAGAAAAAATATTCTTTAAAAAATCCACGTTTTATTTAAAGGCTAGAAAAAATATTGATTAAAAATCCACGTTTTATTTAAAGGCTAGAAAAAATATTCTTTAAAAAATCCACGTTTTATTTAAAGGCTAGAAAAAATATTCTTTAAAAAATCCACGTTTTATTTAAAGGCTAGAAAAAATATTCTTTAAAAAATCCACGTTTTATTTAAAGGCTAGAAAAAATATTGATTAAAAATCCACGTTTTATTTAAAGGCTAGAAAAAATATTCTTTAAAAAATCCACGTTTTATTTAAAGGCTAGAAAAAATATTCTTTAAAAAATCCACTTTTTATTTAAAGGCTAGAAAAAATATTCTTTAAAAAATCCACGTTTTATTTAAAGGCTAGAAAAAGTATTCTTTACAAAATCACGTTTCATTTAAAGGCTAGAAAAAATATTCTTTAAAAAATCCACGTTTTATTTAAAGGCTAGAAAAAATATTCTTTAAAAAATCCACTTTTTATTTAAAGGCTAGAAAAAATATTCTTTAAAAAATCCACGTTTTATTTGGAGGCCTGAAAAATATTCTTTAAAAAATCCACGTTTTATTTGGAGGCTAGAAAAAATATTCTTTAAAAAATCCACGTTTTATTTGGAGGCTAGAAAAAATATTCTTTAAAAAATCCACGTTTTATTTGGAGGCCTGAAAAATATTCTTTAAAAAATCCACGTTTTATTTGGAGGCCTGAAAAAATATTCTTTAAAAAATCCACGTTTTATTTGGAGGCCTGAAAAAATATTCTTTAAAAAATCCACGTTTTCTTTGGAGGCCTGAAAAAATATTCTTTAAAAAATCCACGTTTTATTTAAAGGCTAGAAAAAATATTCTTTAAAAAATCCACGTTTTATTTGGAGGCGTAAAAAATATTCTTTAAAAAATCCACGTTTTATTTGGAGGCGTGAAAAAATATTCTTTAAAAAATCCACGTTTTATTTGGAGGCGTGAAAAAATATTCTTTAAAAAATCCACGTTTTATTTGGAGGCCTGAAAAAATATTCTTTAAAAAATCCACGTTTTATTTGGAGGCCTGAAAAAATATTCTTTAAAAAATCCACGTTTTATTTGGAGGCCTGAAAAAATATTCTTTAAAAAATCCACGTTTTATTTAAAGGCTAGAAAAAATATTCTTTAAAAAATCCACGTTTTATTTGGAGGCGTAAAAAATATTCTTTAAAAAATCCACGTTTTATTTGGAGGCGTGAAAAAATATTCTTTAAAAAATCCACGTTTTATTTGGAGGCGTGAAAAAATATTCTTTAAAAAATCCACGTTTTATTTGGAGGCGTGAAAAAATATTCTTTAAAAAATCCACGTTTTATTTGGAGGCGTGAAAAAATATTCTTTAAAAAATCCACGTTTTATTTGGAGGCGTGAAAAAATATTCTTTAAAAAATCCACGTTTTATTTGGAGGCGTGAAAAAATATTCTTTAAAAAATCCACGTTTTATTTGGAGGCGTGAAAAAATATTCTTTAAAAAATCCACGTTTTATTTGGAGGCGTGAAAAAATATTCTTAAAAAAATCCACGTTTTATTTGGAGGCGTGAAAAAATATTCTTAAAAAAATCCACGTTTTATTTGGAGGCGTGAAAAAATATTCTTAAAAAAATCCACGTTTTATTTGGAGGCGTGAAAAAATATTCTTAAAAAAATCCACGTTTTATTTGGAGGCGTGAAAAAATATTCTTTAAAAAATCCACGTTTTATTTGGAGGATGAAAAAATATTCTTTAAAAAATCCACGTTTTGTTTGGAGGAGTGAAAAAATATTCTTTAAAAAATCCACGTTTTATTTGGAGGATGAAAAAATATTATTTAAGAAATCCACGTTTTCTTTGGAGGCCTGAAAAAACTCTTTAAAAAATCCACGTTTTATTTAAAGGCTAGAAAAAATATTCTTAAAAAAATCCACGTTTTATTTAAAGGCTAGAAAAAATATTCTTTAAAAAATCCACGTTTTATGTAAAGGCTAAAAAAATATTCTTTAAAAAATCCACGTTTTCTTTGGAGGCCTGAAAAAATATTCTTTAAAAAATCCACGTTTTCTTTGGAGGCCTGAAAAAATATTCTTTAAAAAATCCACGTTTTCTTTGGAGGCCTGAAAAAATATTCTTTAAAAAATCCACGTTTTCTTTGGAGGCCTGAAAAAATATTCTTTAAAAAATCCACGTTTTCTTTGGAGGCCTGAAAAAATATTCTTTAAAAAATACACGTTTTCTTTGGAGGCTTGAAAAAATACTCTTTAAAAAATCCACGTTTTCTTTGGAGGCTTGAAAAAAACATTCTTTAAAAAATCCACGTTTTCTTTGGAGGCCTGAAAAAATATTCTTTAAAAAATCCACGTTTTCTTTGGAGGCCTGAAAAAATATTCTTTAAAAAATCCACGTTTTATTTGGACTCCTGAACAAATATTCTAAAAAATCCACGTTGTATTTGGACGCCTGAAAAAATGATCTTTAAAAAATCCGCGCTATTCCACAATATACTTGACACACATACATTGTATGTTTAATTAGATTCTATATGGAAATCGCCTCACACAAACAAACATTTTACGGCTTAGTAATTTTAATTATTATTTTTCATACGCCACCAGGGAATTCAATTAAATTGCCAAATAATAATAATTATACGTCACCTGGGCTGCAGGTGCAAATAGCATTATAAAAATGTAATATAAATTATAAATTATACATACACGTATGTGTGTAATTTTTCGATAAGCTTAATTAGAACAACTGCCCAGGGCTGTTCGTTCATGTTCATAAATTAATTATTCAATATTTTAGCACTTAAAATTTCCCAAAAAAAAAAACGTTAAATATTTATGAATTAATATTTAAAGCATTTCTAAGTGATGCCAATCTCTTGGAAATAACTTTTGAAATTAGTTCTGTAACCAGTAGTGTGTGGTCGGCTACTAATTAATATTAATCATACGCAGCCTATATCAAATATTTGCCAGCTGCAGCAAATGAATACATGCAGTTTCATAAGCTTTCTTTGTATTTCCCCTATGCAATGAATCAAAGATAAATGTGGGATTACATGTCATGCCATTAACTAATTCATATTTTAAATATTTCCTTTCATTGAACAAAATTATATTTTACAACTAGCTTGACGTATGATTAATATCAATTAATTGTATCCGTCTGTTGTTGAGATGTACTTCATTTTTAAATTTATTTCCATAAGTTGCATCTGATTGGGAAATATTCACAAAATATTTACAAAAGCCTATTTTATGTACTTAGCCTCAAGAGGTGATAAATTTAATAGTAAATCTCTGCCATCGATTTTGTACAACACATAATAAATAATACATTTTCACAATATATGCCTGTATCTGTGAAATTACTCAGTATAGTTAAAAATATACATATTTAAGTGAATATAATTAAGTTCATGCATATCAAATCACGTTTGAAATTCAATTTTAACACATTTATCACAGGTAGCGTATGACTATTATTAATTGAAAATGTATATGAAGACCATGGTGGCGTATGAAAACTATTCAGATGAGAGCGAAAAGGAATATGGACCTTTTAAAAAATATTTTCCATTAGAACAATAAATGTGGATTTTTAAAGAATATTTTTCCCAAATACCTTCTGACCAATAAACGTGGATTTTTTAAAGAATATTTTTCCAAATACCTTCTGACCAATAAACGTGGATTTTTTAAAGAATATTTTTCCAAATACCTTCTGACCAATAAACGTGGATTTTTTAAAGAATTTTTTTCCTTTGGCCTTCTGAGCAATAAACGTGGATTTTTTAAAGAATATTTTTCCTTTGGCCTTCTGAGCAATAAACGTGGAATTTTAAGAGAATATTTTTCCTTTGGCCTTCTGAGCAATAAACGTGGATTTTTTAAAGAATATTTTTCCAAATACCTTCTGACCAATAAACGTGGATTTTTTAAAGAATATTTTTCCTTTGGCCTTCTGAGCAATAAATGTGGATTTTTTAAAGAATATTTTTCCTTTGGCCTTGTGAGCAATAAACTTGGATTTTTCAAAGAATATTTTTCCTTTGGCCTTCTGAGCAATAAATGTGGATTTTTCAAAGAATATTTTTCCTTTGGCCATCTGAGCAACAAACGTGGATTTTTTAAAGAATATTTTTCCTTTGGCCTTCTGAGCAATAAACGTGGATTTTTTAAAGAATATTTTTCCTTTGGCCATCTGGGCAACAAACGTGGATTTTTTAAAGAATATTTTTCCTTTGGCCATCTGAGCAACAAACGTGGATTTTTTAAAGAATATTTTTCCTTTGGCCATCTGAGCAACAAACGTGGATTTTTTAAAGAATATTTTTCCTTTGGCCTTCTGAGCAATAAACGTGGATTTTTTAAAGAATATTTTTCCTTTGGCCTTCTGAGCAATAAACGTGGATTTTTTAAAGAATATTTTTCCTTTGGCCTTCTGAGCAATAAACGTGGATTTTTTAAAGAATATTTTCCTTTGGCCATCTGAGCAACAAACGTGGATTTTTTAAAGAATATTTTTCCTTTGGCCTTCTGAGCAATAAACGTGGATTTTTTAAAGAATATTTTCCTTTGGCCTTCTGAGCAATAAACGTGGATTTTTTAAAGAATATTTTGCCTTTGGCCTTCGGAGCAATAAACGTGGATTTTTAAAGAATAATTTTTCTTTGGCCTTCGGAGCAAAAACGTGGATTTTTTAAAGAATCATTTTTCTTTGGCCTTCGGAACAATAAACGTGGATTTTTTAAAGAATCATTTTTCTTTGGCCTTCGGAGCAATAAACGTGGATTTTTTAAAGAATCTTTTTCCTTTGGCCTTCTGAGCAATAAACGTGGATTTTTTAAAGAATATTTTTCCTTTGGCCTTCTAAACAATAAACGTGGATTTTTTAAAAAATATTTTTCCTTTGGCCTTCTGAGCAACAAACGTGGATTTTTTAAAAAATATTTTTCCTTTGGCCTTCTGAGCAACAAACGTGGATTTTTTAAAGAATATTTTTCCTTTGGCCTTCTGAGCAACAAACGTGGATTTTTTAAAAAATATTTTTCCTTTGGCCTTCTGAGCAACAAACGTGGATTTTTTAAAGAATATTTTTCCAAATACCTTCTGACCAATAAACGTGGATTTTTTAAAGAATATTTTTCCTTTGGCCTTCTGAGCAACAAACGTGGATTTTTTAAAGAATATTTTTCCAAATACCTTCTGACCAATAAACGTGGATTTTTTAAAGAATATTTTTCCAAATACCTTCTGACCAATAAACGTGGATTTTTTAAAGAATATTTTTCCAAATAGATTGTTAAAAATATGTTTTCTTTGGCCTTCGGAGCAATAAACGTGGATTTTTAAAGAATAATTTTTCTTTGGCCTTCGGAGCAAAAACGTGGATTTTTTAAAGAATCATTTTTCTTTGGCCTTCGGAACAATAAACGTGGATTTTTTAAAGAATCATTTTCCTTTGGCCTTCTGAGCAATAAACGTGGATTTTTTAAAGAATATTTTTCCCTTGGCCTTCTAAACAATAAACGTGGATTTTTTAAAGAATATTTTTCCTTTGGCCTTCTAAACAATAAACGTGGATTTTTTAAAGAATATTTTTCCTTTGGCCTTCTGACCAATAAACGTGGATTTTTTAAAGAATATTTTTCCATTGGCCTTCTGAGCAATAAACGTGGATTTTTAAAGAATATTTTTCCAAATACCTTCTGACCAATAAACGTGGATTTTTTAAAGAATATTTTTCCTTTGGCCTTCTGAGCAATAAATGTGGATTTTTTAAAGAATATTTTTCCTTTGGCCTTGTGAGCAATAAACTTGGATTTTTCAAAGAATATTTTTCCTTTGGCCTTCTGAGCAATAAATGTGGATTTTTCAAAGAATATTTTTCCTTTGGCCATCTGAGCAACAAACGTGGATTTTTTAAAGAATATTTTTCCTTTGGCCTTCTGAGCAATAAACGTGGATTTTTTAAAGAATATTTTTCCTTTGGCCATCTGGGCAACAAACGTGGATTTTTTAAAGAATATTTTTCCTTTGGCCATCTGAGCAACAAACGTGGATTTTTTAAAGAATATTTTTCCTTTGGCCATCTGAGCAACAAACGTGGATTTTTTAAAGAATATTTTTCCTTTGGCCTTCTGAGCAATAAACGTGGATTTTTTAAAGAATATTTTTCCTTTGGCCTTCTGAGCAATAAACGTGGATTTTTTAAAGAATATTTTTCCTTTGGCCTTCTGAGCAATAAACGTGGATTTTTTAAAGAATATTTTCCTTTGGCCATCTGAGCAACAAACGTGGATTTTTTAAAGAATATTTTTCCTTTGGCCTTCTGAGCAATAAACGTGGATTTTTTAAAGAATATTTTCCTTTGGCCTTCTGAGCAATAAACGTGGATTTTTTAAAGAATATTTTGCCTTTGGCCTTCGGAGCAATAAACGTGGATTTTTAAAGAATAATTTTTCTTTGGCCTTCGGAGCAAAAACGTGGATTTTTTAAAGAATCATTTTTCTTTGGCCTTCGGAACAATAAACGTGGATTTTTTAAAGAATCATTTTTCTTTGGCCTTCGGAGCAATAAACGTGGATTTTTTAAAGAATCTTTTTCCTTTGGCCTTCTGAGCAATAAACGTGGATTTTTTAAAGAATATTTTTCCTTTGGCCTTCTAAACAATAAACGTGGATTTTTTAAAAAATATTTTTCCTTTGGCCTTCTGAGCAACAAACGTGGATTTTTTAAAAAATATTTTTCTTTTGGCCTTCTGAGCAACAAACGTGGATTTTTTAAAGAATATTTTTCCAAATACCTTCTGACCAATAAACGTGGATTTTTTAAAGAATATTTTTCCTTTGGCCTTCTGAGCAACAAACGTGGATTTTTTAAAGAATATTTTTCCAAATACCTTCTGACCAATAAACGTGGATTTTTTAAAGAATATTTTTCCTTTGGCCTTCTGACCAATAAACGTGGATTTTTTAAAGAATATTTTTCCAAATACCTTCTGACCAATAAACGTGGATTTTTTAAAGAATATTTTTCCAAATAGATTGTTAAAAATATGTTTTCTTTGGCCTTCGGAGCAATAAACGTGGATTTTTAAAGAATAATTTTTCTTTGGCCTTCGGAGCAAAAACGTGGATTTTTTAAAGAATCATTTTTCTTTGGCCTTCGGAACAATAAACGTGGATTTTTTAAAGAATCATTTTCCTTTGGCCTTCTGAGCAATAAACGTGGATTTTTTAAAGAATATTTTTCCCTTGGCCTTCTAAACAATAAACGTGGATTTTTTAAAGAATATTTTTCCTTTGGCCTTCTAAACAATAAACGTGGATTTTTTAAAGAATATTTTTCCTTTGGCCTTCTGACCAATAAACGTGGATTTTTTAAAGAATATTTTTCCATTGGCCTTCTGAGCAATAAACGTGGATTTTTAAAGAATATTTTTCCAAATACCTTCTAAACAATAAACGTGGATTTTTTTAAAGAATATTTTTCCAAATACCTTCTGACCAATAAACGTGGATTTTTTAAAGAATATTTTTCCAAATAACTTCTGACTAATAAACGTGTTTTTTTAAAGAATATTTTTCCATTGGCCTTCTGAGCAATAAACGTGGATTGTTTAAAATATTTTTCCTTTGGCCTTCGGAGCAATAAACGTGAATTTTTTAAAGAATAATTTTTCTTTGGCCTTCGGAGCAAAAAACGTGGATTTTTTAAAGAATAATTTTTCTTTGGCCTTCGGAGCAAAAAACGTGGATTTTTTAAAGAATAATTTTTCTTTGGCCTTCGGAGCAATAAAAGTGGATTTTTTAAAGAATATTTTTCCAATTACCTTATAACCACGTTTTGTGAAAAAATATTTTTTAAAAATCCACGTTTTGTGAAAAAATATTTTTTAAAAATCCACGTTTTGTGAAAAAATATTTTTTAAAAATCCACGTTTTGTGAAAAAATATTTTTTAAAAATCCACGTTTTGTGAAAAAATATTTTTTAAAAATCCACGTTTTGTGAAAAAATATTTTTTAAAAATCCACGTTTTGTGAAAAAATATTTTTTAAAAATCCAAGTTTTGTGAAAAAATATTTTTTAAAAATTCCACGTTTTGTGAAAAAATATTTTTTAAAAATCCACGTTTTGTGAAAAAATATTTTTTAAAAATCCACGTTTTGTGAAAAATAATTTTTAAAAATCCACATTTTGTGAAAAAAATATTTTTTAAAAATCCACGTTTTGTGAAAAAATATTTTTTTAAAAAACCACGTTTTGTGAAAAAAATATTTTTTTAAAATCCACGTTTTGTAAAAAAATATTTTCTTTAAAATCCGCGTTTTGTGAAAAAATATTTTTAAAAAATCCAAGTTTTGTGAAAAAATATTTTTTAAAAATCCACGTTTTGTGAAAAAATAATTTTTTAAAAATCCACGTTTTGTGAAAAATATTCTTAATAAATCCCCAATTTGTGAAAAAATATTTTTTAAGAAATCCACGTTTTGTAAAAAATATTTTTAAGAAATCCAAGATTTGTGAAAACATATTTTTTAAAAAATCCACGTTTTCTAAAAAATATTTATTAAAATCCACGCTTTGTGAAAAAATATTTGTTAAAAAATCCTCGTTTTGTGAAAAAATATTTAAAAAAACACGTGGCTTGAGAAAATATTTTTGTAAAAAATTCTCGAAGCTTGAAAAATTTTTTTTTAAAACCCCGTATCTTTAATACGTATTTTTATGAAAATATTTTTTTAATTTTAAAATATCTATGTTTTGTAAAAAATATTTTTTTTTTTAATTTTATATTTTAAAATATCCACGTTTTGTAAAAAATATTTTTTTAATTTTATATTTTAAAATATCCACGTTTTGTAAAAAATATTTTTTTTTTTAATTTTATATTTTAAAATATCCACGTTTTGTAAAAAATATTTTTTTAATTTTATATTTTAAAATATCCACGTTTTGTAAAAAATATTTTTTTAATTTTATATTTTAAAATATCCACGTTTTGTAAAAAATATTTTTTTAATTTTATATTTTAAAATATCCACGTTTTGTAAAAAATATTTTTTTTTAATTTTATATTTTAAAATATCCACGTTTTGTAAAAAATATTTTTTTAATTTTATATTTTAAAATATCCACGTTTTGTAAAAAATATTTTTTAAAAATCCACGTTTTGTGAAAAAAAATATTTTTTAAAAATCCACGTTTGTGAAAAAATATTTTTTTAAAAATTCACGTTTTGTGAAAAAATATTTTTTAAAAATCCAGGTTTTGTGAAAAAATATTTTTTAAAAATCTACGTTTTGTGAAAAAATATTTTTTTAAAAATCCACGTTTTGTGAAAAAAATATTTTTTAAAAATCCACGTTTTGTAAAAAAATATTTTTTAAAAATCCACGTTTTGTGAAAAAATATTATTTAAAAAATCCATGTTTTGTAAAAAAATATTTTCTTAAAAATCCACGTTTTGTGAAAAAGTATTTTTTAAAAATCCACGTTTTGTGAAAAAATATTTTTTAAAAATCCACGTTTTGTGAAAAAATATTTTTTAAAAATCCACGTTTTGGGAAAAATTTTTTTTTTTTTAAAAATCTACGTTTTGTGAAAAAATATTTTTTAAAAATCCACGTTTTGTGAAAAAATATTTTTTAAAAATCCACGTTTTGTGAAAAAATATTTTTTTTAAAAAAATAATATTTTTCCAAATACCTTCTGACCAATAAACGTGAATTTTTCAAAGAATATTTTTCAAAATGCCCTTAGACCAATAAAGAATGATTTTAAAAATATCTTTTGATCAATAAACTTATATTTTTTAAAGAATATTTTCCTTTAGTCTTCTGAGCAATAAACGTGGATTTTTTAAAGAATATTTTTCCAAATTAATTTATTAAATTTTTAATTTCAGGGGTTAATTAATTTTGTTTGCTATTTATCATACGCACTAGTGGTAAATGTAATTTTTAATTTAAATTTCTCATACGCCCCATTGTATTTTCTATTTAAATTAATTATACGCCACCAAGCTTTCTCTGGTACATATTTGCAGATTATGGCATTTTTAAACATTTGTGATGAGTTTATTCGTTATTAAACAATTGCTTAAATTAAAATTTCCTTCTTTTTATTAAAATTTAACAATTTTTGTTACCGATTTAATATTTTCTTGATTTCTTTTTTAGCTTTTATTTTCACATCATTGACTAGTATTTCAATCATGTATGACATATTATTGAAATATTGCCTTTATCAACAAAAATTTAATCCTTTATACTCGTGTTTGAATATTTCAACTATTAAAGCATATATGTTTGTAGCTCTTTTGTTCAATTGCAATGGCAAATAAGCTCTGCAATTTTCCCCGCCCACATGTTCTCCATGTGAAATAATCCCAACATGTGTTTACATTTTTAATCACTAACATTTAATCATTTTGAGAGATTTTTATGTCGGTGCTATGACATAAAATAATATCATACCTCCCCTCCTCCCTCATTTAATGGAACCTAAATTACACAAAAGGGCTTATGTGTGCATAATTTGTCATATAACCAAACACACACAAATTCCCTTCCTAACAATTCGGAATAGCGTCAGGGAAATATACTGAGCTCTGTGCCCCCAGACATTATTATACAAATTTTTGCGCTATTTATTTTTCCAAAAATTTGCCACATAAAATAAATAGACAATCATTACTGAACTTCACTCTACATTGCACATTCATTCAGTAACGACAGTATGCTGTGCCTAACCATGCAGAAAATTTTGGAAAAATATACCAACCATTATTTACTGCATCCAACATCCTCATAGACTCACAGACGTTGTCGTCATTGACATTGTAAATGGCAGTTAGTCTTCTAAACGAATGTAAATGCCTGTAAAAATGCATTGGAATTTGAGGCATGGGAGGAACTAAATTTCCATGCTGTATGAATAGAATAAATATGAATTGGGCGGCATACATTTTAAATAAAGTTACTTAATCAAGTTATTAAATATTTACTCATTGTGCAAATTTTCAATAAACATATTTAAATGAAGTAATTTTATTTATAATCCATAAGTTTAGGCTCTAAAACTTACACACAAATTTACTTTAATAAAGGATATGAGGATTTAAAGTTCATATCCTTTCAATGACCCTTTTAAATGAAGACATTTGCTTTAATATTTGAGCAAATATTAACATTACAATAAGAGGTCTAAAAGTCAAAGTAATTTGTAAGAGTCATACGCCACATGGCCTTTAGGCAGAAAATAATTAAAATTAGTCATACGCACACAGGGGTTTTAAAATATAAATAGGAAATATTTTTAAATCAAGAAATATTATTTCAATTTTTTTTTTCAAGCATTGTTTGTCTCTTGAAGGCTTCTGCAACGCCTTTCTTATTTTATTATGTATTTGTGGTATTGTTTGGCTACCAAAGAACTTTGTTACATTATTGTAAATTTTTAGAACAAAAGCATTGAAAATTAAATTAAAAAATATTTTCCACAACAATTATTTCGTAATTCGTTTATTGCATTCCAAAATTACACTTGCAGACAAAGTTCACTTGTTTTCCAAACACAACTTTGTGATTATTTAATTTCATTCTCATATCCTGTGAACACATTCCTCTCGAATGACTGCATTTATTTCAAAATAATTTACTCGTTATCTGGTATTAAAACCTTCGATTGTTTTTCTCTTTCTTTTTCAACACTGCTGCTATTTTCGAGTTTTAAAGTTTCTTTTTGTAAAGGTCGTTTGCTTGCAGAAAATATCCTAAGAGTGTGTATACATGTAGCCGCTATATGTGTGTGTATGTATGTATGTTGTTGTCATTGTGGCTTTTGTCTAATTACATTGGAAATTTATGTCACGAACATTCGAGCATGGAGCAAAAATTTTCGGAGACTTTGAAGCAAATAAAGTTTCGCCTTGACAAATATTGGCTGGAAACTTTTTTTCGAGGTTTCACGCCGTGTGCCTAAAGGGCTAACATAAAACACGTGTTGGGAAGAAGACAAAAATAAAAAACAAAGTGATAGATTAAATTAAATAGTTAGGGAATATTACATAATTTCTTAAACAATATTTTTTTCAAGCAACCAATACCTTCACAACCGTGGATTTTTAGGAAATACTTTTTAAGCGTGATTTTTTTAAAAAAAAATATTATATTAATCATGGATTTTTTAAAAAAAATATTTCAAGTTTGGATTTTTTCAAGAAATATTTTTCAAGAGTAGATTTTGTAAAAAAAATATATTTTTAAGCGTGGATTTTTAAAAAATATATTTTTAATCAGGGATTTTATTTCTTATTTTATTTCATTACTTTGCAATCGAAGTCATATGGTTAATTCAATGGCCAATTCAAATATAATTACAAAAAATCCACCTTACTTCATAGCCACTCTATAAATAAAATATCAAACATCATTGTTCTTACAAATTATAAATAAAAAATTAAAAAAATAATTATATTGATTATAAGTTGTCTCCTTTACATCATAACTACTCATATGTATAATATCAACACATAAAATTTATAAGAATTAATATAGAATTTTCCGAAATGTCATCGGTACTACCCAGATTTTTTTCCTTATGCAATAGCTACTCGAAAATCAAGCTTAGATTTTTTTAAATCACATTTGTTCAAAAGTGGATTTTTTTGAAACATATTTTTTCAA
Source organism: Musca autumnalis (assembly GCF_047663935.1). Taxonomy (NCBI): domain Eukaryota; kingdom Metazoa; phylum Arthropoda; class Insecta; order Diptera; family Muscidae; genus Musca; species Musca autumnalis. Next base: position 29,770,412 of record NW_027411755.1, read on the forward strand.
TAGTGGATTTAAAAACAATTTTTTTTTTTTGAAGATTGTTTTTTTTAACATTTTTTGAAGATTGATTTTTTTTAAAAAAATATTTTGTTCACAAAACGTGGATTTTTTAAACATATTTTTCCACAGAACCTGATTTTTTTAAATATTTTTTCACAAAACGTGGATGTTTTAAATGAATTTTTTCACAAAACTGGAACTTTTTAAAAAATACTTCTCTCAAAACGTGGATTGTTTTTCAAAAAACTTTTTTTCACAAAACGAGGATTTAAAAAAAAATTTTCACAGAACTTGGATTTTTTTAAAAAATATTTTTTTCACAAAACGTGGATTTTTAAATGATATTTTTTTTAATAACGTTGATTTTTTATCAAATATTTTTTTAATAACGTTGATTTTTTATCAAATATTTTTTCACAAAACGTGGATTTTTTGAAAAATATTTTTTCACAAACCGTGGATTTTTAAAAAATATTTTTTCACAAAACGTGGATTTTTTAAAAAATATTTTTTCACAAAACGTGAATTTTTTAAAAAATATTTTTTAAAAAACATGGATTTTTTAAATAATATTTTTTCACAAAACGTGGATTTAAAAAAAAATCTTTTTACAAACGTGGATTTAAAAAAAAATCTATTTACAAACGTGGATTTAAAAAAAATGTTTTCACAAACGTGGATTTTTTAAATAATATTTTTTCACAAAACGTGGATTTAAAAAAAATCTTTTTACAAACGTGGATTTAAAAAAAAATGTTTTCACAAACGTGGATTTTTTAAATAATATTTTTCACAAACGTGGATTTAAAAAAAATCTTTTTACAAACGTGGATTTAAAAAAAAATCTTTTTACAAACGTGGATTTAAAAAAAAATCTATTTACAAACGTGGATTTTTTAAATAATATTTTTTCACAAAACGTGGATTTTTTAAATAATATTTTTTCACAAAACGTGGATTTTTTAAATAATATTTTTTCACAAAACGTGGATTTTTTAAATAATATTTTTTCACAAAACGTGGATTTTTTAAATAATATTTTTTCACAAAACGTGGATTTTTTAAATAATATTTTTTCACAAAACGTGGATTTTTTAAATAATATTTTTTCACAAAACGTGGATTTTTTAAATAATATTTTTTCACAAAACGTGGATTTTTTAAATAATATTTTTTCACAAAACGTGGATTTTTTAAATAATATTTTTTCACAAAACGTGGATTTTTTAAATAATATTTTTTCACAAAACGTGGATTTTTTAAATAATATTTTTTCACAAAACGTGGATTTTTTAAATAATATTTTTTTTTACAAAACGTGGATTTTTTAAAAAATATTTTTTCACAAAACGTGGATTTTTTAAATAATATTTTTTCACAAAACGTGGATTTTTTAAATAATATTTTTTCACAAAACGTGGATTTTTTAAATAATATTTTTTCACAAAACGTGGATTTTTTAAATAATATTTTTTCACAAAACGTGGATTTTTTAAATAATATTTTTTCACAAAACGTGGATTTTTTAAATAATATTTTTTCACAAAACGTGGATTTTTTAAATAATATTTTTTCACAAAACGTGGATTTTTTAAATAATATTTTTTCACAAAACGTGGATTTTTTAAATAATATTTTTTCACAAAACGTGGATTTTTTAAATAATATTTTTTCACAAAACGTGGATTTTTTAAATAATATTTTTTCACAAAACGTGGATTTTTTAAATAATATTTTTTCACAAAACGTGGATTTTTTAAATAATATTTTTTCACAAAACGTGGATTTTTTAAATAATATTTTTTCACAAAACGTGGATTTTTTAAATAATATTTTTTCACAAAACGTGGATTTTTTAAATAATATTTTTTCACAAAACGTGGATTTTTTAAATAATATTTTTCCACAAAACGTGGATTTTTTAAATAATATTTTTTCACAAAACGTGGATTTTTTAAATAATATTTTTTCACAAAACGTGGATTTTTTAAATAATATTTTTTCACAAAACGTGGATTTTTTAAATAATATTTTTTCACAAAACGTGGATTTTTTAAATAATATTTTTTCACAAAACGTGGATTTTTTAAATAATATTTTTTCACAAAACGTGGATTTTTTAAATAATATTTTTTCACAAAACGTGGATTTTTTAAATAATATTTTTTCACAAAACGTGGATTTTTTAAATAATATTTTTTCACAAAACGTGGATTTTTTAAATAATATTTTTTCACAAAACGTGGATTTTTTAAATAATATTTTTTCACAAAACGTGGATTTTTTAAATAATATTTTTTCACAAAACGTGGATTTTTTAAATAATATTTTTTCACAAAACGTGGATTTTTTAAATAATATTTTTTCACAAAACGTGGATTTTTTAAATAATATTTTTTCACAAAACGTGGATTTTTTAAATAATATTTTTTCACAAAACGTGGATTTTTTAAATAATATTTTTTCACAAAACGTGGATTTTTTAAATAATATTTTTTCACAAAACGTGGATTTTTTAAATAATATTTTTTCACAAAACGTGGATTTTTTAAATAATATTTTTTCACAAAACGTGGATTTTTTAAATAATATTTTTTCACAAAACGTGGATTTTTTAAATAATATTTTTTCACAAAACGTGGATTTTTTAAATAATATTTTTTCACAAAACGTGGATTTTTTAAATAATATTTTTTCACAAAACGTGGATTTTTTAAATAATATTTTTTCACAAAACGTGGATTTTTTAAATAATATTTTTTCACAAAACGTGGATTTTTTAAATAATATTTTTTCACAAAACGTGGATTTTTTAAATAATATTTTTTCACAAAACGTGGATTTTTTAAATAATATTTTTTCACAAAACGTGGATTTTTTAAATAATATTTTTTCACAAAACGTGGATTTTTTAAATAATATTTTTTCACAAAACGTGGATTTTTTAAATAATATTTTTTCACAAAACGTGGATTTTTTAAATAATATTTTTTCACAAAACGTGGATTTTTTAAATAATATTTTTTCACAAAACGTGGATTTTTTAAATAATATTTTTTCACAAAACGTGGATTTTTTAAATAATATTTTTTCACAAAACGTGGATTTTTTAAATAATATTTTTTCACAAAACGTGGATTTTTTAAATAATATTTTTTCACAAAACGTGGATTTTTTAAATAATATTTTTTCACAAAACGTGGATTTTTTAAATAATATTTTTTCACAAAACGTGGATTTTTTAAATAATATTTTTTCACAAAACGTGGATTTTTTAAATAATATTTTTTCACAAAACGTGGATTTTTTAAATAATATTTTTTCACAAAACGTGGATTTTTTAAATAATATTTTTTCACAAAACGTGGATTTTTTAAATAATATTTTTTCACAAAACGTGGATTTTTTAAATAATATTTTTTCACAAAACGTGGATTTTTTAAATAATATTTTTTCACAAAACGTGGATTTTTTAAATAATATTTTTTCACAAAACGTGGATTTTTTAAATAATATTTTTTCACAAAACGTGGATTTTTTAAATAATATTTTTTCACAAAACGTGGATTTTTTAAATAATATTTTTTCACAAAACGTGGATTTTTTAAATAATATTTTTTCACAAAACGTGGATTTTTTAAATAATATTTTTTCACAAAACGTGGATTTTTTAAATAATATTTTTTCACAAAACGTGGATTTTTTAAATAATATTTTTTCACAAAACGTGGATTTTTTAAATAATATTTTTTCACAAAACGTGGATTTTTTAAATAATATTTTTTCACAAAACGTGGATTTTTTAAATAATATTTTTTCACAAAACGTGGATTTTTTAAATAATATTTTTTCACAAAACGTGGATTTTTTAAATAATATTTTTTCACAAAACGTGGATTTTTTAAATAATATTTTTTCACAAAACGTGGATTTTTTAAATAATATTTTTTCACAAAACGTGGATTTTTTAAATAATATTTTTTCACAAAACGTGGATTTTTTAAATAATATTTTTTCACAAAACGTGGATTTTTTAAATAATATTTTTTCACAAAACGTGGATTTTTTAAATAATATTTTTTCACAAAACGTGGATTTTTTAAATAATATTTTTTCACAAAACGTGGATTTTTTAAATAATATTTTTTCACAAAACGTGGATTTTTTAAATAATATTTTTTCACAAAACGTGGATTTTTTAAATAATATTTTTTCACAAAACGTGGATTTTTTAAATAATATTTTTTCACAAAACGTGGATTTTTTAAATAATATTTTTTCACAAAACGTGGATTTTTTAAATAATATTTTTTCACAAAACGTGGATTTTTTAAATAATATTTTTTCACAAAACGTGGATTTTTTAAATAATATTTTTTCACAAAACGTGGATTTTTTAAATAATATTTTTTCACAAAACGTGGATTTTTTAAATAATATTTTTTCACAAAACGTGGATTTTTTAAATAATATTTTTTCACAAAACGTGGATTTTTTAAATAATATTTTTTCACAAAACGTGGATTTTTTAAATAATATTTTTTCACAAAACGTGGATTTTTTAAATAATATTTTTTCACAAAACGTGGATTTTTTAAATAATATTTTTTCACAAAACGTGGATTTTTTAAATAATATTTTTTCACAAAACGTGGATTTTTTAAATAATATTTTTTCACAAAACGTGGATTTTTTAAATAATATTTTTTCACAAAACGTGGATTTTTTAAATAATATTTTTTCACAAAACGTGGATTTTTTAAATAATATTTTTTCACAAAACGTGGATTTTTTAAATAATATTTTTTCACAAAACGTGGATTTTTTAAATAATATTTTTTCACAAAACGTGGATTTTTTAAATAATATTTTTTCACAAAACGTGGATTTTTTAAATAATATTTTTTCACAAAACGTGGATTTTTTAAATAATATTTTTTCACAAAACGTGGATTTTTTAAATAATATTTTTTCACAAAACGTGGATTTTTTAAATAATATTTTTTCACAAAACGTGGATTTAAAAAAAAATTCAAACAATCCACGTTGTTTAAACAATATTTTTTCAAACAACAAGGATTTTTTTAAAGGTATTTTGTCAAACAGCATGGATTATTTAAAAAAAATTGTCAAACAACATGGATTAAAAAAAAAAAATTTAAACAACATGGATTTAAAAAAAAAAAAATTGTCAAACAACCTGGATTTAAAAAAAAAAAAATTGCCTAACAACATTAAATTAAAAAAAAAAAATGTCAAAAAACAACATGGATTTTTTTAAAAAAAATTTTCAAACAACATGGATTTTTTAAAAAAATATTTTTTTAAATATGGCTTTAAAAATACTAAATGTTTTAAGCAACTTAGATGGATTTAAAAAAATCGATCATGTATTTTTTCTAAACTTGGATTTTTAAACTATTTTTCAAAACTTTGTTTTTTTTTAAATATTTTTTCAAAATGTAATTGTAAATTTTTGAACAAAAATATTTTTTCAAAACAAAACAAAATCCACGTCTAATGGTCCGAGGAGGTATTTGGAAAAATATTCTTTAAAAAATCCACGTTTATTGGTCAGAAGGTATTTGGAAAAATATTCAGAAGGTATTTGGAAAAATATTCAGAAGGTATTTGGAAAAATATTCTTTAAAAAATCCACGTTTATTGGTCAGAAGGTATTTGGAAAAATATTCTTTAAAAAATCCACGTTTATTGGTCAGAAGGTATTTGGAAAAATATTCTTTAAAAAATCCACGTTTATTGGTCAGAAGGTATTTGGAAAAATATTCTTTAAAAAATCCACGTTTATTGGTCAGAAGGTATTTGGAAAAATATTCTTTAAAAAATCCACGTTTATTGGTCAGAAGGTATTTAGAAAAATATTCTTTAAAAAATCCACGTTTATTGGTCAGAAGGTATTTGGAAAAATATTCTTTAAAAAATCCACGTTTATTGGTATTTGGAAAAATATTCTTTAAAAAATCCACGTTTATTGGTCAGAAGGTATTTGGAAAAATATTCTTTAAAAAATCCACGTTTATTGGTCAGAAGGTATTTGGAAAAATATTCTTTAAAAAATCCACGTTTATTGGTCAGAAGGTATTTGGAAAAATATTCTTTAAAAAATCCACGTTTATTGGTCAGAAGGTATTTGGAAAAATATTCTTTAAAAAATCCACGTTTATTGGTCAGAAGGTATTTGGAAAAATATTCTTTAAAAAATCCACGTTTATTGGTCAGAAGGTATTTGGAAAAATATTCTTTAAAAATCCACGTTTATTGGTCAGAAGGTATTTGGAAAAATATTCTTTAAAAAATCCACGTTTATTGGTCAGAAGGTATTTGGAAAAATATTCTTTAAAAAATCCACGTTTATTGGTCAGAAGGTATTTGGAAAAATATTCTTTAAAAAATCCACGTTTATTGGTCAGAAGGTATTTGGAAAAATATTCTTTAAAAAATCCACGTTTATTGGTCAGAAGGTATTTGGAAAAATATTCTTTAAAAAATCCACGTTTATTGGTCAGAAGGTATTTGGAAAAATATTCTTTAAAAAATCCACGTTTATTGGTCAGAAGGTATTTGGAAAAATATTCTTTAAAAAATCCACGTTTATTGGTCAGAAGGTATTTGGAAAAATATTCTTTAAAAAATCCACGTTTATTGGTCAGAAGGTATTTGGAAAAATATTCTTTAAAAAATCCACGTTTATTGGTCAGGAGGTATTTGGAAAAATATTCTTTAAAAAATCCACGTTTATTGGTCAGAAGGTATTTGGAAAAATATTCTTTAAAAAATCCACGTTTATTGCTCAGAAGGCCAAAGGAAAAATATACTTTAAAAAATCCACGTTTATTGGTCAGAAGGTATTTGGAAAAATATTCTTTAAAAAATCCACGTTAATTGGTCAGAAGGTATTTGGAAAAATATTCTTTAAAAAATCCACGTTTATGGGTCAGAAGGTAACTGGAAAAATATTCTTTAAAAATCCACGTTATTGGTAAGAAGGTATTTGGAAAAATATTCTTTAAAAAATCCACGTTTATTGGTATTTGGAAAAATATTCTTTAAAAAATCCACGTTTATTGGTATTTGGAAAAATATTCTTTAAAAAATCCACGTTTATTGGTATTTGGAAAAATATTCTTTAAAAAATCCACGTTTATTGGTATTTGGAAAAATATTCTTTAAAAAATCCACGTTTATTGGTATTTGGAAAAATATTCTTTAAAAAATCCACGTTTATTGGTATTTGGAAAAATATTCTTTAAAAAATCCACGTTTATTGGTCAGAAGGTATTTGGAAAAATATTCTTTAAAAAATCCACGTTTATTGGTCAGAAGGTATTTGGAAAAATATTCTTTAAAAAATCCACGTTTATTGGTCAGAAGGTATTTGGAAAAATATTCTTTAAAAAATCCACGTTTATTGGTCAGAAGGTATTTGGAAAAATATTCTTTAAAAAATCCACGTTTATTGGTCAGAAGGTAACTTGAAAAATATTCTTTAAAAAATCCACGTTTATTGGTCAGAAGGTATTTGGAAAAATATTCTTTAAAAAATCCAGGTTTATTGCTCAGAAGGCCAAAGGAAAAATATTCTTTAAAAAATCCACGTTTATTGGTCAGAAGGTATTTGGAAAAATATTCTTTAAAAAATCCACGTTTATTGGTCAGAAGGTATTTGGAAAAATATTCTTTAAAAAATCCACGTTTATTGGTCAGAAGATATTTGGAAAAATATTCTTTAAAAAATCCACGTTTATTGGTCAGAAGATATTTGGAAAAATATTCTTTAAAAAATCCACGTTTATTGGCCAGAAGGTATTTGGAAAAATATTCTTTAAAAAATCCACGTTTATGGGTCAGAAGGTAACTGGAAAAATATTCTTTAAAAATCCACGTTATTGGTAAGAAGGTATTTGGAAAAATATTCTTTAAAAAATCCACGTTTATTGGTCAGAAGATATTTGGAAAAATATTCTTTAAAAAATCCACGTTTATTGGTCAGAAGGTATTTGGAAAAATATTCTTTAAAAAATCCACGTTTATTGGTCAGAAGGTATTTGGAAAAATATTCTTTAAAAAATCCACGTTTATTGGTCAGAAGGTATTTGGAAAAATATTCTTTAAAAAATCCACGTTTTATTCTCAGAAGGCCAAGAGAAAAATATTCTTTAAAAAATCCACGTTTTATTCTCAGAAGGCCAAGAGAAAAATATTCTTTAAAAAATCCACGTTTTATTCTCAGAAGGCCAAGAGAAAAATATTCTTTAAAAAATCCACGTTTTATTCTCAGAAGGCCAAGAGAAAAATATTCTTTAAAAAATCCACGTTTTATTCTCAGAAGGCCAAGAGAAAAATATTCTTTAAAAAATCCACGTTTTATTCTCAGAAGGCCAAGAGAAAAATATTCTTTAAAAAATCCATGTTTTATTCTCAGAAGGCCAAGAGAAAAATATTCTTTAAAAAATCCACGTTTTATTCTCAGAAGGCCAAGAGAACAATATTCTTTAAAAAATCCACGTTTTATTCTCAGAAAGCCAAGAGAAAATATTCTTTAAAAAATCCACGTTTTATTCTCAGAAGGCCAAGAGAAAAATATTCTTTAAAAAATCCACGTTTTATTCTCAGAAGGCCAAGAGAAAAATATTCTTTAAAAAATCCACGTTTATTGCTCAGAAGGCCAAGAGAAAAATATTCTTTAAAAAATCCACGTTTATTGCTCAGAAGGCCAAAGGAAAAATATTCTTTAAAAAATCCACGTTTATTGCTCAGAAGGCCAAAGGAAAAATATTCTTTAAAAAATCCACGTTTATTGCTCAGAAGGCCAAAGGAAAAATATTCTTTAAAAAATCCACGTTTATTGCTCAGAAGGCCAAGAGAAAAATATTCTTTAAAAAATCCACGTTTTATTCTCAGAAGGCCAAGAGAAAAATATTCTTTAAAAAATCCACGTTTTATTCTCAGAAGGCCAAGAGAAAAATATTCTTTAAAAAATCCACGTTTTATTCTCAGAAGGCCAAGAGAAAAATATTCTTTAAAAAATCCACGTTTTATTCTCAGAAGGCCAAGAGAAAAATATTCTTTAAAAAATCCACGTTTTATTCTCAGAAGGCCAAGAGAAAAATATTCTTTAAAAAATCCACGTTTTATGCTCAGAAGGCCAAGAGAAAAATATTCTTTAAAAAATCCACGTTTTATTCTCAGAAGGCCAAGAGAAAAATATTCTTTAAAAATCCACGTTTTATTCTCAGAAGGCCAAGAGAAAAATATTCTTTAAAAAATCCACGTTTTAGTCTCAGAAGGCCAAGAGAAAAATATTCTTTAAAAAATCAACGTTTATTGGTCAGAAGGTATTTGGAAAAATTATTCTTTAAAAAATCCACGTTTTATTCTCAGAAGGCCAAGAGAAAAATGTTCTTTAAAAAATCAACGTTTATTGGTCAGAAGGTATTTGGAAAAATTATTCTTTAAAAAAATCCACGTTTATTTGTCAGACAGTATTTTCCAAAATATTCTTAAAACTCCACGTTTATTGGTCAGAAGGTATTTGGAAAAATATTCTTAAAACTCCACGTTTATTGGTCAGAAGGTATTTGGAAAAATATTCTTTAAAAAATCCACGTTTATTGGTCAGAAGGTATTTGGAAAAATATTCTTTAAAAAATCCACGTTTATTGGTCAGAAGGTATTTGGAAAAATATTCTTTAAAAAATCCACGTTTTTGGCAATAAAAATACAAAAAATTTAAAATTTCCCATACGCCACCGTGGTCTTAATTTAAATTACTAATTAATAATAGTCATACGCTACCTGAGAAAGAAATGTAAAAATTGAATTACAAAAGTAATTGAATATGAATGAAATTAATTATATTCACTTGAATATGTATATTTTTAATTATATTATGCAATTTCACAGATACAGGCGAATATTGTGAAAATTAATTATTTATTATATGTTTGAACAAAATCGATGGCAGAGATTTACTATTAAATTTATCACCTCTTAAGGCTAAGGACATAAAATATGCTTTTATAAATATTTTATGAATATTTCCCAATCGGATGCTACTAATGGACATAAATTTAAAAATGAAGTACATCTCAACAACACACGGATACAATTAACAGATATTAATCATACGTTATACGATATTAATCATACGTTATGTTGGATGTTGTGGAAAATTTTGTTTAACGTTAAGATATATATAAAATATGATTAGTTTACGTATGACATCATACATGTATCTTTCATTCATTGCTTTGGGGAAATACTAACAAAGCTTATGGAACTGCATATCGTCTATGGCTGCAACTTGAAGTAAAACTATAAGTGGCGTATGATTAATAACAATTAAGAATCGACCACACACTACCAATTACTGAACTAATTTAAGAAGTTATTTATATATGGTTGGCATTACTTAAAACAATTTTAAAATATATTTACCTCAGAATATTTAATGTTTTTGCCATATTTAAGTAATAAAATATTACCTAATAAATAATTAATTTATGTACGTGTTAGAACAGCCCTGGGAAGTCACTCCAAATTTATCATATCGTTAAATTGCACATTTACACGTTTGTAAAAATTAAAATACAGTTTTATAATGCAAATTACACTTGTTGCCTAGGTGGCGTATAATTATTATTATTTGGTAATTTAATTCAATTCCCTGGTGGCGTATGAAATATAATAATTAAAATTACTAAGCCGTAAAATGTTTGTTTGTGTGACGAGATTTCCATGTATAATCTAATTAGGCATAAAATGAATATATTCGATGCACACATTTATATATTACTGAAAACTAGGATCAGATGTATGTGGCCAATTTTTAAGCCACTAAACAAAAAGGTTGGTTTTTTAGGAAAATTTTTAAGCACCCCTAAGAAGATTTTTTAATATTATTTCAGGAATCTTTCAGTAGCGTGAATTTTTTTAAAGAATATTATTTCAAGAACACTTCGTCTGTGGAGTGGAAATAAAAACTTGTGGAAAACAATTTTTTACAAAATAGTTTCCAAAAATATTTATTACCGAGCAACGTGAATTTTTGATTTTTTTTTAACTTTGATATTTAATTTAATTTTTTTTCACGCATTATTATTATGATTATTTTCTCAAGCAACGTGTATTTATTAAGGAATATTTTTTCAAGCTACGTGGATTTTTTAATTTTTTTTTTTCAAAAAATAAATGTGTTTTTCTTGGTGTACCTTAACTAATTTTAAATGAAAGGTGCTTACACCTGGGAAGTTTTTGCGGATTCTGAAACTACAATGTTCATAGATGAGAAAAATCGAAAAACGAAAAAAAATCGCCGGAGGGATTTTCAAATAAATCGTGGTCAAAGTTCAAATTTTTAGAGCTTTATTATGTTTTCACGATTCTGCTCGTAAACCGCAAGCCCTTTCGAAATGGGATTATAGCAAATCTTATAGCAGTGAAAATTCTTTTTATACCCTCAGCCTTTAGGCTAAAGAGGGTATTTACACTTTGATACGGCCAAAAATGTGCCTCATCGAAATAATGGTTTTAGACCCCAAGTATGTTTGTACGATATCCGTTTTAGACAATTTTGAGTCGATCTAGCAATGTCCGTCCGTCTGTCTGTCTGTCTGGCTGGTGCGCACGATAACTCTCAAACGGATCAATCGATTCGGTTCAAATTTTGGGTATCGAAATATTTTGTCCAGATTTGATTTAAGTTCGAAGATGGGCCATATCGGTCCACTCCTTCAGGTACCTCCCCCACAAAAGTTCAACAATTTTCGGAAAAATTGTCCGCACGATAACTCTTGAAGGGAGTAACCGATTTGGTCCATACTTGGTATATCGTAAACATTCTACAAGAGGAAGATGAGGTTCCAATATGGCCTAAATCGGCCCACTCCTTCGAGTACCTCCCACACAAAATTTCGGAAAAGTTCAGTTTAGGGCCATCTCTCGAATCACTGTGATTTTTGTTTTAGCAACTTGTGTTCACTGCCCTCCATACGACGGTACAAGTTTCATTAGGGGCAAGTCCATACTTTCTGAGAAAATAGCCTGGAAGTTGTAAAAACCCCTATGACACCGTGTGAGGTGGTTGGAGCGCAAAATAACTCTAGAAAGGATCTGCCGATTCGGTCCAAAACTTGGCCTTAGTAATATTTTGTCCAAACATAGTCTAAGTTTGAAGATAAGCCATATCGGTCCCCTCCTTCATGTACCTCCCCCACAAAAGTTCAAAAATGTTCGGAAAATTTGTTTATACGGTAACTCTTAAAGGGAGTGGCCGAATTGGTCCATACTTTACACATCCTAATATATCTACTAGATATAGATAAGGTTCAAATATGGACTATATTTGTCCAATCCATCCGGTACCTCCCACACAAAATTTCGGATAAGTTCACTTTAAGACCTCCTATCGAATCACTTTGATTTTTGTAGAAGCAACTTGCATTCGCTGCCTCAATTACGATGGTAAACGTTTTTTCAGGGGCAAGTCCATATTTCTTGAGCAAACAGCTCGAAGGGTGTAAAAACCCCCTATGGCACCATATGTAGTGGCTGGAGATCCACTTCCATAATGGTCAATGTCGATCCATTCCTTTTAGTATCTCCTCCGCAAAACTTTTGATGTTTAATCCTAATCAAGATTTTTGTCGGTTCAAACGCCCAAAATTTTTAAAACCCCCTAAATACATACGTTTTTAGGAAAAAATTGTTTCAATATACACAGGCTGAGGGTATATCTCTGTCGGCAAAGCCGACTGATACTTTTTTACTTGTTTTTTTTTTTTTTTTTTTTTTGATATAGAAGTTCAAATTGGCACAACAATGCACTGACTGTATCGTCTCCTTATAAAACAATGTCATGAAGGGTGCACCTTAACTAACTTCAAATGAAAACCGCTTACACCTGGGAAGTTTTTGCAGATTCTGAGACAGCAATGTTTGAAAATCCCTCCGGCGATTTTTCTTTCGTTTTTTTTTATTTTTCCCATCTATGAACATTGTAGTTTCAGAATCCGCAAAAACTTCCCAGGTGTAAGCACCTTTCATTTAAAATTAGTTAAGGCGCAACGTGTTGTTTTTAAATATTCAATCAAGCAAGCAACGTGGATTTTTTTTAAAAATATTCTTTTAAGCAAGCAACGTGGATTTTTTTTTTAAATATACTTTTAAGCAAGCAACGTGGATTTTTTAAAAATATTTTTTTAATCAAGGTGGATTTTTTAAAAATATTTTTTCATGCATAGTGGATTTTTTAAAATATATTTTTAAGCAAAGTGGATTTTTTTAAAAACATTTTTAAGCAAAGTGAATTTTTTTAAAAATATTTTTCCGAAACTTGGAATTTTTATACCCTCAGCCTTTAGGCTAGAAGGATATATACACTTTGATACGAAAAATGTCTGTCTGGCTGGCTTGTGCGCACGATAACTCTCGAACAGTTCAACCGATTCGAACCAAATTTTGGGTATCGTAATATTTTGTCCAAACTTAGTTTAAGTTCGAAGATGGGGCATATCGGTCCACTCCTTCTGGTACCTCCCCCACAAAAGTTCAAAATTTTTCTGTAAAATGGTCTGAACGATAACTCTCGAAGGGAACAATCGATTTGGTCAAAACTTTGCACATCGTATTATTCCTTCCAGATATAGATCTGGTTCGAATATGAACTATATCTGTCCACTCCTTCGAGAGGAGCCCTTAAACTTCACTTTATCCGAATTTTGTGTGGGAGGTACACAAAATTCGGATAAAGTGAAGTTTAAGGGCTCCTCTCGGATGGTTTTGCAATTTTTTTCAGTAAGTTTTCCTTGCGGCTCCCTTTATGACGATACAATTTTTTTCTTGTGGAAGTCCATACTTCCTGAGATATTGGCCTAAAAGCTCCAAGAAACTCTGACGGCACCAACCAAAATGGCAAATCCCCAAGATAATCCTCGCAGGGAGTTTTTGATTGATGCAGACTTTGCACATCGTATTATTTCATCCAGTCCAGTATGGAATTGAAATATAGACTATATCGGTCCACTTCTTCGGATACCTCCCACACACAATTCGGATATAGTGACGTTTAGGAGCTCCTCGCGCATCGTTTTGACTCTTTTCCAGTACACTGTTGGAGCGGCACAGCCGCACAGCTGACTGATACGTCTTTACTTGATAAATATGTTTTTAAAGCTTGGACTTTTTTTGTAATATTTTCTTAAAACTTGGATTTTTTTAATATTATCCTAAAAACTGGATTTTTTAAATAATTTTTCAAAAGTTTGAAGCTAGAACTTTTTTAAGTTTGTTTATATTTGACTTTTTTAATTAAAACATTTATTTAAAAAATATTCTTTGAAAATTGTTTTATAGAAAGAAGTATGTTGTTTAAAAAGTTGATTTTTAAAATGGTATTTTTTTTAATACGTCGATTTTTGTAGAAATATTTTTTTATTATATATATTTTATATTTTTTTTTTTTCAAAAATTGGATTTTTAACATTTTTTGAAAAATTAAACTTTTTAAAAATATTTTTAATTTTTTTTTTAAAGTATTTTTTAATCAATTTGGATTAAAAAAATTTTTTAGCAACTTTGATTTAAAAAAATTTAAACAACCTCGATTTTTTAAAAAAAATATATTTTCAAGCGTGAATTTTTTTAAAAATAAATTTTCAAGCAACTTGAGTTTTTAAAAAATATTTTCCAAGCAATGTGAACTTAAAAAATATTTTTTTAAGCCATGCGAATTTTTTTAAAATTATTTTTCCAATACTTGGACGTTTTTATTAATTTTTTAAAACTTGGAACATTTAAAATATTTTCTAAAAACGTGGACTTTTTAAAATATTTTCTTAAAACCTGAACCTTTTTTAAAATTTTTTTTAAAACGTGGGCATTTAAAAAAATGTTTTTTCATATATTTTTAAAAGCATTTTTCAAGCAACTTGAATTTAATAAATATTTTTTAAGCAAGATTGTTTTAAAAAACATTTTCAAGCAGCTTGGATATTTTAAAAAAATATTTTTTTTAAAAATAAATTTTCAAGCAACGTAAATTTTTTAAAAGTATTTTTCAAGCAATGTGGATTAAAAAAAATATTTTTGTAAGCCATGTGCATTTTTTAAAAATTATCTTTCCATAACTTTATTGTTAATTTTTTAAAACTTGGACTTTTAAAATTAATTTATTTTTAAGAACCCTTTTTTAAAATATTTTCTTAAAACTGGGACCTTTTTAAAATATTTTCTTAAAACTTGTGCTTCCTAGAAATATTATTTCATATTTTTTTATACCCTCCACCATAGTATGGAGGGTATATTAAGTTTGTCATTCTGTTTGTAACACATCGAACTAATCATTTGCGACCCTATAAAGTATATATATTCTTGATCAGGATAAAATTCTATCTAGCAATGTCCGTCTGTCCGTCTGTCTGTCCGTCTGTTGTAATCACTCTAGCGTCCGCAATAATTGAGATAGAGCGCTGAAATTTTGCACCCGAGGGTCTTTTTACCATAGGCAGGTCAAGTTCGAAGATGGGCTATATCGGCCCACTTTTTGGTATAGCCCCCATATAACGATACCTCCGGATTTGAGGTATTTTGACGTTTAATTTGGCACTTAGGGTTCCTAGTGATCAACAAACTTATATCCCAAAGGATATGGGCATAGGTCCACACGGTGCTCTTGAAACAATTTTAAATGGAAGGTGCTTACACCTCGGAAATTTTTGCGGATTCTGAAACTACAAAGTTTATAGATGAGAATAATCAAAAAAACAAAAAAATCGCCGGAGCGCTTTTTAAATAAATCGCGATTTAAGTTGACATTTTTAGGGGTTGTTTAGGTTTTCGCGATTTTGCTTAGAAACCACATTTCCTATCAAAATGGGACTAAAACAAATATTGTAGCTATGAAAATTCTCTACAAGATTGACCTTTATGATATTCTCGTCGGTATTACCGTTTTTGAGATATAGAAGTTCAAATTGGGACAATTCAAATTCAATTCAATTCTGTATCGCCCCCTTATAAAACAATGTCATGACTGCAAATTCGCAACTTAAACTTATATATCTAAAAAAAATTTACAACTAAGGATAAGTTACTTAAGCCAGTCTTGTAGAGAATTTTCACAGCTTTAAGATTTCTCAGGTCACATGTCGATACGACTTACCGTATTCAACCAAATTCGCGAAACCCTAACAAAAAAAACTAAAAATGTAAACTGAGCTTCCTTGTCTCAAAAATGGTACAAGCTGGGAGCAAATGATAAAGTCAATCCTCTAGAGAATTTTGAAAGCTACAACATTTTCTTTAGCTCCATTTCGATTGGACATGCGGTTTTCAAGCAAAATCGTAAAAACCTAAAAAACACCTAAAAATGTGAATTTTGACCGCGATTTATTTAAAAATCCCTACAGCGATTTTTTCTTGTTTTTGGATTTTTCTCATCTATGAACACTGCTGATTCAGAATTCACAAAAACTTTCCCTGTGTAAGCGGTTTTCATCAAAAGTTAGTTAAGGCGCACCCTACATGACATTGTTTTATAAGGGGGCGATACAGTCAGTGCATTGTCCCAAGTTGAACTTCTATATCTCAAAAATGGTAAAAAGTAAGAAAATACCATAAAGGCCGATCTTGTAGAGAATTTTCATAGCTACAATATTTGTTTTAGTCCCATTTTGATAGGAAATGCGGTTTCTAAGGAAAATCGCGAAAACCTAAACAACCCCTAAAAATGTCAACTTAAATCGCGATTTATTTAAAAAGCGCTCCGGCGATTTTTTTTTGTTTTTTGATTGTTCTCATCTATGAATATTGTAGTTTCAGAATCCGCAAAAACTTCCGAGGTGTAAGCACCTTCCATTTAAAATTGTTTCAAGAGCACCGTGTCCATGTTTTGGTATAGTCCCCATATAACGGGACCTCCCGATTTTCGGTATTTTGAGAATTTTAGCCACAATTTTTAACCGAACTATCTGCAATTTGACATTTGAGGTTATCAGTGGTCATGAAACATCTCCACGAAACATCGTCAACATAGGTCCATGTTTTGGTATAGCCCCCATATAACGGTACCTCCCGATTTTCGGTATTTTGAGAATTTTAGCTAAAATTTTTAACCGAACTAGCTGTAATTTGCCATTTGAGGTTCTCAGTGGTCATGAAATATCTCCACCAAGCATCGTCAACATAGGTCCATGTTTTGGTATAGCTCCCATATAACGGTACCTCCCGATTTTCTGTATTTTGAGCATTTTAGTTACAATTTTTAACCGAACTAGCTGTAATTTGCCATTTGAGGTTCTCAGTGGTCATAAAACATCTCCAACGAAACATTGTCAACATTGGTCCATGTTTTGGTATAGCCTCCATATAACGGTATCTCCCGATTTTCGGTATTTTGAGAATTTTAGCTGCAATTTTTAACCGAACTAGCTGTAATTTGACATTTGAAGTTCTCAGTGGTCATAAAGCATCTCCAACGAAACATTGTCAACATTGGTCCATGTTTTGGTATAGCCTCCATATAACGGTATCTCCCGATTTTCGGTATTTTGAGAATTTTAGCTGCAATTTTTAACCGAACTAGCTGTAATGATCGGTATTTTGAAAATTTTAGCTACAATATTGTCTATTCAAAAATAATCGTCAATATAGGTCAATGTTTTGGTATATCCCCCCATATAACTGTATCTCCCGATTTTCGGGAATTTTCAGTGGTCACGAAATTTCTTCACTAAAATTCGTCTACATGGGTCCATTTTTGAGGGTCTACATTGTTTTGATGAAACTACCCTCAATTTGACTCTTGAAGTTCCCTGCAGCTATAAAACTTTTCCGCCAAAAAATGTAAAGATAGGTTGACTCTTTGATATAGCCCCGTAGGTGGTACCTTTCACCTAGCTGAACACATTTTTTTAGATTAGATTAGATGACACTGTGCAACAAAATGGAGGTGAAAGTCTGGGTCACGAAAAATTCCTCTTGGGGAAGAAAGGCCTTGGTGAGTATATTATGAACCCCGAAGGACAGATCCGCCGTGAGTCGAACTTCCGCCTTATGGCGTGATGAAATTTTTGTTAGAGACCCTGTGGGCCATCAGGAATTAGCGTTATATCTTTGTTTACTGTTGCTTAAGTGCTCTATAAAAACAACAAACAAAGATATAATGCTAATTGATGATGGCTTGCAGGGTCTCTTGCAAAAACTTCATCACGCCATAACGCTGAAGTTCGACTCACGGCTCCTCTGTCCTTCGGGGTTTTTAATACACACACACCAAGGGCTTTCATCTCCAAAAGGAATTATCTCTGCCCCAACATTTGTGTTCACAGTGTAATTTAAGCAATAGTGGGAGGCAGTAGGAGTCTATCCATTGTCGAAAAGTTGTTCCACCTAAAATTGTAAAAGGACCCTAATCTATCCATTTTAATTAAGACTATTTTATGGTGGAGGGTATAAAATGTTCGGCCCGGCCGAACTTAACGACGTTTTACTTGTTTCATATCATTTTTAAAAATTTTTTTTAAGCAACATTGATTTAAAAAAATATTTTTAAGCAATTTGGATTTTTTAAGCAATATATATTTTAATTTATTATTGTCTTTTTAGGACGAAGGCCATTATTTGTGAAAGTTTTTAATTAATTAATTGAATTAATCGAGCTAACATGGCCTAAGGAATTTGTATTGAAAAATGAATTCTAGCGAAGTACCACACACTCAACCACTATGATACGATCGTTTCGCTGGGGGTTTAAGCCAGCTCATCAGGCATATTTTGAATGTAAATGACTAGCAGACAAAGGCTGATATGCAAAGGCAAAATATGCCTGATGAGCTGGCTTAAACCACCAGCGAAACGATCGTATCATAGTGGTTGAGTGTGTGGTACTTCGCTAGAATTCATTTTTCAATACAAATTCCTTAGGCCATGTTAGCTCGATTAATTCAATTAATTAATATATATTTTAAATTTTGATTTTTTTTAAATATTTTTTTAAATATGGATTATTTGAAATTGTTTTAAAGTTTCCATCAGTTTCAACAAAATATTTTTAAGCATCCTACTAAAACGTGGATTTTTTATAAATAGTTTTTTCAAAACTTGCATTTTTTATAAATAGTTTTTTCAAAACGTGGATTTTTTTTGGTGCCACCGTGGTGCAATGGTATGCACGCCCGCCTTGCACGCAGAAGGTCGGTGGTTCGATTCCCCGGCCAGGCAACACCAAACATTTTTCAACGGTGGCAAAATACCCCTCAGTAATGTTGGCGACATTTCCTGAGTATTTCAGCCTTGAAAAACTTCTCTACAAGTGGTGTCTTAGGACACGCCGTTCGGACTCGGCGATAAACAGTAGGTCCCATATCATTGAGCTAAATATGAATCGGGGTGCACTCATTGATATGAGAGAAGTCTCCCTTGTCCCGTATGGGATGTTGTGGAACAGTGTTTTGTTTTTTTGGATTTTTTATAAAAAGTTTTTTCAAAACGTGGATTTTTTATAAATAGGATTTTTTACAAGTATTTCTGTAGATTTTTTTAAATATTTTTTCAATATGTGGATGTATGTAGAAATATTTTTTTCAAAACGTTAATTTTTTTACAGAATGCGTATTTTTTAGAAATATTTTTTTTCAAAACAGGGATTTTTTTTTTTTCAAAACGTGTATTATTTTAATGATATTTTTCAAGCAGCATGGATTATTTTAAGTTTTTTAAGAAACGTGGAATTTTAAGAAAATATTTTTTTCAAACTTGGATTATTTTAAAAATATTTGTTCAAGATCCCATCGGAAGCGCGGATTTAAAAAAAAACAATTCAGGCAACGATCAGGAGATTGGATCTTCAAAAAATTTTTAGGCAGGATTAAAGAAAAAGCATTAGGATTTAAGAAAAATATTTTTAATCATTTATATTACCCATATAATCCTAAAATATATTTTGACATCCTACCCCACCACCCTCACCCCACTATTACCAACTTCTTTCTTTTCATTCTTTTATTTTCTGTTAACTTCCCTAGCCTCTTAAACTTGAGACCCATAAAAGGTCATGAATTTCATTTCATTGCTTTGAAATTTCATTTAAATGTTTATTCCGCAGTTGCTTCGAGCGACGTTTAACGAATTCAACTCAATTTTGTTGCCAAACTTACGCAGCGCTTCCGGGTTAAAAGGTTCAGTTTTATTCCTTTTTCCAAATGTTTACAGCCTGAATGCAGTTTGTTGCAAAAAGGAAGCCTGGCAAGTGTAAGACAATATGCAAACAACAACAACAGCAACAACAATGAGTAAAATTGTCCAACAACAGCCAACTGCTTATTACGCCACTAACTTCTCGTAAAAGTTAACGGAGTAACAAGTTTCACTAAAAAGGTTACAAACGCCATGGTTGTGATTGTAATTGTCGTGAATTGCAATTGGGAGAGGGGTAGAGAAAGAGAGCGGGGAAAAAAGGAAGGTCATGGTGGATGGCCTTAACAAGTAGAGGATATTTCGATATGTGTGTGCGTGTGTTTGCAAGTGTTTGTAAACTACTACAGGGTAATGCTTGTGGTTACTTCTTTAGCAGGAGTGGGCGGATACATGTCGTTTAGAAACTTACCAGTCTTGGGTTTCGTCTCAGTTACAGCCAATGCAGGCAGGCAGGAAGACTGACTGGCAGGCAGACATCCAGTTCTAAACAGCCAGTCAGCCCTTTGGCTAAAATTAATGAGGTGATAGATTCTTGTTTAAAAGCAGCAGTTGCAGCAAGAATGGCAGCGGATCCAAAGACAGTAGTCTCAATTGCAAGAGCAGCAGCGTTGGCATGATTGCAACATGAAGACGATTTACATTGTTATTTTTGCAACCTTGGACTTGTTTATATGGCAGTGGATGTGTGTGTCGCATGTCTTTTAGTTAATGTGGGGGTTGTGTTAAGGAGTTGCTTCTCCCCCTGAACAAACTTTCTTCTTTTTATTTTTTGTTTTGGTTAACTAAAATTTGTGTGACTTTTTGGAAAATATTTTGCGTTTTGCTTAAGCTTGAATTTGACAAAAAAATAAAAAGGGAGAAAAGCAAAATTTTAAATGAGAAAAACTCACAAAGTTAGAGTTAATTTATGTTTACCCACAAGATTTAGTAAGAAACTATAAATCGAAAAAACCTCATTTTACAAACTTAATGAGATCGTTTGCATAGCTCATGGGTGCACAAAAGTGTGGTTGTGGAAAAACAAAATGTGGTGTTAAGCAAAATGAAGTAGAATGCAATTTGGATTATTGTCAGCTTTTAAATGAAGTTTATGATGAGACTTGGTTATTTTTACTTCACAACATAATGAAGTGTGATTTTATGAGAATGAAGTTTGAGGAAAGTTGTAATGACGAGCAAGATATAATTACAGATGGCTAAAATGACCACACAATAATGGGTGAATGAAAGGGATTAGAATTTTGATTATAATTTATAATTTAATTTAATTGATGGACCATACGAAAATGAGTTCTTTTTTAAAAATATTCTTGGGGTATCCAACGAAAACGTGGATTTTTTTAAAAATATTTTTGAAGGACCCAACGAAAACGTGGATTTTTAAAAGTATATGGATTTGTTAAAAATTATTTTTGAACGACTCTACGAATACTTGGATTTTTTAATAAATATTTTTGATGGACCCTACGAAAATGTAGGTTTTTAAAAAGCGTTGACACGGATTTTATAAAAAAAAAATATTTTTAGAAGGAAACAGCCAAAACGTGGATTTTTACAAAAAAAAAAAATAATTTTTGAAGAACCCATCAATTTTTTAAAAAATAATTTTGAAGGACCCAACGAAAACGTGGATTTTTAAAAAGTATAATCGAAGGACTCAATGAAAACGTGGATTTGTTAAAAAATATTTTTGAACGACACTACTAATACTTGGATTTTTTAATAAATATTTTGAAGGACCCTACGAAAACGTCGGTTTTTAAAAAGCGATGACACGGAATTTATAAAAAAAAAATATTTTTAGAAGGACCCAGCCAAAACGTGGATTTTTACAAAAAAATAATTTTTGAAGAACCCATCGATAAAATGGATCTTATAACAAATATTTTTTTAAGGACCCAGGCAAAACGTAGACTTTTTAAAAAAAATAATTTCGAACGACCCGGCGAAAACGTGGATTTTTTAAAAAATATTTTTGAAGGAGCCAACGAGAACATGCATTTTTTAAAAAATATTTTTGAAAGAGATAACGAGAACATGGATTTTTTAAAAAATATTTTTGAAGGACCCAGGCACAACGTGGATTTTTTTAAAAAATATTTTTGAAGAATATTTTTGAAGGACCCAACGAAAAAAAAAATATTTTTCAAGGACCCAACGAAAACAAGTATTTTTTAAAAAATAGTTTTGAACAACTCAACGAGAACTTGGATTTTTTAAAAATATTTTAAAGGACCCTACGAGAACATGGATTTTCTAAAAATATTTTTTGAAGAATCCAACGATAACATGGATTTTATAAAAAATATTTTTAGAAGGACCCAGCCAAAACGTGGATTTTTTTAAAAAATATTTTTGAACAACCAAACGAAATGTGGATTTTTTTAAAAAATATTTTTGAACAACCAAACGAAATGTGGATTTTTTTAAAAAATATTTTTGAACAACCAAACGAAATGTGGATTTTTTTAAAAAATAATTTTGAACGCCCCATCGAAAAAATATATTTTTGAAGGATCCAACGAAAACGTGGACTTTTTAAAAAAATATTATTGAACGACCCAATGAAAACAAGGGTGTTTTAAAAAATAGTTTTGAACAACTCACCGAAAACGTGGATTTTGTAAAAATATTTTTGAAGGACCCAACGAAAGCGTGGTTTTCTAAAAATATTTTTTGAAGAACCCAACGATAATATGGATTTTATAAAAAAAAAAAATTTTAGAAGGACCCAGCCAAAACGTGGATTTTTTAACAAATATTTTTGAACGACCCAACGAAAACATGGGTTTTTAAGAAATATTTTTGAACGACGTGGATTTAAAAAAATATTTTTGAACGACCCAAAGAAAACGTGGATTTGAAAAAATATTTTTGAACGACCCAATGAAAACGTGGATTTTTTAAAAAATATTTTTGAAGGACCCATCGGAAAGGTGGATTTTTTAAAAAAATTTTTGAAAGACCCTATTTTATAAAAAAATATTTTTGTAGAACCCTACAAAACGTGAATTTTTTAAAAAATATTTTTGAAAGGTCCTTTTGTAAAAGATATTTTTTGAGGGAGACAGGCAAAACGTAGATTTAAAAAAAATATATTTTTGAGGGAGACAGGCAAAACGTAGATTTAAAAAAAATATATTTTTGAACGACCCAACGAAAACGTGGATTTTTTTTAAAAAATATTTTTGAACGATCCAACGAAAACATGGATTTTTTAAAAAATACTTTTAACGACCCAACGAAACCAAGGATTTCTTAAAAAATAGTTTTGAATGATCCAACGAAAACGTAGATTTTTTTTTAAAAATACATTTGAAGGATCCAACTAAAACGTGACTATAAAAAAAAATATTTTTAAAGCACCATACAAAAAGTTGAATTTAAAAAAAAAAACATTTTTGAAGGACCTAAAATGTGGATTTTAAAAAGTATTTTTGTAGGACCCTACGAAAACGTGGATTTAAAAAAATATTTTTGAAGGACCCTGCGAATACGTGCATTTTTGAATGTGATATTTTAAAACATATTTTTGAAGGATCCTACGAAAACGTGGACATTTTTAAAAAATATTTTTGAATGGCCCTTCCAAAAGAGGATGTTTTTGGAGGACCCTACGAAAACGTGGATTTTTATACCCTCAGCCTTTAGGCTATGAAGGGTATATACACTTTCATACGGGCAAAATGTGCCTCATCGAAATAATGGTTTTAGACCCCAAGTATGTTTGGACGAAATGTGTTTCAGACAATTTGGAGTCGATTGAGCAATGTCCGTCCGTCTGTCTGTCTGGCTGGCTGGGGCGCACGATAACTCTCGAAGGGATGAACCGATTCGGTTCAAATTTTGGCTTTCGTAATATTTTGTCCAAACTTAGTTTAAGTTCGAAGATGAGCTATATCGGTCCACTCCTTCCGGTACCTCCCCCACAAAAGTTCGAAAATGTTCGGAAAATTTATACGCACGATAACTCTTGAAGGGTGTAACCGATTTGGTCCATACTTTGCCCATTGTGGAGCGTGTACCAGACTTAGATCAGGTTTTAATATGGACTCAATTGGTCCACTCCGTCGGGTACCTCCCACACAAAATTTTGGAAAAGTTCAGTTTAGGAACATCTCTCGAATCGCTTTGATTTTTGCTTTAGCAACTTGTATTCACTGCCCTCCATACGAGGGTATAAGTTTCATCAAGGGCAAGTCATAACTTCCTGAGAAAATGGCCTGAAAGTTGCAAAAAAACTCCTATGACACCGTGTGAGGAGGTTGGAGGGCAAAATAACTTTCGAACAGGTCTGCCGATTCGGTCCAAAGTTTGGCCTTAGTAATATTTTGTCCAAACATAGTTTAAGTTCGAAGAAAAACCATATCGGTCCACTCCTTCAGGTACCTCCCCCACAAAAGTTCAAAAATATTCGGAAAAATTGTGCGTACGATAACTCTTGAAGAGAGTGGCCGAATTGGTCCATACTTTACACATCCTAATATATCTACCAGATATAGATCAGGTTCAAATATGGACTATATTTGTCCACTCCATCTGGTACCTCCCACTCAAAATTTCGGATCCATGTTCACTTTAAGACCTGCTTTCGAATCACTTTGATTTTTGTTGAAGCAACTTGCATTCGTTGCCTCAATTGCGATGGTAAAAGTTGTTTCAGGGGCAAGTTCCATTCTTTTTAGTATCTCCTCCGCAAAACTTTTGATATTAAATCCTAATCAACATTTTTGTCAGTTCAAACGCCCAAAATTCTTAAAACTCCCTAAATACATGCGTTTTTTGGAAAAAAAATTGTTTCAATATACACAGGCTGAGGGTATATCTCTGTCGGCAAAGCCGACTGATACTTTTTTACTTGTTTTAAAATATTTTTTGAAGAACCCAACGATAACATGGATTTTATAAAAAAATTTATGAAGCATCCAGCGAAAACGTAGATTTGTTAAAATATTTTTTTAGATATTATTTAAGGGACCTACAATTAAAAAAAGAACATTTTTGACGGACCCTACGAAAACTTGGATTTTAAAACATATTTTTTGAAGGGTCCAACAAAACATAGGTTTTATAAAAAATTATTTTTAAGGACCCTGCGAAAACCTCAATTAAAAAAATATATATTTTTGAATAATTTGGGATTTGTAAGAAATATTTTTCAAGTATGTACCTATCGTGGATTTTTTTCAAAATATTTTTCATGCAACCAACTATAGTTGTTGATTTTCGTTAATTTTACTTCAATGAAACTCTATGAAACTTTTTTCATTTATTCAATGAATCTCTATGTTGGTTCAAAATCAATGACATATTTCATTGATACAACGTAGGATTTCATTCATATTACGTAGCTTTTTCTTTCAGTGTATTTTTTTAAGTATGCTTCAAACAACCAACTAATGCGTAAATTAAAAAATAATATTTTTAAAACTACCAACTACAGTGGATTTTTAAAAATATATATTTTCAAACAACCAACTAAAATGTCGTTCTTTTTTTTAATTTCAAGCAACCTACTAAAACTTGGATTTTTATAAAAATATTTTTTCAGACAACCATCTAATACGTGGACCTTTTATAAAAATATTTTTTTAACAACCAAAAGCAAAAAATCAAGGTATTAGTATTTTTTTAATATGTATATTTTTCAAAAAAAAATTACATTTTTCAAAAAGCATGGATTTAAAAAAAAATATTTTTCACCAAACGTAATATTTTGTAAAAAAAAACTTGGTTTTTTTAAAGATATATTTTTCAAAAAATGTGACATTTTCTTTAAAAAAAGTGGATTTTTAAAAAAAAATATTTTTTCAAAAAACGTTATATAGAAAAGTGGATTTTTAAAAATTTGAAATTTTTTAAAAAATATTTTTCAATAATCGTGGCTTTTATAAAGAATTATTCTTCAAAAATCTTGGATTTATACAAAATTATTCTTCAAAAAAGTGGAATTTACAAAAAATCAAAAACGTGGATTTTTTAAAAAATATTTTTTACAAAAATGTGAATTTTAAAAAAACAAATAAATAAAAATTCAAAATAAATTTATATTCAAAAAACGTGGATTATAAAAAAACGTGAGTTTGAAGAAACTTTGCAAAAAATCGTATAAAAATATAATATAAAAATATAGTTTTTTTGGGTGACGGAGGGGATGAATGATACCAAGCAACGGTCTTGACCGGCTTTAACATGGCAAAGCCCAGGATTTATCTTGGTCCCTCTTTCATCTCAAGTGAACACTGACCTCCCCGTGGTGTCACCTGGGGAACTGCCTTTAACACCCGTTAAAGGTAGTGAGCTAACATGTGCCGCGCGTTCACCCATAAGAACGATAAAAACTTGGGTTTGGGCGTCGGGTTAGTAACCCTCCCCTAGAAAAAACATCCTACTATGAAAAAACGAAAGAAAAGAAAAACAAACCCCTCTAAAGTTGACGAACCCTGCAAACGTTTTAAGGACCATGATCTGCGAATCTGCACCTGGAATGTTCGCACTCTTTATAGAGAAGGTGCAGTCTTCGCATTGGCAGACGTACTTGAAAAGTACAAGGCCGATATTACTGCCATACAGGAAATACGATGGATTGGGAAAGGCGTCACAACAACACCTAAAGGTGACGCACTGTATTATAGCTGCCATGACGTAAAGCATGAGTTTGGTTGCGGATTCGTAATTAGTCGGAGACTAAAACATCTGGTATCCAGCTTCACCCCAGTGAATGAAAGACTTGCTGCAATTCGAATAAAAGCTAAATTCTTCAACATCAGCTTTATTTGTGCTCATGCTCCCACCGAAGAAAAGGACGAACAGACCAAAGATATATTATATATAAAATCATTCTAGGCGATTTTAATGCCAAAATTGGAAAGGAGAATATCTTTGGCCCAACAGTCGGGAAATTCAGTCTCCACAGTGAAACATCTGACAATGGTATGAGGCTGATAGACTTTGCAGCTGCAAAAAACATGGTAGTTAGCAGTACCAGATTTAATCATCTCGATATTCATAAGGGCACCTGGCTGTCTCCAGATCAAAGAACAAGTAATCAAATTGATCATGTTGTAATAGATGGAAGACATTCATCCAGCGTGTTGGATGTACGATCGTTCCGAGCCGCAAACATTGATTCGGACCACTACCTTGTTGCAGCAAAGGTACGTACCCGTCTAAACGTTGCAAATAAAGCACGAACAGACTCAACGCGGAAGTTGGACATCGATAGGCTGCAAACACAACAGATAGCCACAGCATATTCCACTCAACTAGCCCAATTGCTTAACGCGAGCACTCCTTGTCCCGATAACATAACAACACAATGGCAACATATTGCCCACTCCATGCAAACAGCCGCAAAATGCATACTTGGATTCCAGAGACCTTCACAAAGGAATTCATGGTATGACCAGGAGTGTCGTGCTGCTACCGAAGAGAAAAATGCGGCATATAGAGCTACTTTACAATCAGTAGCAACGCGTAGCGCGCGAGAGAGATATCGGGAGAAAAGGAGAGAAGAGAAACGGCTTTCCGCAAAAAAAAGAGAGAAATGGAAAAGCGGGAGTGTGAAAAAATCGAGATGTACAGGAGACAGAATGAAGTCCGAAAATTCTACCAAAGAGTGAAACATCAAACAGATGGCTTTGGTACAGGCACATCCTCCTGTAGAGACCAGTAAGGTAATCTGGTAACAGATACAGATAGCGTGCTCAGGATATGGAAGGAACATTTCTCCAATCTGCTGGTATCCAATAGTAGCGAAGACGATGATACCACAGATCCAATCCCAGAAGATGGTATAGAATGTATACCGCCCGGCCAAGATGAGGTGAAAACAGCAATCAACCAGCTGAAGAATAATAAAGCAGCAGGAGCCGATGGGTTACCAGCCGAGCTGTTTAAAACCGGAGGCGACACGCTGATAAGGTGTATTCATCAGCTAGTTAGCACCATCTGGCAGGAAGAACGAGTACCCGACGATTGGAACCTGAGTATCCTGTGCCCCGTCCACAAGAAAGGAGATAAGACAGTATGCTCAAACTATAGGGGCATAAGTCTTCTCCATATTGCCTATAAGATAGTGTCAGGGATATTGTGCGAACGACTAAAGCCAATGGTCAACGAAATAATTGGACCATACCAATGTGGCTTTAGACCTGGCAAGTCCACCATTGACCAGATATTTACCCTGCGACAAATCCTAGAGAAGACCGAAGAGATGCAGATCGACATATTTCACCTTTTTGTCGATTATAAAGCAGCCTTCGACAGCCCGCTGCGTTCAAAGGTATTCCAAGCCATGTCTGAATTTGATATCCCCGCAAAGCTCATCCGGCTTTGCAAAATGACTTTAACTGACACGAGGTCCTCAGTTAAAATAGGAAAGAACCTCTCCGAAGAATTTTGTACCAAAAGAGGTTTCAGACAAGGAGACAGCCTTTCGTGTGACCTATTCAACATTTTGCTGGAAAAGGTAATACGAGATGCAAATGTCAAAAGAAATGGCACAATTTACACCAATAGCCACATGTTACTTGCCTATGATGATGACATAGACATCATGGGACGATCAGTAAAGGAAGTAACTGATACCTTTAGGAAGGTCGAAGCAGAATCTGCGAAAGTGGGTCTGGCGGTGAACGGCGAAAAGACCAAATTGATGGTGTCGACGCGCAAAGCGTCCATAGAGCTCGGACCAACTGTGAAAGTTGGTACCTACAATTTTGAGGTAGTTAAAGACTTCGTCTACCTCGGCACTGCCATAAACACAACAAACAACATCAGTTGTGAAATAAGAAGAAGAATTGTATTGGCCAACAGATGCTACTATGGTCTAAGTAAGCAATTTAAAAACAAAGCCACATCTCGTCAAACAAAAATAACACTATACAAAACGCTGATACTACCCATGCTAATGTATGGCTCCGAAGCATGGGTACTTGCGCAAGCAGATAAGGCAGTGCTTGGTGTGTTTGAGAGGAAAATTCTTCGAAAGATCTACGGGCCGATTTGCGTTGACGGTGAATATCGACGTCGTATGAACCACGAGCTATATAAGCTATACAAAGACATGAATATAGTTAAACGTATCGAGATGCAACGATTGCGTTGGCTAGGCCATATCATGAGAATGAGCGATGATGAACCCGCTAAAAAGGCGTATGAATACATGCCACATGGCGGTGCACGCAGAATCGGCAGGCCTAAGCTTCGATGGAGCAAACAAGTGGATGAAGAAATGGAAAGGCGCAGTATTCCAAAAAGTCAAGCGAAAAACAGAGAGGAATGGAGATCTTTTCTTAGTTCGGTCTATGGAACAAATGTTCTGTAATGGGCCAACTAAGTAAGTAAGTAAAAATATTGTTTAGAAAACGTTAATTTAAAAAAAAATGTTTTTTTTTTTTTGTTGATTAAAAAAAATCCCAAAAACGTGTTTTTTTTAATATCTTACCAATAAACATATATTTAAAGAAAAAGTATTTCTTTTAGAAAATGTTGATTTAAAAAAAAAATGTTTATTCCGCGGATTTAAAAAAATGTTTTCCCAAAAACGTAGATTAAGAGCAAAATTGGAAAAACTTTGGTTTTTTAAATTTAATGTATATGTGTTAATAAAAATGTGGATTCTTGTTAATTATTTAAAAAAAATGTTTTTTATAAAATATTTAAAAAAAAAACGTGGTTTTCTTAAAAAATATTTAAAAAGACGTGGAATTTTATAAAAAAATCAAAAAATGTACAAGCAACAATCTGACACGTTGATTTTTAAAATACTTTTTTATGGACCCAACGAACTGAAGTACTTTAGAAGGACCCAGAAAACATTTGCAGAGATCTTATGTAATCATGGATAGCACGCGTGTTTAGGTTCTATGACCTAAGAACCTTCAGGACCTGTGTGACTAGATTCAATTGCTGTCTCCCAAAACCATTACCCCATGGCAATACTACTACTTGGCAGGTGGTCAGTTGTACCAATGAAACAATTGACCAATTATAAGTACTACAAAATTATCACAAGAATTTTATTTATTATCAGGTGTCAGAGTAGGGGTGAAAGAACTCCCTTTTGAGGTGTATCTCTGCTAATGGATATCCTCACTCAATCACCTCCTATTTGTGAATTAATGATTCTGTTCTTCAACAAACGCAGACAAGCCTTAAAAATCTCCTTTAGGATCGCTAACACCGGTTCCCCTGCGTTCTTAAGCATTGCAACACCTTTCCAACCAACATTGCTTGCGACATTATCATAACCTACGGATTCACATTTGAGAAGGAGGTGGAATATTTCATGTAGCCAGTAGACGATTATTTTTTCAATATTTTTTTAAGGTGTAACTCAAGTTTTTTTTAATAATTTTTCAGGTGCCACCCGACATTAACTTTTTTAAACAAATTGTTTAAGGTGTTCTGGACTAACTAGAACGTGGACATATTAAAAATATTTTTTTGTCAAATATGTTTTTTTTATTTTCTATATTCACAACGTAACAACATACACACATTTTAAATTACGTTAAAGCCGGCATATATAGAGGATGCCTGCTTTAAAGTGTGATGCTGTAAACAAACTGTCCTACTGTTGATAACATTTTCTTCTAACAGGATTATGTTAAAATAACGTTCCTGTTACGAAAATAACATTCCTCGTTCAATTGTAAATAATCAAAATAACATATCATATTCACAAACCTTAGCTGTCATTGTGAATTATATTATTATACAAGTTATTTTGAATACTACATTCGAATCTCGAATAATATGGGTAATCACCATAATGAATGTTATGGCATTTTCAAGACACCATAGACAAATAAAAGTATAGACCATAGACAAATAAAAGTATAGACTACAAAAAGGAGAGATTTAAGTTTTGCAATAGGTGTCGTCGTATGTCTTTCCGAAAAGCTTCAGAAAAACGCTTTCACTCAAGATCAGTGTACCTACTCAAATCCGAGAATGTTAAAAGCTTATCTTACATTTGGAGAATTGGGAATTTTTTTTACGATAAATGTTAATTACTGTCTTTGCTATGGAGACTCTCAATGTGGCAAACAAAAGAAAGTTTGACGAATACCATTTTATTGATTTTTCTTGCGGTATTTACTAGTTTTAAAACATTAATCCAATTTTAATAAATTATTAACAAATAAACGCTAACAGATCATAAATTTTTATATTTGGATGTCGTCGAGAGTGTGAAGATATTGACAGTGGATTTAGTTGTTAGTGTGTATTAGTCGTTGCGTTATCAGTGGAATATTTTAATAGATTGGTAAATTTAGGTATTATTTCCTTGGCGTTCAAAAGAAAATTATAATATTGTTTTGCAGTTAGTTGGGTATTACCACGTTTAGACTATACACATATAACACGCTTAAGAGCATTGTTTCGATTTATTTGACAGATATTGTATGAAAATGCGAATGGATTTGCTAAATCCACCATAATCTAAACGTACTATATGTCGGAATTTGGGTATAATGTGAATAGTATAAACCTTGTAACTTGTTTTGTGGGTCAAAGAATGTTAAATAACATAATGGATAGTAAAGACACTTAATCAATTAAAAAGCTTGTTTGAGTAAGGTTACTGATTTCAAGCTTTTGCTAAAAATGCGAAAAATAGCTTTTGCACTGCTAGTTGTTGGTCAGACCGGCGAGGTTTCTTGAAACAAATTAATATACGTTTACGTGAAACTTAAGATGTTTCATGCAATCCTTATTTTATTATTCGTGTTTGTTGTGTTGCTCATACCAATAAAAACAAACAAAAATAATTAAGCTAAAAAAATTATTCGAAAACAGGCTGTAAATCTATTATTAGTTGTGTTGTAAATGTTTGCTTGACAAAAAAAAAAATACTGCGCAACATATACAGAAAAGCATGTACATGGGTTTCACTACTTCATTTCTATCGCATAGTAACGGGCAACACTAGATAAATTTTACTGAAATTTTTACATGAAATTATGCGTCTCTAGATCGAGTTCCATAGACTAATGCCAGACTGTGAAACTGGCACTGAAAATTTTCACATTTTACAGGGGTTTTTAGATCGAATTACCCACTACAAGCAATATAATAAAGTGACTTTAATATGGAACTCGACCTAAGAGCGCATAATTTCATGAAATTAATTTCACTGTCTGCAGGGGGTCATAGCAGAGTAAAATAATGAAATTGCTGTAGTGGGGAATTCGACCTAAGAAATTTTTTTTAATGAAATTCACTCTAGTGTGGACTGGGACCTATAAACTTTACGTCGCCATGTTGAAATCGTGGTAGTCTGACCATCGACTAACTAACTGAACATTCAGTCATGACAAGATGCAGACCAACAAGAAGGAATTAGAAAAAAGAAGAAAATGGAAAAGAAAATGCAATTGTACACCTTTACTAGATGGTAGGACTAGTGAGAGGTTTCGTGTAAAAAGTTGCGTTTAATTAGGTGTACTTTGATCGAGTTGCAGTTTCACTATTCTACTCGAGATATTAGATATTAGCTGTCTTCCAGAACTCAAAAGTTTTTACACATTTTATGACTTTTACCCGTTTTGCGTTCCCGTACACCAAAACACACCGCAATTTATATGAAAGTCGTTTACCACTTTTATGACTTTTACTACTTTATAAAGTACAGGAACAGGCCATTTGTCTGAAACTTAAGTAAGATTAAAGAACTCGACACAAAGGAGGCATGGCTTTCCAGCTTTACACAGCCTTTAAGCCAGCCAGAATACCTCGAGCAAGCGCAAAAGGCTTAATCAGATTACAAAAATTACTATTTTCCAAAATGTTTTTCCCATACCTGTTGTCTCTTTAATGGCGGCATAAAAATAATAATTTTTGTCTCTATTTTCCCCTCAGTTACAATATAATTGTAAAAGCATTTATATTGTCTTTCCGGACAACAAATACATACATTTTCCTTAACGCATCCCCCAGCGTAAGTCTTTACGTTGTACTCCCTGTATATTTATACGTCGTATGTCCAAGCCATTTTTCAGTCTATGGCACCCTATGCCGATCAGGTGATTTGCAAAATGCATTTAGTTTTTCGCCAAAAAGAGAAATGCAGGCGTCTGCATATTATTATTTAATTTTTTACTTAGATTTTTATTCATGTATTAATCTATTTTTCTTATTCGTTACAGGTTTCCTTCATTGGTGAAATGGTTTCCAGCGGTGGAAGCCATAAAATGACGATGCCCTTCCAGCTTTTTTATACTTGGCAAATTTCGTGCTGGCGGTATCGCAACGAGGGATTGGGGAACTTGGGTGGGAGTAGATATATCCCTCCAAAGCAATGCACCCAGTTTCCCTATTATTTAATTAGAAAAATTTGATTTTGAAGGTGGTTTTTTTTTGGGTCAGAACCGAATGTAAGGGTTTGGGCGCACGCAAAAAGGATGCGAACAAGGTGAAAAAATGATACAGATGATATACCCATAGACGGTTTCGATTTTAACAGCCCTCTTATCTCTCCTTTACCGACCCATGAATTTTCATAACGATTCCAACGATGTATTACTTTTCTTGCGAAAATGTGTACTTCAAAAGTTCCGAAGGTTGTTCTCGTGCCCTAGATTTGCTCATGTCCATAAGAGAAAGTTTTAAATTCACGGCTATTAAAAAAACTGATGATGTAAAGGAAAATTTTTCTGCGAAATGTCGGTAAAGTACATTTGCTCCTTATTGAAAAATTCATCAGCTTATAAAGGATACCAGGATACCCGATGTATGTATATAAAACATCGAAATGTTGAACACAATTGAAATCGTGTGAAATGCAAATAGAAGTATGTGGTAAAATTAATTTTCCTTGGAAGTGCTACGAAGGTATATCGCTGTTTTATAGCATTGGTCTTATGATTTAATCCATGTATGAAATGTTTTAAAAGTTGTTCAAATAATTAGGGCCTGTTTCACTATGTCGAAAGAAAATGAATGCGAACGAAAAACACCTAAACTTTGCTTTTCATGGTAATATTGTCTTTGTTTTCGCTTCGAAACAACTACAAATTTTGAAAATCATACACGAGTTAAGTAGTTTTTCTTTCATTTTCGTTCGACATAGTGAAACAGGCTGTTAATCTGTCCGCATTGCGGACTCGGGAATATCTTTTAATATTTATACCGAATGTTGCCATTTTACTCCGATTTTGAAAATGACATTTTTGAAAATTTTCTAAGTACACTCATAATATGTGTGTTTGTTTACTCAATAATTTGTACTAGTAACATTCTGTAAACGACGAAGGTCTTTTGCACTGCAAACAACCAACAGACAAGAATTTGTACAAATATTGGCTGACTTCCGTAACGTACCAACACATTGTATCTTTTAGATTTTGTCATTTGCACACTAATGCATTGTTCGCATTGTTCACCGACAATGCAGCTGGAAAGTATCAAAAAATAAAACTGCTACCTGTTTGCTTTTTATTTGCTTCAAAAATGCGTAAATGCGACGTTTGGAAACACGTTGCTTTGTAGTAGTTAAGTATAACAACGTTATGAAACAGAATACTTAGGCATTTGTAAAGCAACTGACGTTACGGAAGTCAGCCATAGTGTAAACGAATACACATAGCATTTGGCTAATAATATGTGTGTTCGTTTACTTACAAATTTTACGAATTCTTACAGGATGTTGTTCCTTTACTTTCCAGTGCAATGCAAAATACCTTAGTCGATTACAAGAAGTTGCTGGACTTGTACAAATTGTTGAGTAAACAAACACACCTATGATGTTGAATTAAAACCTTGTTTCACACCGTCAATTAAAAAATAAAATGAAAGTAAATCTAGACTTATCAGTGTATTTTCTACGTTTTGGAAAATCTATATTAACATTCAAGCTCTTCAAATTTAGTATATGGCTTTTTCAATAAATTTAACTTGTGATAGACCTTAAATTAAATAGGTATAAAAACAGAACATTTTACCTGTTGTTGAATCAAAGATAATGTTATGAAATATATTTAGTTAATCAAAATGTATATGTTTTATTTATAAATAGTATCGATATTGAGCAGTTATTAGAAATGTAGAATTAATAAAAACGTTTAAAGGGTAATAACATTAATTTGTACAGTGTTATAATTGCAAAATAATTAAAAACAAAAAGTTCATGTATACAAATAAGTTTGATGTTAGAAATAGTAATAAAAAATATAATCATGTTGAAATTTATATGACAACAATAAAAATTATAGGTAAAACAATAAAAATCGGCAATGTTTAAAAACAATTAAATCGTGTATTGTTTTTTCTGTTGAAGTGGTATTTAGGATATTTAGTATATAATTCAGCAAAGTTTGGGCAAACAACAAATCCTTTAAGTTGTTTTGTCTTCATCCATCTTGATATACACCATTGAAATCTGGTAAAAAATGAAGTGTAATGAATGTAAAATGTATTTTTTTTTTTAATACTTGCCTTGCTGAAAAGGTACTTTTTCCTGGGTTGTGTATCAACTAGTCACAGTAGTAAAGATATCATATTGATAAATAAAACATTTTGTGTTTTATAATTCCATGTTACCTTCATTGAAACAGTGAAATGATCTTAGACATTTAAAAAAATAAATTAAATTAATGCAAACAGAACTGCAGAATATGAACATACGTAATATTGTAGATATAGGTGTGTATATTAGTCAACATTATTTAAAAATTAAAAGTGATTTAAGTATGTCATCCATCGTTTCATCTCAATAAATGTACATAATTATTAATTATAAAAAGAACCAATATGTAGATCTATAAAGAAGCATGGTGTTATTTTTTTTTTTAATTTATGATCTTGTAAATGCTTACTTTGTTCAAGACTACAAATTAAAACATCTTTCTCGTGGCATCAATCAGTTACTAAAATAGTAAGGAGAGCCATGTAGAGAAATAAAGTTATATGTACTTTAACAAACAATGTAACATTCCCATGTTGGCATCATACATTCACTAAAATAGTGAAGAGAGCCTAGAAAAATACAAAAATAAATTATTATTGATTGCAAAGAGAAATTCATAATAACCACTTATCGTCCATTTACTCAAAGAGGGCTATAACTGGCAAAATTTAGATAATAATAGATACAGTTGTTTGTAAGTAAAAAGAATAAAGAAAAATCAAAAAAATATATATTGACTTGAGTAAATGAGCGATATGAGATATAAAAGATAAGCTTATGATACATGAAGATATTACAATGGTTAAAAATGTAATTGGCAAGTACCTTTGGGTATGTTATCATATTGGTACAAGGCAAAAGATTCATAGAATCACGTTGTTGTTGTAGCAGCATGGACACCTACGTACAATCATAGGTTTGATGCTGGGTAGGAAGCTGTTGGCCGTAACACTGTGGTTTCGGGTCAATCCGGTACGATAGATCCCGCTGTCGTGGGATTTCATTAATCATGAAGTTTAATGATAAATCTAATTAATAAAAATATAATAAAACTAGACGAATTGCATTTTGTATTCTTTTAATTACTTACATTAATAAGACATACAAATTTAAAAGTATTTCTCGTGGCATCAATCTGTTACTAAAATAGTAAAGTGAGCCATGTCGAGAACTCGCCGTATTTTAGAATTATAATTTCCCTTGTCCCTTATAGTTCCGTGTAGTACTCCCTTGGTGGCATCTGTCATTCACTAAAATAGTGAAGAGAGCCTAAAAATTTTAAAAGAAAAATCATTAATGCAGATAGAAATGCAAAGTTAATACTTAAGAAATATAAAAGAAATGTTAATATTATATATAAGTGGGATATTACGAATATAATGAAAAGTACCTCTACGGTATATTATTATGTTTTTCTTTTTCATCTCAATTAAATCACTAAATATATCCATTTACTACAAGTATGATGTTGTGGCTCCTGCAATGGTTATTATGCCTGCTTTGATATTTGAATGAAACAGCAAAGGCATTATTAAATCAAAATGGTGCAGAATAATGTGGAGTTAATCGTAATCGGAAAAAAGTGTAACTATTAAATAAGAAATCTGGAAAGAAATGTGATTGAAAATTTTATAATTTTGAAAATACTTTGCCGAGAAAGCAAAGAAAATGTTTTCTATTGTGGACATAAATCTGTCACGCAATTAATAAAAAAATCCTCTGGAGAAATCGAGTTACCTAGATGTTATTAATTTATGTAATATTCGCCAGGGTGCCACCGTAGTGCAATGGTATGCACACCCGCCTTGCACGCCAAAGGTCCGGTCCCAGGTCAGGCAACATCTTCAACATTTTCAACGGTGGCAAATCCCCTCAGGCTAATGCTGGCTTAGTACATTTCCTGAGCATTTCAGCCATGAAAAACTTCTCTACAAGTTGTGTCGTAAGACACGCCGTTCGGACTCGGCAATAAAAAGTAGGTCCCATATCATTGAGCCAATATGAATCGGGGTGCACTCTTTGATATGCGAGAAGTCTCCCTCGTCCCTTCAGGGATGTTCGTGGAATTGTTATTGTTATTATAATCTTCGCATGTTGTCATAATTTAACATTGACGACTGAAATAGTAATAAAAGTGAATCTTATTTTATACATTTTTATAATTAAGTAAATTCAAGAATATAGTCAAATGTACCTATGAGGCATAATTTGTTGTTCCCGAAGGTAGATAAGCATGTGGAATCCATGCCAATTGAAGGTATTCTATCAAGACTATCAAACACTGTTTAGCATATATACACCAACAACGCGCTAAAACAAAGAATAGTTGTATTTATATTTAAATACATGATTAAATCAGTCTCAAACTTACATATTCATTCTAAATATGACATGATTTTTTAAAAATCGTTGTTTTGGTTGATGTGGATATGAAATTAATATTTCAAAACACACTGGTCACTGTTAATTAGTCCCAAACAGAAATTTGCACACACAGCAATGTGAGAAGTTTTAAGTCAATATGAAATGAATACATGTAAAGATACACCGATACTCTGAAAAAGAAGAATAGTTGGATTTATATTTAAATACATGATTAAATCAGTCTCAATACTTACATATTCATTCCATCAATAGGAGTCGAAGATTTTACCGGTGCGTCGTCACAACAAGATGTTGTATATGCAGCTTGGGTGTTATCGCAGTGAGCACCCCTGTCACGATGACGCCCAGGCACGTCAGGAGTGATCTATAGAGAGAGGTCCAACGGTATAAAAAAGAATCTCTAGACCAATGAGCCTATCATACAGGCATGGATAGCATTCACACTGACATCGTTGCGCAGACAGTACGGAGATACAGTGTACGTACTTGGAGACCACCCTCCATCCATCGCAGCAGAAGAACGCCAGCTGCCAAGACAAACACGAGTGGTTTTAGCCCACTTAAGATCCGGCCGATGCAGCCGACTCAATTGGTATTGGGCATGACACTGAAACTTGGAGTTCTAGTCGCAGGCACGACTATAGTAAATTTTTCAGCCCTGCTGGAAAACGCTTCAATAACAAGCTGTAAAATATTCTGTATATTGCGACATCATACATCTATGTTGGGGATGTGGCACAGTTGGATTTGCCGTACAATCTGCCGTAGAATATACATAGGTACTGTATTATTGAGCTAAAATGTTGTTCCTTGTTCCTTCAAGGTTATTTGTAGAGCGTAAGATTTTAGTAAACACTTATATAAATGGCGACCAGGTATATCAAGAACTCAATGTTTAATATGTATTCTGAAAAGAATAATAGTTGTCTTTATATACATTTGATCCGGAATATTTCCAATCTTACACGGCGTTTAGATTATAGTGTTTTGCAGGGTTAACCATCTTTATGAGGATTTATTTGAAGTATACGTAAAGGAAATAACATGAAATCTAGGCCAACTGGGTTAACCCGCTTATATATAAACGGGGTATTATCTCTACATTTTAAGTAGGCCGTATGTTTTCATAAGTTTACTCATGGTTGTGGGATCAATTCCTCGGTCAGTAGGTTTTAACGGTGCCAAAATACCCCTGATAATGCAGGGGTCAAACTTCATCTCAACCTTCTCTACAAGTGGTATCTTCGGACACGCCGTTCGGACTCGGTGCTAAACAGTAGGTCCCATATCATTAATATGGCATAGGGTGTACTACTCATTGATATGAAAGAAATCTCCCTTGCCTCTTCTGCAAAAACATCCCAATGGAACAATTATGTTTATTAATTATGGTGACAGTTGTGTGGCCAATTCAACAAATTCTTCCCTGTATTTAAAAAAATAAATAGTTATTATATTTATATATTTACATGTATTAGATATTGTTCAAAACTTATTCAAACTTACGTTTTTTGCCGTCTTAACCTTCTCTATGAGGATTTATTTTGATATTTACGCAATGGAATAGATATTTGAAATCCAGTGGATGTATTACATTTCGGTATATGAACCATACTATAACATGTCCATTTGTTATTGGCACTGACATACATACAGTCAGGGACAAAAGTTTACATACACCCCATAAATCTCGGGTTTTAGGACAAGTAATGACTTTTACGAAATTCCAAGTATGCTGTGTTATTTCTTCTCACTAATAAACAATATTTGAAACAACAAAAGTATAATCCATAATACAAATAACGGTAAATTTTACAAAAACCAAAAAATGGTGGGGACAAAAGTTTACATACACCCCAAGGAAATTGTGTATTACCGTAGAATTTATGGAATTAGCGGCAAATTTTATAAATTTTATTGTTTCAGGGAACGTCTCTGGGTGTCCAAGATATATTTTAGAGAAACAAAAATAATTTTTGGGGCTTAAATGCCGTTATTTAAGGTCAGAATTCTTGTATTACTCATCAATGCTTACCCTTGCTTAATTCTTTGCGTTTTAAGGTATTGTACTTTATATATATAATATAATTGTTCCACAAACATCCCAGATGGGACAAGGGAGACTTCTCTCATATCAATGAGTGCACGCCGATTCATATTTTTTGCTCAATGATATGGGACCTACTTTTTATTGCCGAGTCCGAACGGCGTGTCTTACGACACCACTTGTAGAGAAGTTTTTCATGGCTTAAATACTCAGGAAATGTCGCCAGCATTACTGAGGGGGAATTTTGCCACCGTTGAAAATTTGATGTTGCTTGGCCTGGGATTCGAACCGCAGACCTTCTGAGTGCAAGGCGGACGTGCTAACCATTGCACCACGGTGGCCCCCTAATTGTACTTTATAAAAAGCATAAAATTAGTGTCAGATGGCAAATTTTGAGACTTTAGAAAGCTTTGAAGTTGTTCTTGCTCATAATATACCTTCCTGGACGTCGATAAGGCACGTTTCCCTGAGATTTCGCTGGAAGTTAATAGATTCCGCCGAATTCTTTGCGCAAATTGCATACCGAAGGCCTTGAATTGCCTTGTAATATGGTCTGATACAATCCTTGGACATCAGTTGAACCAGAAATGTGAAATATTCTGTTACAAACCTGCTCCCGAAGCTTCCATAGCATCAAAATATAAACACTACCAAAAAAGCTTGAAATTTGTACCGTGAACAATGTCGTTTTTGTATTATGATAATTACCGTCACTATAGGGGCGAAAACTTTCGGATAATTGTACATTTCTGAGTCAATTGATGTCCAAGGA
The DNA here is from genome assembly GCF_047663935.1 of Musca autumnalis. Taxonomy (NCBI): domain Eukaryota; kingdom Metazoa; phylum Arthropoda; class Insecta; order Diptera; family Muscidae; genus Musca; species Musca autumnalis. The sequence goes on from NW_027411755.1 coordinate 29,811,242, forward strand.
TTGTATCAGACCATATTACAAGGCACTTCAAAGCCTTCTGGATGTAATTTGCGCAAAGAATTCTTCAGAATCTATTAACTTCAAGCAAAATCTGAGAAAAAAACGTGCATTATCGACTTCCAGGAAGGTATAGTATGAACAGGAACAACTTCAAAGCTTTCGAGGGTCTCAAGATTTGCCATCTGACACTAATTTTATGCTTTTTATAAAGTACAATACCTTAAAACGCAAAGAACTAAGCAAGGGTCAGCTTTGATGAGGAATACAAGAATTCTGACCTTAAATAACGGCATTTAACCCGCAAAAATTATTTTTGTTTCTCTAAAATATATCTTGGACACCCAGAGTCGTTCGCTGAAACAATAAAATGTAGAAATTTTGCCGCTAATTCCATAAATTCTACGGCAATACACAATTTCATTGGGGTGTATGTAAACTTTTGTCCCCACCATTTTTTGGTTTTTGTAAAATTTACCGTTATTTGTACTATGGATTATACTTTTGTTGTTTCAAATATTGTTTATTAGTGAGAAGAAATAAAACTGCATACTTGGAATTTCGTAAAAATCATCACTTGTCCTAAAACCTGAGATTTATGGGGTGTATGTAAACTTTTGTCCCTGACTGTACATTGGCTTAAATGTTTGTTTAGTATGTAAAACAACACAATAAGTTACTGACAGAGGTGGAAATATAATTAAAGTTGCAATTCACATGTACATAGATTTAACGTCCTTGTTATGCACTGTAAGGAAGTGTTGCATGCATGATTTTGCTGGGAGGTATGTCTTCGACCGATTTTTTTTTCTGCTTAGGAAGATATGGATGGAACTGGAAAAATTTTAAGAACAATGTTAAAAAAAAACATTTTGAATAAAAATTTAAATGTATCGACTTACATTACATGTTTACACACCTAATTTCATCTTTTTTGTTTGGGCACTCGCCAATTTTATATTGAGTTTCCTCTTCTTTGCGGTGGCAACACGTTTTCTTTTAGACTGGATTGCGAGCCTTTCGGAGAGCCATTTGGTATTTTTTAATATCAGTAGTCGGAGCAGATATAGTAAGTGATCTTTCCTATGGTCACTGCATTCTTCGTTATGTAGAAACCAGGGAAACGTTGCCAGGGTTTTTTCTAATATTGCCTTGTAAATTATTTGCTTCAAATTGGGGATATGGTGGTAGCGGGCAAAAATGTTTTTATACCAATAAATTATATATTGATAAACCACGAAGGTATTATTCTCCGGGTTTACTAAATGGAGCGTTGACGTGCCATAGTTTTTCATTTTTATGAAAAACTCGCTTTCCTCTCCTTCAGTCGCTGCCTTTGTCATGGCAATTTGACATTTTTCACATTTTGATCGGGTTTTAACTGCCTTTAGTAAGGTATAGCCCAGCACATATCGTCCCGCATTCATTTCAACCTTATTTGTCTCCAACGGGTTGAGGGTATTTAGAAAGCTGATTATTTGGCATACTTGTTGCTCATTGTTTACTGTTGTTGTGGAGGCTGCCTTACTGTTACATTGCAAAAATTCCTTATAATCTTCTTCGCAGTTTTTCATGGAACTGCCCCGAGCACTGTTCAACATCTTCTGCGAAGAGTATTTTGCAATGTAACATCGCAATTCGCGGATGGAAGGGTGACTGTTATTCCCTTGTGCGCGAAATTTGGAAAATGCGTTTTCCAAGGCATCCTGGCTGAGTTTTCCTAACAATATATAATCGATGTCAGGACAATCTCGGAATATTTCCTCAGCCATTACCATCATCCCTTGGATTGTCTGCCGCAGTCCTACCACACATTTTGCTTTGCGACTTATTTCCACTTTGCTGATGAATCCTAAGGCCTTTTGTAAACGGTCTAATTTGGCATCCGACCCCCTTTTGATGGGTTGATTATTCGGGTTAGGCGTGTGTAATTCCTTGACGTTGAGTTCATCGAACAAGTCATTCACTGCTTGAATGAACGCGCTGGTCGGTCTTGCCTCTTCTGTTAGTATCCCCATTTTAATCAGCGTGAGAATTGCTGCAGCGACGGTATGGCTGAATACTTGAATTGCCCTTGCAACATTCATCTTATCCCAGCTGGTAACGTATATATGCCTTTCCGTCAATTTGGGGCATAGTTTAACGTTGAAATTTTTGCAGTCATGTTCATATACAGCAGTTTCGTACTCTTTTTTGATTGCATTTCCCTCCACTTTGAGACCGTTAGAGAACATATTGTTTCTAAGCGACTTGAATAGGTGTGGGAAGTCCCACAGAAAGACAATTTTTTTGTTCTTATGGTAGAAAAAATGGTCGTTTTCCTGACAAAGTAGCGAATGCAGCTTTATATTGGAGGCGCCTTGGTCGCAAACAAGTCCTCTTACATTGAGGCCAATATCCTCTGCAACGTCAATGCTTTGCTCCAGCAGATCTTTTAACTGAACACCATTAACTCCACCAGCTTTTCAGCATGAAAACAAGAGCTTTGCTTGCAACCTTTGCACTTCTATTGCCATCACCCAAATCTTGGAAGCCATCCACAACATCATCAGCTTTATTATATTCCACCTCTTTTCCCACTTCCATCTCGTCGAAGGCGATAATGACTTGTCGTTCCCCTCTAGAAAACCGTGATACAATTTTTTTAAGGTTTTCCTTGAGGCAGGGATCAATGCCAATTTCTATTCTTTTCATTGGACGCCAATTTGACAAGCTCTGCGGATGCGGCAGGTTAAATTTCAGGTCACCCCTTAAGAAATTGTAGGCTTTTCTGGATATCATGAAAAGACATTGGGCAATGTTTTTTTGGATAAGGCTGTAGTGGTTGGTATTGTCGCATATCATTTGTGCGAAATGTGCCGATTCTTGGCTTTTTGCATCTTTTAAAGCCATTGACTTCCCAAGAACTGCCTTAAGAGATAGGCCCATTTCTTCGATTTTCTCTTTTAAGGCTAGTTCCATTTTCTTTTGGCGTCTTAATGCGGACTCATAGCTGGTTTTTTGTACTTCAATTGCAGTTCTTACTCGCTCCAGTTCAATTTTCGATTTTCTGCCATTAAATCAGTTATTTTGTTGCTATTGGCTTGATCAACATTTGAATATGTTTTGTGGCATTCACAAGAACATACTGTGGATGGTATGATGTTTTTTGCCACATTCTTATATGGAATACCATACTTTTTTCGTTCATAACATCTTGTTGGCTTAAGAACTTCAACATTGTCTTTTTCGGTAGTAGTAATGGGAAGGGTCAAGGGTATATTATCTTGATCTATTTTTATCATGGCTGATTCATTTACGTCGACATTGTTTGATGTCGTGCCTGCGACTAGAACTCCAAGTTTTAGTGTCATGCCCAATACCAATTGAGTCGGCTGCATCGGCCGGATCTTAAGTGGGCTAAAACCACTCGTGTTTGTCTTGGCAGCTGGCGTTCTTCTGCTGCGATGGATGGAGGGTGGTCTCCAAGTACGTACACTGTATCTCCGTACTGTCTGCGCAACGATGTCAGTGTGAATGCTATCCATGCCTGTATGATAGGCTCATTGGTCTAGAGATTCTTTTTTATACCGTTGGACCTCTCTCTATAGATCACTCCTGACGTGCCTGGGCGTCATCGTGACAGGGGTGCTCACTGCGATAACACACAAGCTGCATCTACAACATCTTGTTGTGACGACGCACCGGTAAAATCTTCGACTCCTATTGATGGAATGAATATGTAAGTATTGAGACTGATTTAATCATGTATTTAAATATAAATCCAACTATTCTTCTTTTTCAGAGTATCGGTGTATATTTACATGTATTCATTTCATATTGACTTAAAACTTCTCACATTGCTGTGTGTGCAAATTTCTGTTTGGGACTAATTAACAGTGACCAGTGTGTTTTGAAATATTAATTTCATATCCACATCAACCAAAACAACGATTTTTAAAAAATCATGTCATATTTAGAATGAATATGTAAGTTTGAGACTGATTTAATCATGTATTTAAATATAAATACAACTATTCTTTGTTTTAGCGCGTTGTTGGTGTATATATGCTAAACAGTGTTTGATAGTCTTGATAGAATACCTTCAATTGGCATGGATTCCACATGCTTATCTACCTTCGGGAACAACAAATTATGCCTCATAGGTACATTTGACTATATTCTTGAATTTACTTAATTATAAAAATGTATAAAATAAGATTCACTTTTATTACTATTTCAGTCGTCAATGTTAAATTATGACAACATGCGAAGATTATAATAACAATAACAATTCCACGAACATCCCTGAAGGGACGAGGGAGACTTCTCGCATATCAAAGAGTGCACCCCGATTCATATTGGCTCAATGATATGGGACCTACTTTTTATTGCCGAGTCCGAACGGCGTGTCTTACGACACAACTTGTAGAGAAGTTTTTCATGGCTGAAATGCTCAGGAAATGTACTAAGCCAGCATTAGCCTGAGGGGATTTGCCACCGTTGAAAATGTTGAAGATGTTGCCTGACCTGGGACCGGACCTTTGGCGTGCAAGGCGGGTGTGCATACCATTGCACTACGGTGGCACCCTGGCGAATATTACATAAATTAATAACATCTAGGTAACTCGATTTCTCCAGAGGATTTTTTTATTAATTGCGTGACAGATTTATGTCCACAATAGAAAACATTTTCTTTGCTTTCTCGGCAAAGTATTTTCAAAATTATAAAATTTTCAATCACATTTCTTTCCAGATTTCTTATTTAATAGTTACACTTTTTTCCGATTACGATTAACTCCACATTATTCTGCACCATTTTGATTTAATAATGCCTTTGCTGTTTCATTCAAATATCAAAGCAGGCATAATAACCATTGCAGGAGCCACAACATCATACTTGTAGTAAATGGATATATTTAGTGATTTAATTGAGATGAAAAAGAAAAACATAATAATATACCGTAGAGGTACTTTTCATTATATTCGTAATATCCCACTTATATATAATATTAACATTTCTTTTATATTTCTTAAGTATTAACTTTGCATTTCTATCTGCATTAATGATTTTTCTTTTAAAATTTTTAGGCTCTCTTCACTATTTTAGTGAATGACAGATGCCACCAAGGGAGTACTACACGGAACTATAAGGGACAAGGGAAATTATAATTCTAAAATACGGCGAGTTCTCGACATGGCTCACTTTACTATTTTAGTAACAGATTGATGCCACGAGAAATACTTTTAAATTTGTATGTCTTATTAATGTAAGTAATTAAAAGAATACAAAATGCAATTCGTCTAGTTTTATTATATTTTTATTAATTAGATTTATCATTAAACTTCATGATTAATGAAAACCCACGACAGCGGGATCTATCGTACCGGATTGACCCGAAACCACAGTGTTACGGCCAACAGCTTCCTACCCAGCATCAAACCTATGATTGTACGTAGGTGTCCATGCTGCTACAACAACAACGTGATTCTATGAATCTTTTGCCTTGTACCAATATGATAACATACCCAAAGGTACTTGCCAATTACATTTTTAACCATTGTAATATCTTCATGTATCATAAGCTTATCTTTTATATCTCATATCGCTCATTTACTCAAGTCAATATATATTTTTTTGATTTTTCTTTATTCTTTTTACTTACAAACAACTGTATCTATTATTATCTAAATTTTGCCAGTTATAGCCCTCTTTGAGTAAATGGACGATAAGTGGTTATTATGAATTTCTCTTTGCAATCAATAATAATTTATTTTTGTATTTTTCTAGGCTCTCTTTACTATTTTAGTGAATGTATGATGCCAACATGGGAATGTTACATTGTTTGTTAAAGTACATATAACTTTATTTCTCTACATGGCTCTCCTTACTATTTTAGTAACTGATTGATGCCACGAGAAAGATGTTTTAATTTGTAGTCTTGAACAAAGTAAGCATTTACAAGATCATAAATTAAAAAAAAAAAAATAACACCATGCTTCTTTATAGATCTACATATTGGTTCTTTTTATAATTAATAATTAGGTACATTTATTGAGATGAAACGATGGATGACATACTTAAATCACTTTTAATTTTTAAATAATGTTGACTAATATACACACCTATATCTACAATATTACGTATGTTCATATTCTGCAGTTCTGTTTGCATTAATTTAATTTATTTTTTTAAATGTCTAAGATCATTTCACTGTTTCAATGAAGGTAACATGGAATTATAAAACACAAAATGTTTTATTTATCAATATGATATCTTTACTACTGTGACTAGTTGATACACAACCCAGGAAAAAGTACCTTTTCAGCAAGGCAAGTATTAAAAAAAAAATACATTTTACATTCATTACACTTCATTTTTTACCAGATTTCAATGGTGTATATCAAGATGGATGAAGACAAAACAACTTAAAGGATTTGTTGTTTGCCCGAACTTTGTTGAATTATATACTAAATATCCTAAATACCACTTCAACAGAAAAAACAATACACGATTTAATTGTTTTTAAACATTGCCGATTTTTATTGTTTTACCTATAATTTTTATTGTTGTCATATAAATTTCAACATGATTATATTTTTTATTACTATTTCTAACATCAAACTTATTTGTATACATGAACTTTTTGTTTTTAATTATTTTGCAATTATAACACTGTACAAATTAATGTTATTACCCTTTAAACGTTTTTATTAATTCTACATTTCTAATAACTGCTCAATATCGATACTATTTATAAATAAAACATATACATTTTGATTAACTAAATATATTTCATAACATTATCTTTGATTCAACAACAGGTAAAATGTTCTGTTTTTATACCTATTTAATTTAAGGTCTATCACAAGTTAAATTTATTGAAAAAGCCATATACTAAATTTGAAGAGCTTGAATAACAATGTTAATATAGATTTTCCAAAACGTAGAAAATACACTGATAAGTCTAGATTTACTTTCATTTTATTTTTTAATTGACGGTGTGAAACAAGGTTTTAATTCAACATCATAGGTGTGTTTGTTTACTCAACAATTTGTACAAGTCCAGCAACTTCTTGTAATCGACTAAGGTATTTTGCATTGCACTGGAAAGTAAAGGAACAACATCCTGTAAGAATTCGTAAAATTTGTGAGTAAACGAACACACATATTATTAGCCAAATGCTATGTGTATTCGTTTACACTATGGCTGACTTCCGTAACGTCAGTTGCTTTACAAATGCCTAAGTATTCTGTTTCATAACGTTGTTATACTTAACTACTACAAAGCAACGTGTTTCCAAACGTCGCATTTACGCATTTTTGAAGCAAATAAAAAGCAAACAGGTAGCAGTTTTATTTTTTGATACTTTCCAGCTGCATTGTCGGTGAACAATGCGAACAATGCATTAGTGTGCAAATGACAAAATCTAAAAGATACAATGTGTTGGTACGTTACGGAAGTCAGCCAATATTTGTACAAATTCTTGTCTGTTGGTTGTTTGCAGTGCAATTATTGAGTAAACAAACACACATATTATGAGTGTACTTAGAAAATTTTCAAAAATGTCATTTTCAAAATCGGAGTAAAATGGCAACATTCGGTATAAATATTAAAAGATATTCCCGAGTCCGCAATGCGGACAGATTAACAGCCTGTTTCACTATGTCGAACGAAAATGAAAGAAAAACTACTTAACTCGTGTATGATTTTCAAAATTTGTAGTTGTTTCGAAGCGAAAACAAAGACAATATTACCATGAAAAGCAAAGTTTAGGTGTTTTTCGTTCGCATTCATTTTCTTTCGACATAGTGAAACAGGCCCTAATTATTTGAACAACTTTTAAAACATTTCATACATGGATTAAATCATAAGACCAATGCTATAAAACAGCGATATACCTTCGTAGCACTTCCAAGGAAAATTAATTTTACCACATACTTCTATTTGCATTTCACACGATTTCAATTGTGTTCAACATTTCGATGTTTTATATACATACATCGGGTATCCTGGTATCCTTTATAAGCTGATGAATTTTTCAATAAGGAGCAAATGTACTTTACCGACATTTCGCAGAAAAATTTTCCTTTACATCATCAGTTTTTTTAATAGCCGTGAATTTAAAACTTTCTCTTATGGACATGAGCAAATCTAGGGCACGAGAACAACCTTCGGAACTTTTGAAGTACACATTTTCGCAAGAAAAGTAATACATCGTTGGAATCGTTATGAAAATTCATGGGTCGGTAAAGGAGAGATAAGAGGGCTGTTAAAATCGAAACCGTCTATGGGTATATCATCTGTATCATTTTTTCACCTTGTTCGCATCCTTTTTGCGTGCGCCCAAACCCTTACATTCGGTTCTGACCCAAAAAAAAACCACCTTCAAAATCAAATTTTTCTAATTAAATAATAGGGAAACTGGGTGCATTGCTTTGGAGGGATATATCTACTCCCACCCAAGTTCCCCAATCCCTCGTTGCGATACCGCCAGCACGAAATTTGCCAAGTATAAAAAAGCTGGAAGGGCATCGTCATTTTATGGCTTCCACCGCTGGAAACCATTTCACCAATGAAGGAAACCTGTAACGAATAAGAAAAATAGATTAATACATGAATAAAAATCTAAGTAAAAAATTAAATAATAATATGCAGACGCCTGCATTTCTCTTTTTGGCGAAAAACTAAATGCATTTTGCAAATCACCTGATCGGCATAGGGTGCCATAGACTGAAAAATGGCTTGGACATACGACGTATAAATATACAGGGAGTACAACGTAAAGACTTACGCTGGGGGATGCGTTAAGGAAAATGTATGTATTTGTTGTCCGGAAAGACAATATAAATGCTTTTACAATTATATTGTAACTGAGGGGAAAATAGAGACAAAAATTATTATTTTTATGCCGCCATTAAAGAGACAACAGGTATGGGAAAAACATTTTGGAAAATAGTAATTTTTGTAATCTGATTAAGCCTTTTGCGCTTGCTCGAGGTATTCTGGCTGGCTTAAAGGCTGTGTAAAGCTGGAAAGCCATGCCTCCTTTGTGTCGAGTTCTTTAATCTTACTTAAGTTTCAGACAAATGGCCTGTTCCTGTACTTTATAAAGTAGTAAAAGTCATAAAAGTGGTAAACGACTTTCATATAAATTGCGGTGTGTTTTGGTGTACGGGAACGCAAAACGGGTAAAAGTCATAAAATGTGTAAAAACTTTTGAGTTCTGGAAGACAGCTAATATCTAATATCTCGAGTAGAATAGTGAAACTGCAACTCGATCAAAGTACACCTAATTAAACGCAACTTTTTACACGAAACCTCTCACTAGTCCTACCATCTAGTAAAGGTGTACAATTGCATTTTCTTTTCCATTTTCTTCTTTTTTCTAATTCCTTCTTGTTGGTCTGCATCTTGTCATGACTGAATGTTCAGTTAGTTAGTCGATGGTCAGACTACCACGATTTCAACATGGCGACGTAAAGTTTATAGGTCCCAGTCCACACTAGAGTGAATTTCATTAAAAAAAATTTCTTAGGTCGAATTCCCCACTACAGCAATTTCATTATTTTACTCTGCTATGACCCCCTGCAGACAGTGAAATTAATTTCATGAAATTATGCGCTCTTAGGTCGAGTTCCATATTAAAGTCACTTTATTATATTGCTTGTAGTGGGTAATTCGATCTAAAAACCCCTGTAAAATGTGAAAATTTTCAGTGCCAGTTTCACAGTCTGGCATTAGTCTATGGAACTCGATCTAGAGACGCATAATTTCATGTAAAAATTTCAGTAAAATTTATCTAGTGTTGCCCGTTACTATGCGATAGAAATGAAGTAGTGAAACCCATGTACATGCTTTTCTGTATATGTTGCGCAGTATTTTTTTTTTTGTCAAGCAAACATTTACAACACAACTAATAATAGATTTACAGCCTGTTTTCGAATAATTTTTTTAGCTTAATTATTTTTGTTTGTTTTTATTGGTATGAGCAACACAACAAACACGAATAATAAAATAAGGATTGCATGAAACATCTTAAGTTTCACGTAAACGTATATTAATTTGTTTCAAGAAACCTCGCCGGTCTGACCAACAACTAGCAGTGCAAAAGCTATTTTTCGCATTTTTAGCAAAAGCTTGAAATCAGTAACCTTACTCAAACAAGCTTTTTAATTGATTAAGTGTCTTTACTATCCATTATGTTATTTAACATTCTTTGACCCACAAAACAAGTTACAAGGTTTATACTATTCACATTATACCCAAATTCCGACATATAGTACGTTTAGATTATGGTGGATTTAGCAAATCCATTCGCATTTTCATACAATATCTGTCAAATAAATCGAAACAATGCTCTTAAGCGTGTTATATGTGTATAGTCTAAACGTGGTAATACCCAACTAACTGCAAAACAATATTATAATTTTCTTTTGAACGCCAAGGAAATAATACCTAAATTTACCAATCTATTAAAATATTCCACTGATAACGCAACGACTAATACACACTAACAACTAAATCCACTGTCAATATCTTCACACTCTCGACGACATCCAAATATAAAAATTTATGATCTGTTAGCGTTTATTTGTTAATAATTTATTAAAATTGGATTAATGTTTTAAAACTAGTAAATACCGCAAGAAAAATCAATAAAATGGTATTCGTCAAACTTTCTTTTGTTTGCCACATTGAGAGTCTCCATAGCAAAGACAGTAATTAACATTTATCGTAAAAAAAAATTCCCAATTCTCCAAATGTAAGATAAGCTTTTAACATTCTCAGATTTGAGTAGGTACACTGATCTTGAGTGAAAGCGTTTTTCTTAAGCTTTTCGGAAAGACATACGACGACACCTATTGCAAAACTTAAATCTCTCCATTTTGAAGTCTATACTTTTATTTGTCTATGATATCACACTTACCAACCTTACGACAGTTATTGTGAATAATACTTTAATACAACTTATTTTGAATAAACCCTTCGAATTTCGACGAATATGGGCATTCACAATTATTTTATAGCGTTTTCAAAAATGAAAACAAATGAACCGGTTCGAATTTCGAACATTACTCCGAAGGATTCGAAGGGAATGCAAAAAAAGGAATATAAAATATTATTCTAGAAACACATCACTATAATTTTAAAATTCGATACATTATTTAGTCTATGACCGAAGGGATATTATAAAATTACGAAGGAAAACAGTTTTATTATGGAAATGAAGCGCTATAAATCTGTAATTCGAATTACAAATTGTTTAAAAATTAGGTAACCCCTAGTAAACAGGTTTACATATTATAACAAAAATTGTTTGTAATTCTTAACGACTGTCGACATAGACTAGTCTATGCTATGGTAAACGAACTGAACTGTTTTACAGTTTATTGCAAAAATTTGTTGAACTTTTTATCGACGGTCGATAATGTTATTTTTTTCTAAAAATGAAATTGTTGAATTTCTTGCTGTAAAAATAAGAAAAGAATTGTAAACATTACCGACAGTTGTTCGTTGTTACCGACGAGGTCTACTGCTAAAATTCTCCAAATGTAGCAAAAAATCTATTACAATCAAACCAAAGAGACAATGGGGACCTAACTTCCTATTAAAGAGTATAGCACGAATACAGTTTAGGCCAATGAATTAGACCACTTTCTTAACACCGAGTTCAAACAGCGTTTCCACAACTTGGTTCAAATACTCTGGATATTCATAGAATTTAATCAACAACAAAAAATGTGCACAGACAATTATCATTATCTATGAGAGTTTTTACGACGAACAAACTTTTTCTTTAAGTTGTTTTTGTCTCATTTTCATTTTCGTTCGACATAGTGAAGCAAGCTGTAAATTTAAGTATTTTATTCCATTTTCAACAGTACTGTCAAAGACACGATCTGCCATCTATGCTTGAAATGTTATACTTTCCATAACCAGTGGTTTGTGTCTTTGCTATGCGGTATATATGTGTCATTGTGATTGAACATTTTTAAATAAACCTTATTTTCAAACCCCACAAGCAATCATTTAGATTGTATTTAATTTTAAAAATAAATCCACTAATATGAAACATCATAACGAGAGAGATGTTGGCGTATTTACACAACAAACAAGATTCGTAAGAATATGAACTATAATATATTCTATAGAAGCCTCCTACGGAGGTCTTCTATTCTATAGAAGCCTCCTACTGAGGTCTTCTCTTCTATAGTATCCTCCTACGGAGGTCTTCCATTCTATAGAAGCCTCCTACGGAGGTCTTCTTTTCTATAGAAGCCTCCCACGGAGGTCTTCTATTCTATAGAAGCCTCCTACGGAGGTCTTCCATTCTATAGAAGCCTCCTACGGAGGTCTTCCATTCTATAGAAGCCTCCTACGGAGGTCTTCTATTCTATAGAAGCCTCCTACGGAGGTCTTCTATTCTATAGAAGCCTCCTACGGAGGTCTTCTATTCTATAGAAGCCTCCTACTGAGGTCTTCTCTTCTATAGTATCCTCCTACGGAGGTCTTCCATTCTATAGAAGCCTCCTACGGAGGTCTTCTTTTCTATAGAAGCCTCCCACGGAGGTCTTCTATTCTATAGAAGCCTCCTACGGAGGTCTTCCATTCTATAGAAGCCTCCTACGGAGGTCTTCCATTCTATAGAAGCCTCCTACGGAGGTCTTCCATTCTATAGAAGCCTCCTACGGAGGTCTTCCATTCTATAGAAGCCTCCTACGGAGGTCTTCTATTCTATAGAAGCCTCCTACGGAGGTCTTCTATTCTATAGAAGCCTCCTACGGAGGTCTTCTATTCTATAGAAGCCTCCTACGGAGGTCTTCTATTCTATTGAAGCCTCCTACGGAGGTCTTCTATTCTATAGAAGCCTCCTACGGAGGTCTTCTATTCTATAGAAGCCTCCCACGGAGGTCTTCTATTCTATAGAAGCCTCCCACGGAGGTCTTCTATTCTATAGAAGCCTCAAGCCTATAGAAGCCTCCTACGGAGGTCTTCTATTCTATAGAAGCCTCCTACGGAGGTCTTTTATTCTATAGAAGCCTCCTACGGAGCTCTTCTATTCTATAGAAGCCTCCTACGGAGCTCTTCTATTCTATGGAAGCCTCCTACGGGGGTCTTCTATTCTATATAAGCCTCCTACGGAGGTCTTCTATTCTATAGAAGCCTCCTACGGAGGTCTTCTATTCTATAGAAGCCTCCTACGGAGTTCTTCTATTCTATAGAAGCCTCCTACGGAGGTCTTCTATTCTATAGAAACCTCCTACGGAGGTCTTCTATTCTATAGAAACCTCCTACGGAGGTCTTCTATTCTATAGAAACCTCCTACGGAGGTCTTCTATTCTATAGAAACCTCCTACGGAGGTCTTCTATTCTATAGAAACCTCCTACGGAGGTCTTCTATTCTATAGAAACCTCCTACGGAGGTCTTCTATTCTATAGAAACCTCCTACGGAGGTCTTCTATTCTATAGAAACCTCCTACGGAGGTCTTCTATTCTATAGAAACCTCCTACGGAGGTCTTCTATTCTATAGAAACCTCCTACGGAGGTCTTCTATTCTATAGAAACCTCCTACGGAGGTCTTCTATTCTATAGAAACCTCCTACGGAGGTCTTCTATTCTATAGAACTTTTCTATGGCGGTCTTGTATTCTATAGAAGCCTCCTACGGAGGTCTTCTATTCTATAGAAGCCTCCTACGGAGCTCTTCTATTCTATAGAAGCCTCCTACGGGGTCTTCTATTCTATATAAGCCTCCTACGGAGGTCTTCTATTCTATAGAAACCTCCTACAGAGGTCTTCTATTCTATAGAAACCTCCTACAGAGGTCTTCTATTCTATAGAAACCTCCTACAGAGGTCTTCTATTCTATAGAAACCTCCTACAAAGGTCTTCTATTCTTTAGAAACCTCCTACGGCGGTCTTCTATTCTATAGAACCCTCCTACGGAGATTTTCTATTCTATAAAAACTTCCTACGGAGGTCTTCTATTCTATAGAACCTTTCTACGGCGGTCTTGTATTCTATAGAAACCTTCTACGGAAGTCTTCTATTCTAAAGAAACCTCCTACGGAGGTCTTCTATTCTATAGAATAGAGCTCTTCTATTCTATAGAAACCTCCTACGGCGGTCTTCTATTCTATAGAAACCTCCTACGAAGGTCATCCATTCTATAGAAATCTCCTACGGAGATCTTCTATTCTATAGAAATCTCCTACGGAGATCTTCTATTCTATAGAAATCTCCTACGGAGGTTTTCTATTCTACAGAAACCTCCTACGGAGGTCTTTTGTTCTAAAAAAGCCTCGAAGCCTCCTACGGAGGTTTTCTATTCTATAAAAACTTCCTACGGAGGTTTTCTATTCTATAGAAGCCTCCTACGGAGGTCTTCTATTCTATAGAACCTTTCTACGGTGGTCTTGTATTCTATAGAAACCTCCTACGGAAGTCTTCTATTCTAAAGAAACCTCCGACGGAGGTCTTCGATTCTATAGAAACCTCCTACGGAGGTCTTCTATTCTATAGAAACCTCCTACGGAGGTCTTCTATTCTATAGAAGCCTCCTACGGAGGTCTTCTATTCTATAGAAGCCTCCTACGGAGGTCTTCTATTCTATAGAAGCCTCCTACGGAGGTCTTCTATTCTATAGAAGCCTCCTACGGAGGTCTTCTATTCTATAGAAGCCTCCTACGGAGGTCTTCTATTCTATAGAAGCCTCCTACTGAGGTATTCTATTCTATAGAAGCCTCCTACGGAGGTCTTCTATTCTATAGAAGCCTCCTACGGAGGTCTTCTATTCTATAGAAGCCTCCTACGGGGTCTTATATTCCATATAAACGTCCTACGGAGGTCTTCTATTCTATAGAAACCTCCTACAGAGGTCTTCTATTCTATAGAAACCTCCTACAGAGGTCTTCTATTCTATAGAAACCTCCTACGGAGGTCTTGTATTCTATAGAAACCTCCGTAGGAGGTCTTGTATTCTATATTCTATAGAATACCTCCTACGGAAGTCTTCTATTCTAAAGAAACATCCTACGGAGGTCTTCTATTCTATAGAATAGAGTTCTTCTATTCTATAGAAACCTCCTACGGCAGTCTTCTATTCTATAGAACCTTTCTACGGCGGTCTTGTTTTCTATAGGAACCTCCTACGGAGGTCTTCTATTCTATAGGAACCTCCTACGGAGGTCTTCTATTCTATAGGAACCTCCTAAAGAGGTCTTCTATTCTATAGAAACTTCCTACGGAGGTCTTCTATTTTTTTGAAACCTCCTACTGCGGTCTTCTATTCTTTAGAAACCTCCTACGGCGGTCTTCTATTCTATAGAACCCTCCTACGAAGGTTTTCTATTCTATAAAAACTTCCTACGGAGGTCTTCTATTCTATAGAACCTTTCTACGGCGGTCTTGTATTCTATAGAAACCTCCTACGGAAGTCTTCTATTCTAAAGAAACCTCCTACGGAGGTCTTCTATTCTATAGAATAGAGCTCTTCTATTCTATAGAAACCTCCTACGGCGGTCTTCTATTCTATAGAAACCTCCTACGAAGGTCATCCATTCTATAGAAATCTCCTACGGAGATCTTCTATTCTATAGAAATCTCCTACGGAGATATTCTATTCTATAGAAATCTCCTACGGAGGTTTTCTATTCTACAGAAACCTCCTACGGAGGTCTTTTATTCTATAGAAGCCTCGAAGCCTCCTACGGAGGTTTTCTATTCTATAAAAACTTCCTACGGAGGTCTTCTATTCTATAGAAGCCTCCTACGGAGGTCTTCTATTCTATAGAACCTTTCTACGGTGGTCTTGTATTCTATAGAAACCTCCTACGGAAGTCTTCTATTCTAAAGAAACCTCCGATTCTATAGAAACCTCCTACGGAGGTCTTCTATTCTATAGAAACCTCCTACGGAGGTCTTCTATTCTATAGAAGCCTCCTACGGAGGTCTTCTATTCTATAGAAGCCTCCTACGGAGGTCTTCTATTCTATAGAAACCTCCTACGGAGGTCTTCTATTCTATAGAAACCTCCTACGGAGGTCTTCTATTCTATAGAAACCTCCTACGGAGGTCTTCTATTCTATAGAAACCTCCTACGGAGGTCTTCTATTCTATAGAAACCTCCTACGGAGGTCTTCTATTCTATAGAAACCTCCTACGGAGGTCTTCTATTCTATAGAAACCTCCTACGGAGGTCTTCTATTCTATAGAAACCTCCTACGGAGGTCTTCTATTCTATAGAAACCTCCTACGGAGGTCTTCTATTCTATAGAAACCTCCTACGGAGGTCTTCTATTCTATAGAAACCTCCTACGGAGGTCTTCTATTCTATAGAAACCTCCTACGGAGGTCTTCTATTCTATAGAAACCTCCTACGGAGGTCTTCTATTCTATAGAACCTTTCTATGGCGGTCTTGTATTCTATAGAAGCCTCCTACGGAGGTCTTCTATTCTATAGAAGCCTCCTACGGAGCTCTTCTATTCTATAGAAGCCTCCTATGGGGTCTTCTATTCTATATAAGCCTCCTACGGAGGTCTTCTATTCTATAGAAACCTCCTACAGAGGTCTTCTATTCTATAGAAACCTCCTACAGAGGTCTTCTATTCTATAGAAACCTCCTACAAAGGTCTTCTATTCTTTAGAAACCTCCTACGGCGGTCTTCTATTCTATAGAACCCTCCTACGGAGATTTTCTATTCTATAAAAACTTCCTACGGAGGTCTTCTATTCTATAGAACCTTTCTACGGCGGTCTTGTATTCTATAGAAACCTTCTACGGAAGTCTTCTATTCTAAAGAAACCTCCTACGGAGGTCTTCTATTCTATAGAATAGAGCTCTTCTATTCTATAGAAACCTCCTACGGCGGTCTTCTATTCTATAGAAACCTCCTACGAAGGTCATCCATTCTATAGAAATCTCCTACGGAGATCTTCTATTCTATAGAAATCTCCTACGGAGATCTTCTATTCTATAGAAATCTCCTACGGAGGTTTTCTATTCTACAGAAACCTCCTACGGAGGTCTTTTGTTCTAAAAAAGCCTCGAAGCCTCCTACGGAGGTTTTCTATTCTATAAAAACTTCCTACGGAGGTTTTCTATTCTATAGAAGCCTCCTACGGAGGTCTTCTATTCTATAGAACCTTTCTACGGTGGTCTTGTATTCTATAGAAACCTCCTACGGAAGTCTTCTATTCTAAAGAAACCTCCGACGGAGGTCTTCGATTCTATAGAAACCTCCTACGGAGGTCTTCTATTCTATAGAAACCTCCTACGGAGGTCTTCTATTCTATAGAAGCCTCCTACGGAGGTCTTCTATTCTATAGAAGCCTCCTACGGAGGTCTTCTATTCTATAGAAGCCTCCTACGGAGGTCTTCTATTCTATAGAAGCCTCCTACGGAGGTCTTCTATTCTATAGAAGCCTCCTACGGAGGTCTTCTATTCTATAGAAGCCTCCTACGGGGTCTTATATTCCATATAAACGTCCTACGGAGGTCTTCTATTCTATAGAAACCTCCTACAGAGGTCTTCTATTCTATAGAAACCTCCTACAGAGGTCTTCTATTCTATAGAAACCTCCTACGGAGGTCTTGTATTCTATAGAAACCTCCGTAGGAGGTCTTGTATTCTATATTCTATAGAATACCTCCTACGGAAGTCTTCTATTCTAAAGAAACATCCTACGGAGGTCTTCTATTCTATAGAATAGAGTTCTTCTATTCTATAGAAACCTCCTACGGCAGTCTTCTATTCTATAGAACCTTTCTACGGCGGTCTTGTTTTCTATAGGAACCTCCTACGGAGGTCTTCTATTCTATAGGAACCTCCTACGGAGGTCTTCTATTCTATAGGAACCTCCTAAAGAGGTCTTCTATTCTATAGAAACTTCCTACGGAGGTCTTCTATTTTTTTGAAACCTCCTACTGCGGTCTTCTATTCTTTAGAAACCTCCTACGGCGGTCTTCTATTCTATAGAACCCTCCTACGGAGGTTTTCTATTCTATAAAAACTTTCTACGGAGGTCTTCTATTCTATAGAACCTTTCTACGACGGTCTTGTATTCTATAGAAACCTCCTACGGAAGTCTTCTATTCTAAAGAAACCTCCTACGGAGGTCTTCTATTCTATAGAATAGAGCTCTTCTATTCTATAGAAACCTCCTACGGCGGTCTTCTATTCTATAGAAACCTCCTACGAAGGTCATCCATTCTATAGAAATCTCCTACGGAGATCTTCTATTCTATAGAAATCTCCTACGGAGATATTCTATTCTATAGAAATCTCCTACGGAGGTTTTCTATTCTACAGAAACCTCCTACGGAGGTCTTTTATTCTATAGAAGCCTCGAAGCCTCCTACGGAGGTTTTCTATTCTATAAAAACTTCCTACGGAGGTCTTCTATTCTATAGAAGCCTCCTACGGAGGTCTTCTATTCTATAGAACCTTTCTACGGTGGTCTTGTATTCTATAGAAACCTCCTACGGAAGTCTTCTATTCTAAAGAAACCTCCGATTCTATAGAAACCTCCTACGGAGGTCTTCTATTCTATAGAAGCCTCCTACGGAGGTCTTCTATTCTATAGAAACCTCCTTCGGAGGTCTTCTATTCTATAGAAGCCTCCTACGGAGGTCTTCTATTCTATAGAAACCTCCTACGGAGGTCTTCTATTCTATAGAAACCTCCTACGGAGGTCTTCTATTCTATAGAAACCTCCTACGGAGGTCTTCTTTTCTATAGAAACCTCCTACGGAGGTCTTCTTTTCTATAGAAACCTCCTACGGAGGTCTTCTATTCTATAGAAGCCTTCTACGGAGGTCTTCTATTCTATAGAAGCCTCCTACGGTGGTCTTTTATTCTATAAAAGCCCCCTACGGAGGTCTTCTATTTTATAGAAGTCCTCTACGGAGGCTTTGCATGCTATAGAAGCCCCCATACGGTGGTTTGAATCGATGTTTGAGAAAACTTTCAAACTTTCCAAAAAAAAAATTCAAATGGCAACACTCTGTGTTACCTAGGCCAAGTAGATTTCGTGTAGCCTTCGTATTGTCCTTCTCACCTTATAGCCATCATTAAAAATCAAATATTCTTTGAAAAATCGTTTTTGGATAATTTCGCTGATTCCGCATTCTCCGATAAGAACAAATAAATCGCTGTGATTTATTTCTGGTATTTGATTTGGTTATTCATGCGCACTCTCGCAATCAGTAAACACCGACCGTTAATTCCAAAGCCACTTTTCGCCAAAACTTTGAGGTGTGGGTGGTTGACTGTCAACCGTCAACCGCAATAATACCCATCCGTCCCAATACGAAGAAAGACAACAACAACAAAGCGCATATACAAAGTAAGTGTGGCTGTTTTGCATACTAATTTCGAAAATGTTTTCATAATTTATGGACTTATTATAAAAACAAATATAAAAAATTAAAAAAAAAACTTGAAAAGAAAACAAAACTCAGTTGACCATTATTGGGAATAGGAGGAATCAGGGAAGAATAAATGCTTAAAACGCAAAAATAATCACTCAATTAGAAAATTGTTTAAAAAAGTGGGTAATAGGGGTAATACATATTCAAATGTGTCAATTTTGGTTACAATTTTTTGGAATATTTTGAGGGCAAAACGAAAATTGTTAGGAATTGTAGTTTTTAGCGGAATATAAGTCATCTCATAGTGGGGAAACAAAATAGCATACATTCGCCCTGGAAATGTTTGAGAATTTTTTTTCGTACCCAGAAGTCTTGTCCTATTCTATTTTAGCTAAATTATATGTGTTCAAATACTTTTTTTTCAGAGACTAGATTGAAGTCTCTAAAAAAATATTTGAAGGTTGCCTACAATAATTTCACTGCCCCTCTGATTTTTATATGACCTCGGCTTATTTTAATTTAAATTATTTAAAAATAAAATTTGTAACCTCTTAATTTAGTTAAAGCAATAAAATTAATTAACTTCCAAAACCCTTTGAAAATGTGCTGATTGGTTAAGCAAGTCTTTAAAGCCTGCAACGAAAACACCTGAAATGAAATCGGCATTACTTCGTTTTTTTTTGTTTCAAAACAAATAATTCAGATATTCATTGATTACTGAAAATTGTTATAATATATCGTTTAGTGATTTCAAAATGATGGCTAATTTGAATTTGTTGTTTGAGGAAGAAATCTGTATGTAAGTGATAATGAAGGTAAATAAGTGTAAAACGACTGAATTATTTTTTTGGCAAAATTAAAGCGTTATAAGCACTGACGTGTTATTGGTGAAAAAGTTTAGGTAGGGATAGCCGTAAATGTCTTTCCTATTCTACAAAATATGCTTATGTAACACGCTAAGGAAGTTTTATATTCTTTAGAAACCCCCAACGGAGGCATTCTATTCAATAGAAGCTATTTAGTCTTCTTTCAAAATCTCCCCTATAAAGGTCTTCTACTTTATAGAAGCTCCATACGGAGTAGGGTGTCCAAAAAACCTTTTTTTTTTGAAACAAAACGGGTTTCGATTAACCGAAATTTCCAATTTTTTTCAAAAACCGCGTTTCGGTTTTTAACATTTTTCGAAACCGGTTGACCGGTTTAAACCGGTTTTGTTATATAGGTACAAAATTGATAAATGTTTGATTGAAAATGGACGGCAATTGGTAAATTAAGTACAACGACTTCGTTATTATATAATTATCTCATAATATCCTTGTTATTCGACTTTCAATCTCGATGTGGTGACAGCAAAATTATAACAGAAATTGTGATCTAGGTGTAGTAAAAACCCTTAAAAAAATAATATTGTTTACCAAAAAAAAATTAAATTTACATTTTATTAAGGGGTGACCCCTCGTCGAAGAGCACAATAAAAGCTTTTTTTCATGAATTTTTTAAAAGAAAACTGCGAAACTTTTTATAGATTTTTTGCCTCTGAAAGAGCACATCATAATCCACTTTCTGAATTTTTGTTGTTGAAAAATGTGAACTAGTTTTGTGGTCGTCTACGAAACCCCGTTTTCATTAAAGCGTTTTGCGGTGCCAACTCTAGCTTGAAAAGTAATGAACCGGTCTTGATATATTTTTGTGAGCTTCTTTAGAACATAAAGACCTAGTCCCTCATTGATCGGTTTTTAAAAAATATTCGGTTTTGCGGAAATGGTGGAAGAAAAATTCATTCACATTTCATTATTGGCTTTAAAAACTGATGATTTTTTTTTGGCTATAAAAAGGGGAAAGAAAATTGTTTAAAATAAAATCGATCGATGTCCTTGATAAGCTAGAATTGACACCGATTTCAAAATGTCGTTTCAAGAAAAAACACGTTTTTAGTTTCTATGCTATATACAGAAAATTGTTCCCTTCCAACGCTTATGTCCGATCGACATAACAATTATACCACATATTCTATGCTACTATACTATATTATATATATATTATTTAAATTTAATTTAATTAATTATTTTTTTTCGATTTTGATAACCTGACAATCGACTAAAGATCATGGTAATTATGTACAGACTTTACCTAATAAGGCTTATCATAGGGAACATTAGATAACGTAGGAAAATTTGCGGGTCTGTTGAATAAAGACTAAATTGTACCAAATATTCGTTTCAAATTATAGCTAAAGCGATAATTTTAGGACAATTTTACACAAAATATTTTTCAAATTTAAAGATGTCTGACATTTATAAGTTTGCCGTACCTTGTGTTAGTTAAGTTTAGTTTACTTTCAAGAATACAATTGTAATGAAATATTACAAATATTACTATTTTTTAAAAACCGGGTTTTGCGTTAACCGAAAATGACGTTTTCGGCGAAAAGCGGTTTCGGTTTTGTAACTTAAAACCGATTAACCGGTTTCGGTTTTGGACACCCTAATACAGTGGTCTTCTCTTGTAAAGAAGCCAATTTACTGAGGTCTTTTATTTTATGGAACCCACAACGGAGACCTTCTATTGTACAGAAGCATCCTACGGAGAACTTCTATTATATAGAAGCCCTCTACGAAAGCCTTCTATTTCATGGATGCGCCCTTACGAAGGAAGACCTTTTATTATGGAACCCACTACGGAGACCTTCTATTATTCAATTATATAGAAGACCACTACGGAGTCCTTCTATTATACAGAACGAAAGAAAGAAGCCTCCCTACGGAGGCCTTCTACAGTATAGAAGCCTCCCAGCGGAGGCCTCCTACTGAAGAGGATTCCTCTACGGAGGCCTTCTACTGTATAAAAGCCCTCTATGAAGTCCATCTACTGTTGCCTACCTATGCTATCTACAGAGGCCTTCTACGGTATAGAAGCACCCTACGAAGTCCTTCTCTTGTATAGAAGCCCCCTACTGAGGGCTTCTACTGTACAGGACTCCTCTCCCGAGACCTTCTACCGTATAGAAGCCCCCTACGGAGGTCATCTACTGTATAGAAGCGCCCTACGGAA
Source organism: Musca autumnalis (assembly GCF_047663935.1). Lineage (NCBI taxonomy): Eukaryota > Metazoa > Arthropoda > Insecta > Diptera > Muscidae > Musca > Musca autumnalis. The sequence goes on from NW_027411755.1 coordinate 29,833,648, forward strand.
GCTTTCTACTGTATAGAAGCCCTCTATGAAGGCCTTGTATGCTATAAAACCTCTCTTCAGAGGCATTTTATTATATAGAAGCCCCCTATGGAGGCTTTCTACTTTATAGGATTCGTCTACGGAGGTCTTCTACTGTATAAAAGCCCTCTATGGAGTCTCTTTACTGTATAGAAGCGCCTACGGAGGCCTTCTACTGTATAGAAGCCACATACGGAGGCCTTCTACTACATAGGATTCCTCTACCGAGGCCTTCTACTGTATACAAGCCACATATGGAGCTCATCTATTATATAGAAGCGCCCTATGGAAGCCTTCTACTGTATAGAAGCTCTCTATGGAGGCTTTTTATACCCGCATTTGAGCTAACGAGGGTATGTATATACACTTTCATACGGGCAAAATGTGCCTCCTCGAAATAATGGTTTTTGACCCCAAGTATGTTGGGACGAAATGTGTTTCAGACAATTTGGAGTTGATTTAGCCATGTCCGTCCGTCTATCTGGATGGAGCGCACGATAACTCTCGAACGGATCAACCGATTCGGTTCAAAATTTGGCTTTCGTAATATTTTGTCCAAACTTAGTTTAAGTTCGAAGATGGGTTATATCGGTCCACTCCTTCCGGTACTTTCCCCACAAAAGTTCGAAAATGTTCGGAAAATTTTGGGCGTACGATAACTCTTGTAGGGAGTAACCGATTTGGTCCATACTTTGCACATAGTGAAATTTCTACCAGATTTAGATGATGTTCCAATATGGACTCAATCGTTCCCCTCCTTCGGGTACGTCCCACACAAAATTTCGGAAAATTTCAGTTTAGGACCTGCTCTCGAATCGATATGATTTTTGTTGTAACAACTTGTATTCACTGCCCCCATACGACGGTATAAGTTTCATCAGGGGCCATACTTCCTGAGAAAAAAACCTGAAAGGTAAAAAAACCCCTACGACACCGTGTGTAGTGGTTGGAGCGCAATATAACTCTCGAACGGATCCACCGATTCGGTCCAAAATGTGGCCTTCGAAAAATTTTGTGCAAACTTAGTTTAAGTTCGAAGATAAGCCATATCGGTCCACACGTACAGGTACCTCCCCCACAAACGTTCAAAAATGTTCGGAAAAATTGTGCGCACGATAACTGTTGTTTTGGTCCATATTTTACACATCCTAATATATCTAACAGATATAGATCAGGTTCGAATATGGACTATATTTGTCAACTCCTTCGGGTACCTCCCACACAAAATTTTGGATAAATTCACTTTAAGACCTGCTCTCGAATCACTTTAGTTTTTGTTGAAGCAACTTGCATTCGCTGCCTCAATTACGTCAGTAAATGTTTTTTTCAGGGACAAGTCCATACTTCTTGAGAAAACAGCCCGAAAGTTGTAAAAAACCATATGTAGTGGATATTGTAATATTTCTTCGGAACCTTCCGGTACTTCCCCCACAAAAGTTCTAAAATATTTGCTAAAATGGTACGCTAGATGGTAGGCTAGTCTATCTATCGATATACCCGCAAATTTTTGAGATTTAATCCTATCCATACTTTTGACGGTTCATACGCCCAACATTTTGAAAACCCCCTAAATACATAAGTTTTTTTGGGAAAAAAGTATTTCAATACACACAGGCTGAGGGTATATCTCTGTCGGTGAAGCCGACATATACTTTTTACTTGTTATTATGTAGAAGCCCTCTACGGAAGCTGCCTATGGAGACCTTCTACTGTATAGAAGCCCTACGAAGGCCTTCTACTGTATAGAAGCCACATACGGAGGCCTTCTACCATATAGAAGTCTCCCTGCGGAGGCCTTCTAATGTATAGAAGCCCCCCTACGGAGGTCATCTACTGTATAGAAGCGACCTAATATATAGGAGCCCTCTACACAAAAAAAAATTTTAACCATTTGATAAAAAAAATCAAAAATCTGATTAATTTTTGATTGATTCATATTGACAATCGTCGATAAAAAATTCGTTGTTTTCATAAGAAATTATTTTGATAAAACAATTCTTATTTTAACTAAGAATTTTGTTGAATTTTATTTTTTTCTAGCGTAAAATATTTTTCATATTAACAAACTGGTTTATCGATTTTTTAATTTTTATTTGATAAAAAAAAAAATGTCACATATACAATAAGGTTTGTTAAATATCAAAGTAAATATCGATAAAAATATGTTCATATTTACAATTATTTTGTTAATTTTTTTTTTTTGTTAAATTGTCCCAATTTACATTAGGCGAGTTTACTTGCGGCAATTGTCAGTTTGTAGATGAGAGAGGGTGCTAAAAGGCAAAGGGTTACCATATGCCTCACCTCTCTCTCCTACAAAATGACAGTTGCCGCAAGTAAACTCGCCCAATGTAAATTGGGACATACAAACCAAAAGCCAAAAAGATAGATACATACACACACATTTATAAGTGGTGGTGGTTGTTGCTTTTTTATTGAAATGTATGGAATTCCAAATGCAAAACAAAAACAAACGCTAGGTACATACACAATCATAAATCATACAAGAAATAAATGAAAGAAAAACGAAATAAAACAATTTATAACAAAAGTAATAATTTAGCGTCACACTTGAATTTAAATGGAAGAAAATATATAAAACACTTTTAAATATAAAATACAGGAATCTCGTTGAACGCTTCTCGTTAGTTGTGAAATAAAACAAATTCTCCTGTTAAATTAAAAATCATCAGCGAAAAATTAGCATCTGGAATAAAATGCAATAAATAGGTGCACCATATTTCAAATATGTATATAAAATAGTATTACCGTGCGACTGCTTCTTCGTCCAATAAAATATTTCGATCCTTCTTTTTCCGATTTTTGCATTACATTACAAAATTTGATTCCAATCATAAAATGTATAAGCACCATTATTCACACATAAACACTGATTTAATTCCACACTTTTTCGATCTGATCACAGCGAACGACTAAAAAAAAACTGCCACCAAACTCTTGGTTAAAAAAATAAATGCATCTTCCTTTGTTAGGTTCATAAAAACAACAAACCACAACAACAAACAAACCCTCTTTAGAGGCTTTCAATTGTATAAAAACTCTTAAAGAGACTTTCTTTTATATAGAAAAAAACTACGGAGCCCTTCTACTGTCTAGAAAGCACTTACGGAGGCCTCATACTATATAGAAGTGTCCTAGAGAGGCCTTTTGCTATATATAAGCCCCCTATGGAGGCGATCTATGCTACAAAAACTCTCTTCAGAGGCCTTTTATTATATAGAAGACTCCTACAGGAGCCTTCTAATGTATCGAAGCTCCTCTTCGGAGGCCTTATACTATATAGAAGCCCCCTTAGGGAGGCCTCATACTGTATAGAAGCCTTCTTCAGAGGTCTTCTGCTATATAAGCTTCATGTTATGCTATTAGAACCCTCTTCAGAGGCCTTCTATTATATAGAAAGCTCCTGCAGAGATTTTCTTTTATATAGAAAAAAATCTTACGGAGGCCCTATACTGTACAGAAGCCCCCTTCGGAGGCCTTCTACTGCAAAGAAATCCACTACGGAGACCTTATACTATATTGAAACCCCCTTACGGAGGCCTTTTACTGTATAGAAGGCATCTACGGAGGCACTTTACTGTATAGAAGCCCCCTAAGGAGGTTATATACTGTATATGTGTTTTATTGAATAAAGGCCACCTATTGAGGAATTTTATTCTGCATAATCCTGCTTCGTAGGCCCTCTTTTTTACAGTAGCTTTCTACGGTGGCATTCTTTTCTACACCTCATGTGAGAAACGCAGAGATGACTTTAAAATTTGCGCCTGAAGCGTTTACATCGGCTTCTCTACATTCTGAAGGATATCCGCTCAGGGCGATTTGTAGAGCTATGAATGTTTTGGGATATTAGTTACTCTACATATATATCAGCTTTCAATCCTCTTGAGTGGGGGATTGATCATGGCATGGTGTAGACAGGACACCATCAATGTCCATGCAACCGGGGAAGTGAACTCCTGATAGTACATCCAGCATCCCTAGTCCAGAGTAAGTTCGAGAAAAGTCGCTCCACTCAATACTATCATTGGATTTGATATTCTTAGCATCTTGCAAAGCCTCACCAAAATTGACCCAAAACCTCCGCTAAGCCTTCTTGATTTCACTCGTCTACTTATTGAAATTAACTTTGTAGACATCGCAATCAGTACTGAATTTCGTTCTTATTATAAGTTTTCCTAGCTGCTGAGATTTCCTCTGCGGATAGGTGATTGAGCAGGAGTCCTCATAGCACGTCATGAGATTTTTGGTTAGGGCATCCACAGCTCCTACGACTTCCTCCACTCGGTTTAAACCATTATTTTCACACAATTTTGAAGCCGTCAGTACTCTGAATTTACCTCAATCCGTTCTCCTGAGATTGCTATGGGAACTGTGCCGAGTCCAAGTACATATATCGATTTGCAAAAGTATCACCATGTAAACAAGGAAGGAAGCCTGACTATTTTGAAAAACAAAATAGAAGGAACATTTTTGTGATATCAGTTAACTTTTTTTGTATCAGATTCCCCCATGTTATTGAGGTTATATCGATTCGACCTCCCAATATTTTGAAAAGATTGCATGTTACCCCTGTTCCCTTTTTGTCGGTAGAATTTCAGTTATTCCTTCCCCGCATAAGTGTCGCATCCAAGGTTTTCTAGGCCTATGATCCAAGACTGGTCCAACAGCTTCTACGTGTAGCATCTCAAAATTGTATGTCGATGTGATGGTACCTCCTTATATGACAAAATAAGTCATTATCATGCAATTCAAAATTTTTACGAAATAATTGCAAATTTTGAAATTGATTTAAATTCGTTTTGTTTTTATTGCCGCTAAACCATAAAAATTATTGTTATCCCAGTTGTTTGCATAAATTCAAAACTTATTATGAATTTAAAGCAAGTTCAATGACTTCGAATCTCTCCTGCAAAAATAACGAAAATAAAATATTAACAAACAAATAATAAAAAAAAAAAAAAAAAACTTATCAATCAGAGTAATGATGAGTGAGTTTATAAGCAAGCGATTTTTTGCTTATTGGCACCCAGTTACTGTTAACTGAATTTTTTTAGTCTTACTATTTGCCCAGCCAAAATGCTTCTATAACCGGAAATGCAACGGGTTCTTAGCGCTTGCTGTTTTAATGAGTGAATCGATTACCTGGTGCTGCTAACCTGTTGTCGTCCCCATGTCTGATAAAGAACAAAACAAAGACGCGTGCAAAACCTAATTGCTGACTAGCGAGTGAGCTTTGGATGCGGCATTTATTTGTTTCTTTTTCGGCCCATAGCAGGATCCTTTTTGTGTTATTTTAAAATTGTTCTTTGTTGTTTATTCTGGACAACAGCGGTTTCTGTTGTGATGTCGTTATTTCGGAAAACAAAGATGATTATAGCTGTAAGGCTGCATACCTTTGTGACTGACGCTACATCATATTTTTAAAGTTGAACATTTAGCTTATGATCAAAAGCAGGACACAAAGGCAATAAACATTGGGGTGGGACGAATCAATGGAATGTTAAATTTATTGAACTTGGAGGTGTTTAAAAAATTATTTCAACAAATAAACAAATATTTAACTACGGTAAACGCGAGTATTTATATTAATCCCGTGAAACTTCTGATAAAAATCCGACAAGTTTTAAATTTTCCAAAAAAAAAGTCCATTAAAATATTAGAAATTACCATTATTATTTATTTTTATAAGAATGGCTTTGGCAAAAGTCAACTTGTTGTAGAACAAAAAAAAATAAAACAAAAATGGAAGACAAAACAAAGCCACTGAAGCATTCATCCATAGCGAGCGATAAATATTAAACAAATTACATATTCTATGACACTACACATAGTAAACAAATATATTGTATCATTATTATAAATTATAATGTTATAAATATTTGTACAATTTGTTTTAATTTCTCCTAATTTATATACAACGTAATATACCCAACAAAGGAAATATTTAATTACTTTGGTTCCCAAAATAATTAGCTTAGAATAAATATTATTACACAACAATAAATTCATATATTTTGCTGAGAAGAAAGGTGATTATTCTCTCAAGGTTATATTTAGCAAGAAGAACTGTGAACTAGGGATAGGTAATGGAAAGCAATAATCGATTTTGGTCTAAAACTAAAAATGCGATTTTTCGATCTGGCGATTTTTTCAGTTGTCTTAAAGCTCGATTTTCGATTTTTTCATAACCGCAGAAATTCGATTATTCGTCGATTTTCGAGTTTTCTTTTGAAACTGTAAAACCGCCAAAAGTGTAAAACTGCCAAGTCAACAATCTATGGGCAAACTTGAAAATCGAGCACAAGATAATCGATTATGCGATTTTCCCTCCAGACAAAATTCGACTACGATTTGTAGACTTTTGACTGCATAAAGTCGAATAATCGATTAATCGAAAGTCGATTTACCTATCCCTACTGTGGACAAGAAAAATAATGTTTCATTTCATAATTAAAAAAAACTTTGAAAATTGTAAAGACCTTGTAACTTAAAATTGACTCTTCCAGAAGAGTCATATGGCCGAGGATACTGGAAAAGCGCCACCATCAAGTTACACCAAGGTAGCCTAAAGACATTACAGGTACGAGCCATGCAATGATCCATACCAGTCAAGGGTCTCTAAGACTTCTACACAAGGATCTTCAACCAGACATTGGAAAAAAATATCAAAAATAAGCTGCTGTATCACATCCTTCAAAGGAGTAGACCAATAAAAATAATCAGCAGTGAGCTTAAGGGCGAAGTCTTATTGTACCACTTGGCCCCTCAATCGAACTCTGCCGTTCTCGGGAAGGGAGTATGCAAGACTGATGCCGCTGAGAAGTGGATCTTATTTTGGGATTTGACATTTTTCAACTTTTGAGGGATGGGGGAGGTACCGAAAGGTGCACACCAATAGTGCCAATCTTTAAACTTAAACTTAAGTTTGGATTAAATATTACAAATCACACATTTTGTACGGAATCGGCTGATGCGTTCGAGAGTTATCGCACGCATAGTACCATAGGGATTTTTTACAGCTTTCGGACTACTTTCTCAGAAAGTACGGACTTGTCCCTGAAAAAAATTGCACCGTCGTCATGGGGGCAGCGAACAACAAAAATAAAAGCGATTCGAAAGCCGGCCTTAAACTGCATTTTCCCGAAATTTTGTGTGGAAGGTACCTGAAGGAGTTGACATATATAGTCTATATTCAAGCCTGATCGATGTCTCGTAGAAATATTACGATATGCAAAGTAGGGACCAAATTCATTACTGCCTTCCGGAGTTATTGTGGGCACACATTTTTCAAATATTTTCGAACTTTTGTGGGAGAGGTACCTAAAGGAATGGACCGATATGGCTCACCTTCGGACATAAACTAAGTTCAGACAAAATATTACGATGACCAAATTTTAGACCGAATCGGCAGATCCGTTCGAGAGTTATCGTGCGCTCCAGCCAGCCAGACAGACAGATGGACGGACATGGCTAAATCATCTCCAAATTGTCTGAAACGGATTTCATCCACGTTTCTTAAAAAATAACTATTGAAAAATCCACGTTTCTTAAAAAATAATTTAAAAAAATTCACGTTTCTTAAACAATAATTTTTCAAAAATTCAACTTTTCTTAAAAAATAATTTTTAAATAAATCCAAGCCTCTTAAAAAATAATTTTTTAAAAAATTCACATTTCTTAAAAAATAAGTTTTTAAAAATCCACGTTCCTTAAAAAGTAATTTTTAAAAATTCACGTTTCTTAAAAAAACACTTTAAAAAAATCCACGCTTCTTAAAAAATAATTTTTAAAAAACCACGCTTCTTAAAAAATAATTTTTCAAAAGTTCTACTTTTCTTAAAAAATATTTTTTAAAAAATCTATGTTTTTTAAAAAAAATTGTTTAAAAATGAATTTAAAAAAAAAACAATTGTTTACTAAAAAATAATATTTAAAAAATCCACGTTTCTTAAAAATAATTTTTAAAAAACAATAATTTTTAGAGAATCCACATTTCTTAAAAAATAATTTTTAAAAAATCCACGTTTCTTAAAAATAATTTTTAAAAAACAATAATTTTTAAAGAATCCACGTTTCTTAAGAAATAACTTTTAAAGAATCCACGTTTCTTAAAAAATAATTTTTAAAAAATCCGCGTTTCTTAAAAATAAACTTTAAAAGACAATAATTTTTAAAAATCCACATTTCTTAAAAAATAATTTTTAAAAAATCCAAGTTTCTTAAAAATAATTTTTAAAGCATCCACATTTCTTAAAAAATAATTTTTAAAAAATCCACGTTCCTTAAAAAATAAATTTTAATAATTCACGCCTCTTAAAAACCAATTCTAAAAAAGTCAACGCTTCTTAAAAAAAAAAATTTAGAAAACCACGCTTCTTAAAAATATTTTTTCAAAAATTCTACTTTTCTTAAACAATATTTTTTAAAAAATCCACGTTTCTTAAAAAGTATTTTTTAAAATTGAATTTAAAAAAACAATTGTTAAAAAACTTTATTTACTAAAAAATAATATTTAAAATATCCACGTTTCTTAAAAAAATTTAAAAATTCCTGTTTCTTAAAAAATTAAAAAATAATTTTTAAAAATTCATGTTTCCTAAAAAAAACTTTTTTTTAAAAATGCATGTTTCTGAATTCTTTTTTTATAAATCCAAGTTTCTGAAAAATTTATTTTTAAATATCCACGTTTCTTAAAAAATTGATTTTTAAAAATACACGTGCGCTCCAACCACTACGTATTAGCTTCGTTCCAGTGTTTTTATACCCTCAGCATTTATGCTAACGAGGGTATATACACTTTCATACGGGCAAAATGTGCTTTCGGAAAAGTTCAGTTTAGGGCCATTTCCCGAATCACTGTGATTTTTGTTTTAGCAACTTGTATTCACTGCCGTCCATACGACGGCACAAGTTTCATCAGGGGCAAGTCCATACTTCCCGAGAAAATAGCCTGAAAGGTGCAAAAAGCCCCTATGGATGGAGCGCAAGATAACTCTCGAGCGGATTTGCCGATTCGGTCCAAAATTTGGCCTTCGTAATATTTTGTCCAAACATAGTTTAAATTCGAAGATAAGCCATATCCTTCAGGTACCTCTCCCACAAAAGTTCAAAAATGTTCGGAAAAATTGTGCGCACGATCACTCTTGATGGGAGTGACTGAAGTAATCCATACCTTGCAGATCCTAATATATCTACCAGATATAGATCAGGTTCGAATATGGACTATATTTGTCTACTCCTTCTGGTACCTATCTCACAAAATTTCGGATAAGTTTACTTTAAGACCTGCTCTCGAATCACTTTGATTTTTATTGAAGCGATTTGCATTCGATAACTCCATTACGACGGTAAAAGTTTTTTCAGGGGCATGTCCATAGTTCTTGAGAAAACAGCCCGAAAAGTGTAAAAAACCCCAATGGCAGCATATGTAGTGACTGTAGAACACGATAACTCTCGAACTGATCTACCGATTTGGTCCAACATTTGGTCTTCATCATGTTATATCCAAACATAGTTTCATGGGGCAATACCGGTCCACAACTTCCGGTACTTCTTCCCATATATTTAAAAAATTTCACTAAAATGCTAGGACGATATGACTTGAATGGGGCAGCCAATTTGGTCCAAAGCTTCGATCTCCTAATATTTTGTCGAAATTTAGTTTAACTTCTAAAGTGGTCCATATCGGTCCTCCCTAAGGGTAGCTCCCCCACAAAAGTTCAACAATTGTGTCGATCTGTCCGCAGATGAAAGTTTCAATTCACATAGGGTATATCTCTGTCGGCAAAGCCGACTGATACTTTTTTACTTGTTAGATATAGAAGTTCAGGTGACATTTTTAGGTTTTTTGTTAGGATTTCACCATTTTGCTTGAAAACCGTAAGTCTTATCGAAATGGGACTAGAGAAAATCTTATAGTAGTAAAAATTCTCTACAAAACTGAAGTTCGTAATTTTTTCCTAGGTTGTACCATTTTTGTGTTATATAAGTTTATTTTGGGAAATTGCAGTCATGACATTGTTTTATAAGGAGGCGATACAGTCAGTGAATTGTCCCAATTTGAACTTCTATATCTCAAAAATGGTAAAACCTACGAAAATATCATAAAGGGCAATCTTGTAGAGAATTTTCACTGCTACGACATTTTCTATAGTTCCTTTTTGATAAAGCTTGCGGTTTCCCAGCAAAATCGTGAAAACCTAAAAAATCCCTAAAAATGTGAACTATGACCGCGAATTATTTAAAAAGCCCTCCTGCGATTTTTTTTTGCTTTTTTGATTTTTTTCATCTATAAACATTTTAGTTTCAGAATCCGCAAAAACTTCCCACGTGTAAGCTCCTTTCATTTAAAGTTGGTTCAAGAGCACCGTGTGTATCGTTTTTATATCCTCCACCATAACACTGTACAACAAAATTGAACTTTTTTAAAAGTACAAGAAACCCAGCACAGATTATGAAAGAGGACCAAAAAAAAACACGTGTATCGGCGTTTTGAAAGTTTATGTCGGGAAGTAACCTAAATAGGCGTGGCCAGTTCCACCCATTTCTACAGGTTTTCAAATATTCGACATCAGATTCCTTGGAATCCTTGCATTTTAGGTATAAAGTGGCTTTGGCAATATTACTGACAACAATGCGGGGTACCCTTTTATGAAAAAATTAACCCTCACGCGGGTCACTAAAGGGGTCTTTTTGGTCCCTTTTTTAAAAACGTTTATAATCTCCTTTAAAAAGTGACCGTATCAGATCAAAATATTCCACAAAATTATTTGCCATAAAATTCTACTATAGGTCGCCGAATACACCAAAATTCTAAATCGTACCTAAACGCCAGAAATCTGCCAAAAATAAAATCACGTTTTAGGGTTAATGTTCCACGATTTGATACAGCCCCCATATAACGGTACCTCCCGATTTTATTATTTTTATTTTCACGGCTTTATCTTCATTATCACACCCAAATGTCTGAAATTAATTTGTCTTCGTTAGGGGTATAAAAATTTCCACCTGAAATTAGTCGGTATAGGTCCACGCCTTTATATGGGCCCTTAGAACGGTACATGCCGATTTATAGTATTTTCATGATTATGCCCTCAATATCCCACCGACATGGCTAAAATTTGCTATTTAGTATTGAAATTTGTAGGTATATGTCCACGCCTTCATATAGCCCCCATAGAGTGGTACATCCGATTTTCGGTATTTTTAAGGTTCTGGCCTCCATATCCCAACAAAATGGCTGAAATTAGGTATTTAGGCTTCGTTAGGGGTATAAAAATATCCATCCAACATTTGTTCATGTAGCCACCTTAAAACGGTATCGCTCCCCCTTAAAACATTATAGCCATGTATCAGGTTCTAGAAAATCCATGTAATAATTGAGATTGAGATCCGTAATAATTGAGATCGTTGAAAAAATCATCCCTTAGAATTCACGATTACAGCCCCGAAAGTCCATAAAAATTTCTTTCTAAAAATCCACTTGTATTTCATGGACATTCTAGGAAAAAGACCTCCTACCTTTTAAGTCCTCCTTCATAATTAGAGTCCTGGAAATTATTCCCAAAAAATCTTCATATAAAACTCAAGATTATAGCCTGGAGGTATAGAAAAATCTTATTTAATAAATCTTCTTTAATAAATAAATTGTACAAATAAATTTATACATCCTTATAGGTCAGATTCAGGCCCTGACCAAATAAATATGTTCGAAATATCCAAAGAAAATGTTTTATTTGGAAGATTTCCGATATCTTTAATGAATCACGGAATAAAATGTACGATTATAGTCCCAGAGGTTCTTTAAAAATCTTTTGTAAAAAGCAATAAAAAATAAGTGTTTATATACCAGTAAATCAATTAGACCTGGAGAGTTTTAAAATATTTTTTCCAAAATTGTATGACTGTAACAAAATCAAAAAGACTTCTGGAAGCCCAATATATTCCAAACAGAAAATAAAAAATACATTTTATTTTGTTATTTTAAAAAATATTTTATTTAAATATGAAAATGGTAAAACTTAAAAATAAATATTTTTCTCATTTTTGTTACAGTTTCTATTTAAAACCAAATGAAAACATTTTCTAAAACTAACATTTTAAAACGCAATACCGTTAATAAGTTTCTCCAAAAAAAAGAAGAAAACCATTAATTATATCGCTCTTAATTAAATTAAAATAATTAAAGAATTAAATTAAAAAAATAAACTTATGTATTTTAATAAATTTCATTAAAAATTAATAAAAAATATATTTCTTTCTCTTATAAAATAAACTTAAATAAGATCTTAAACAAGCAGTCATGGTTTGTAATTCAAACCTTTAAAAGAAAACCCTTCCACATTCTCTCTTTAATAACCCTCAATTTCACGGCACACCCCATAACTATCACGTCTCTTGCCGGGAGCACAACGTTCAATACCATCACTGAGTAAAGCCTTGGCTTCACCATCAATCAAGCCATCAGTATGCAACTCCAATTCTAAATCATCTTCCAGGGGGCGAATATGTATGGTGGGTAAAAAGACATCATCATATTTTAAATCGCCATCACCTTCAAGGGTCTGCTTTGATTCCAGTACTTCACTTGATGTCGAGGGGGTATCGTCAAAGCTGCGGGCCGTAGAAGGTAAATTGAAATGTGGTATATCAATTGGTGGATATAGCTGGGCTGCACCTAAAGACATGTCGGCACGATACATGGGAATTTGTGCAATTCTCCGAGGAGTGCCATGTGATGACGTACTGCTGCTTCCTCCCAAACGATTTGAATCCAAATAGGTGTCGCCTCTTATGTAGCGTGCCAAGCGATAATAGCCGGGATTTTGAATGGATTCTGAAAAGAAGGGAAGAAAAAAGGGTTTATTGAAGATTTTTGATTTTAATTTTTACAAAAAATGGCAACGTTTATTGCACGGAAAGTGTTACAAAAATATAGTACAAATAAATTTGTACATCATCTTGGGTTAGATTCATGAGCTAGGAAAATAACTATTCTAAATATCAATATCAAATTTTCTTCCTATGTTAGGTTCTGAAGAAAAAACAAATTTAAATAGATTCATACTTGCAGCTGATATGTCAAGAATACTTCTGATCTACAAATATATTTCAATAAATTCCTAATTGGTCTAGAGTTGCGATCATTATCTCTGCTATTAAGAATGAGGCCTAAACAATGATCGACTAATTAAATCAATTATTTATTTATCTATTTTATGTAATTATCATTTAATAAAATCCGAGAATATTCTAACAAAAAATAGATCCGATAAATGAACACCTTTTAATCGACAATATTTTAATTAACCAGTTGTGACAAGATTTAAATAAAAGCAATTATCTAATTAATATATAATCGAAAATATTCTTGAAGACCCGCAAAAGCTAAAAATAAATTACAAATAATTATTTTGTGGTAATGGACATATTGGGTGATGTGATCAAAGGTCCACATAACCACATGGTGGGTTGATAAGAAACAGATGAGGTATTATTTGAACCTATTATCAATAACGCGAATTTTTCAGAAGTAATTAATTACCAATAACGTGAATTTTTTGAAATAATTTTGGAGTGTCAGTTTATAATTTGATGGACTAACATTCCTTCAAAAATCAACATTTTACATCTGCTTTGGGTCCTCTAAAATTCTTTATAAAATCCACATTGATATCTGCTTTGGGTCATCCAAAATTAATTTAAGATCCCACGTTTAAATTCTCAGAAAAGGTAAATAAAAATCAATGTAAATATCCTCTAAAAATTCTTTAAACATTCACTATAAAATTAACTCTAACAATTAACAAATCCCAAAAAATTCTCCAAAAATTCTTTAAAAATCGACGTTAAAATCCACTCAAAACACGACAAAATCCTCTAATTTTTTTTAAATTCACTATTAAATCCCCCAAAAAAAAACATAAAAAACCACAATAAAATCCTTTAAAAATCTTTAAAATTTCACGGTAAAGTCGTCTAAAAATTCTTTAAAAAAATCCACGTTAAGATCTTTTAAAAATTCAAGTAAAAATTCTTAAAAAAATGCATGTAAAACTTCTTTAAAAAATTCTCGCAAAAATTTTTAAAAATCCTCTATAAATTAAAAATAAACACTATACAATTCTCTAATATTCTATAAAAAATCCACGATAAAATCCCCTAAAAAATTTAAATAGAAAAAAACACGATAAAAACTTCTAAAAAGTCTTTAAAAAATCTACGATAACATCTTCCAAAAAATCTTTAAAAAAATCCACAACAAAATCTTCTAAAAATTTAAAATGGGTAACCACGATAAAACCTCTAATAATTCTTTAAAGAATCCACGATAAATAATTCTTAAGAAACACCACGTTAAAAGAATCATTGAAAAATCATCTTCAAAGTAAAAATCCAATTAAAAATTCACGTAAAATTCTTTAAAAAATCCACGTAAAATTCTTAAAAAATCCACGAAAAAAAATCATAAAAAATCTTAAAAAATTCACGTAAACATCCTTCAAAAGATCCGCATAAAAATTCTCTAAAAAAACTCTTAAAAAATCCACCTTAAATTCTTTAAAATTCTACGTTAAAATCCTCAAAAAACCGTTAAAAAATCCACGTGAAAATTCTTTAAAAACCCTCTAAAAATTGTTTAAAAAATCTAAAAAAATAAACGCCATGAAATCCTCTAATATTCTTTGAAAAATCCACGATAAAATCTTCTACAAATTTAAAATAGAACAAGTAAGCCAATGCTATAGTCGGACGGGGTCGACCATGTAATACCCTACACCTTTACCCCTGAATCTTTATATGTTCTAGAAAGATGTTTATTGAAATCTCAGGTACATTTTTGTAGTTGACGGTACCCTTAATGTTTGGGCGATTCGATATCAGTGGACAAGAATCGGAGAAAAAAGTGTAAAAAAAACAAAGAAACAAAAAGTTTTGGTCCATTTAACCCTCTAAATATTATCTGCTCGCCATCTCAAATTGCAAGCTTCATCTTTGCCATATAGTCTTACCTTATTTAAATCGAGGCGATCTGCCTATTATTGCGACCTACAGAGCATCTACAAACTCGAATAAAAATTATGTTTTTGGTCCATTTAACCCGCTAAATGTTTCACGATCATCACCAATTAAAATAGCGATCTATTCTGATGTAAAACCGACCTCCATACCAAATTTCGTGGCGATCGGTCCATAAGTGCGGCCTGGAGATTGATTACAATTTATAATGGACAGACGGACACACGGACGGATGGACACACATCTCAAAATCGCGTTATCCCGCCGAGATATGAAGATTGGTATACCACATTGGGGGTCTCCGACGAATATTTCGCGGTGTTACATGCATTTTTACCGAAACAAACTTATAATACCCTTTCCACATAGTGGAGTAGGGTATAAAAATAGGATAAAATCTACTCAAAAGTCTTTAAAAAAATTTACGATAAAATCCTATAAAAAAATCTTAAAAAAAATACAATAATAACTCTAATAATTCTTTAAAGAATCCACAAAAAAATCCTATAAACAATTCTTAAAAAATCTAATTAAAAATTCTTTAAAAAATCCACTTAAAATTTTTAAAAAAATCCACGTAAAAATTCTTAACAAATTCACGTAAATATTAACAAATTTACGTAAAAGTCTTAAACAAAAGCACATACAAATTCTTTAAGAAAATTTACTTCAAAATCCTCGGAAAATTCTCTAAAAAATCCACGTACAAAAATGTTTAAAAAATTACTTTAAAATCTTTAAATTCTTTAAAAAACTCACGTAAAAACCACTCTCCATGAAAAATTCTTTAAAAAAATCAGCGTTAAAATTCTATAAAAAAAATCCACGTAACGATTCTTTAAAAAAACACGAAAAGTTCTTTAAAAAAATTCACGTTAAAATCATCGGAAATTCTTTAAAAATTCCAGCAAAAATTATTTTAAAAAACACGAAAAATTCTCTTAACGTCTACGTTTAAATCCCCCTAAATTCCTTAAAACATCCTCTAAAAATTCTTTAAAAAAACACGATAAAATCCCCCAAAAATCCTTTAACAAATCCACGATAAAATCCCCAAAAAATTATTTAAAAAATCCACGATAAAATCCTATAAAAATCGTAAAACCCCCACGTAAAAATCCTATAAAAATTCTTTACAAAATCCTCAAAAATTCATTAAAATTCTCCAAGAATACTTCAAAAATCCACGTTAAAATCCTATAATTTTTTAAATCCACGTAAAAAAACCTCTAAAACTTTTTTAAAATCCACGTTAATTCCTCCAAAAAACTCTTTAAAAAATCCACGACAAAATTCAGTAAAGATTCTTAAAAAAATCCCCTTAAAATCCTCTAAACATTCTATAAAAATCTACCATAAAATTCAGTAAAGATCCTTTAAAAATCCCCTAAACATTCTATAAAAATCCACGTTAAAATTCTCTAGAAACTCGATAAATCCTCTAAAAATCCTCGAAAGTCCACACTAAAAATTTAAAAAATCCACGTTAAATCTTCTAAAAATTTATTTAAAAATCCAAAAGTTCTTTTAAAAGTCCACGTTAACATTTTTAAAAATTATTTAAAAAATCCACGTTAAAATCTTCTAAAAAATTTACCTTAAAATCGTATAAAAATTCTTAAAAAAAACCACGTTAAAATCTTTTAAAAATTATTTAAAATATCTACGTTAAGATCTTATAAAAATTCTTTAAAAAAACAACGTTAAAATCTTCTAATTTTGTTTTTTAAATCCACGTTTAAATTCTCTCTAAAATATTTGAAAAAAACTCCAGGTTTAAATCCTCTAAAAATTCTTTTGAAAATTAACGTTAAAAGCCCCCAAAAATTCTTTAAAAAATCCACGTAAAATCCTCAAAAAATTCTTTAAAAATCCATGTTAAAAATCCATATTAAAATTCTCTAAAAATTCTTTAATAAATGTTCAGAAAGTTCCTCTAAAAATTCTTTAAAAAATACTCAAAAAGTTCTTAATAAAATCGCCGTTAAAATCCTCTAAAAATTCTTTAAAAAATCCATGTTAAAATCTTTTAAAAATTCACTTCAAAATCCTCCAAAAAACCTTAAAAAATCCCATACAGATTTCACGTCAAAATCCTTAAAAAGTGTTTAAAAATATTCCAAAAATTCTTTTAAAAAAAAAAACACGTTGAAATCCCCTAGAAATTCTTCAAATCCTTCAAAAAATGAACATTGATATCCTTTACAAAAATCTTTAAAAAATCCACTTAAAGTCCTCTAAAATTTGTTTAAAAGTCCATGTTAAAATCCTCTAACAATTCTTTAAAAAGTACTTAAAAAGTTCCTCTACAAATTCTTTAAAAAATACACAAACAGTTCTTAATAAAAACCCCGTTAAAATCCTCTAAAAATTCTTTAAAAAAATCCATGTTAAAATCCTCAAAAATTCGTTAAAAATTCACTTCAAATCCTCTAAAATCTTAAAAAAAATCCGTGTTGTAATCCTCTAATATTCTTTAAAAATTTCACGTCAAAATCCTTAAAAAATGTTTAAAATATCCTCGAAAAATTCTTTAAAACAGCCAAATTGAAATCCTCTAAAAATTCTTTAAAAATCCACGTTAAAATACTCTACAAATTCTTTAAAAATCCATCCTCAAAAAATTCTTAAAAAACACCACTTCAATGTCCTCTAAAAATTCTTTAAAAAATCCACTTCTAAGTCCTCTAAAAAGTCTTGCAAATTTTCACGTTAAAATATTCAAAAATTCGTTAAAATTCTCTAGAAACTCGATAAATCCTCTAAAAATCCTCGAAAGTCCACACTAAAAATTTAAAAAATCCACGTTAAATCTTCTAAAAATTCATTTAAAAATCCAAAAGTTCTTTTAAAAGTCCACGTTAACATTTTTAAAAATTATTTAAAAAATCCACGTTAAAATCTTCTAAAAAAATCTACCTTAAAATCTTATAAAAATTCTTAAAAAAACACGTTAAAATCTTTTAAAAATTGTTTAAAAAATCTACGTTAAGATCTTATAAAAATTCTTTAAAAAAACAACGTTAAAATCTTCTAATTTTGTTTTTTAAATCCACATTTAAATTCTCTCTAAAATATTTAAAAAACTCCAGTTTTAAATCCCCTAAAAATTCTCTTCAAAATCCACGACAAAATCTTCTTTAAAAAAACCACGATAAAAATTCTTTTAAAAATCCACGTTAAAGTCCTCTAATTTTTTTTTTTTTTTTTTTGATTTAATTTCACTACAATACCCTCAAACTTTTTTTAAAAAAAAATCCGTGTAAAATCCTCCAAAAATTCTTTAAAATGAAAATTCTTTAAAATTTTCTTAAAATAATCCAACGTTAATATCCTCAACAAATTATTAAAAAATCCACGTTAAAATCCTCTAAAAATTGTTTTAAACCCCACGTTAAAGTCCTCCAAAAATTCTTTAAAACATTCCACGTAAATCCTTTAAACATGTTTTTAAAAAATCCACTTTAAATTCCTCTAAGAAGTCTTTAAAAAATACTCTAAAAATTCTTTAAAAAATCCACCTTAAATTCCTTTAATTTTTTTTTTCAAAAATCCTCAAAAAGTTCATTAAAAAATCCTCTAAAAATTCTTTAAAAAACCCACTTCAAAATCCCATAAAAATTATTCAAAAATTTCACGTTAAAATCTTCAGAACTTATTTAAAAATCCACGTCAAAATACTCAAAAAATATATAAAAAAGCGACGTTGAAATTCTCTAGAAGTTCTTTAAAAATCCAAGTAAACATCCTTCAAAAATCCACATTAAAATCCTTTAAAAAATTCTTTAAAAAATCCACGTTAAACTCCTCTAAAAAATTTTAAAAAATCCACGTTAAAATAAAAAAAATTGTTTAAAAAACACTTAAAACCTCTAAAATCGTTAAAAAAATCAATTTTTGAATCCCCTAATAATTGTTAAAAAATTATCGTTAAAATCCTCTAAAAAATTAAAAAAACCATGTTAAAATCCTCTAAAAATTATTTAAAAAATCCATGTTAAATCTTTGTAAAAGATTAAAGATTAAAATCCTTAAAAAATCCTCCTCCCTAAAAATGCTAAAATCCTCTAAACATACTTACAAAATTCACGTTAAAATCACCTAAAATTCTGGTAAAAATTCACGTTAAAATCTTCTAAAATTCTGGTAGAAATTCACGTTTAAATATTCTAAAAATTCCTGAAAAATCCACGATTAAAATCTCCAGAAACTCTTTAAAAAATCCACGATAAAATTCTCTAAAAATTTAAACATCCACGTTAAAATCCTCTAGATATTCGTAAAAAACCCATGTCAAAATCCTCTAAAAAATCCACATTTAAGTCCTCTAAGAATACTGTAAAAACACGAGTTAAAATCCTTTAAAAATTCTGTTAATTCACGTTAAAATAATCTAACAATTTTTTTTAAAAAATCACTCTAAAAATACAAAATTCCTGCTAAAATATTTTAAACTTTTGTTAAAAATCGTGTAAATATTCTAAAAATTCCGGTAAAAATCCACGTTTAAATGTTCTAAAAATTCTATAAAAAATCCACGTTTAAATGTTCTAAAATTTTTTTAAAAATCCAGGTTTTATGTCTTCTAGAAATTCATCAAAAATCCACATCTTGGGTCTTCTAAAAATTCTTTAAAAAATCCACGTTCTGGGTTCTCTAAAACTTCTTCAAAAATCTACGATTTGGGTTCTCTAAAAGGTTCCTCTAAAATTTGTGATAAAAATCCACGTTTTGGTTCGTCTAAACTTTGTGTTAAAAATCCACGTTTTGGTTCCTCTAATTTTTTTAGTCCACGGTTTGGTGCTATAAAATTTATTTTAAAAATCCAAGTTTTGGATCCTCTAAAAATTATTTTAAAAATCTAGGTTTGTGGAGTGCTTTGGGTCCTCTAAAAATTTCTTTAAAAAAATCTTACCTGCATTCGGCCGACTTGCCAACTCTGCTGGCGGCAGGGCCTGTATAACTGTAGAATCCGCCTCCAAATAGGGTTTCATCAAATGTTGATAGGCCAAAGGATATGAGGGTGGTGGCAAAACATCAACTTGTCTATCGGGATTCAATCTAGCCTGCATCTCAACATCACCATCGTGCATTGCAGAAATGTCCACATGATATGGTGTACGACCTTCAATAAAATCTCCTACCCTAGCCGAGGGAGTCAAGTGATCACTTTGCCTTGGCAAATATTCAGGATTCTTCATTGCTTGGCGATATTTTAAGGAGCCACCATCTGGCTTAAGGCCCGAATTACTTGGAGAATATTTCTTTTTATTCGATGACTTCAGCGAAGAATGAGGAGTGCGACGAGATCCTGATTTCCCCAAAATATCGAGAATATTGAAGCTGTCTGTTGGTGCGGCTGGTATTAACAGGAACATAAAATTATCCAAATCAGCCCGAATGTTATACTGACCCTCTTGCCGCTGATCATAGGTAATGACACGACGTTTGGGTGCATCCAATTCTTGGATAATACCTGGCAAGGTAACGGGTAATTCAGAAACCACTTCTTGTATCAAGCCAGGATCTTTCATGGACTCCGTGGTAGTGGTGGTAGAGGTGGATGATGAGGATGATGATGTGGAGGAAGAAGATGATGATGAGGAATCATCTTTAAACAAACTTTCAGATAATTTTTCATTCAAATTAGAAGTTGTGGTTTCTAATGTCACCGTACCTCCATATGCAGGTCGTCCAATTGCAGCTGCTGCCAAGCCCATACAGGCCATCCATATTATTATATAATTCATTATTGAATTTTTAATGATTCGTTTCTTTGTTTTCTTCCCGAAATAGATTTCTCTTTCTATAGAATTTGCAAAAGCACCACTGTTTGAAATACAAAACAAAAAATATTCCACAACTTTCTTTCCTTTCACTTGGCCAAAACAATTGGCTCCGCGCACACTCACAAAGATACAACCGACTGCTAAACAGGTAGCAGGTAACAACGATTCCGTAAATGTTCTTGACCGTTGCTCAATCCGCGTTAAACTGTTCACATTGCTCTACTGTTGGCCAAGTTAACACTTCGTTTTGGTGGGTTCTACTCAAACAAATAGCGGCAGCGATCTCGCGATCAGGGAGAGAGCTAATGAGAGTTAAACGGTGTCGCAACAGCGATGCTGCTGCGAATGCGTGAGATCCGCGAAATACTTGACCACTATCGGATTACAAGCACCCTAACTGGCGGCATGTGAATAGTTCGAGATATGAACCAATCCCAAACAACTTTCCAATGGTGTATTTTTAAAAGAATTTTTTACAGCACCCCAACCACATTTTAGGCGTGGATTTTTAAAAGAATTGTTTACAGCACCCAAACCACATTTTAGGCGTGGATTTTTAAAAGAATTTTTTACAGAACCCAAACCACATTTTAGGCGTGGATTTTTAAAGAATTTTTACAGCACCCAAACCACATCACCACAGCGTGGATTTTTAAAAGAATTTTTACAGCACCCAAACCACATTTTAAGCGTGGATTTTTAAAAGAATTTTTACTGCACCCAAACCACATTTTAAGCGTGGATTTTTAAAAGAATTTTTACAGCACCCAAACCACATTTTAAGCGTGGATTTTTAAAAGAATTTTTACAGCACCCAAACCACATTTTAAGCGTGGATTTTTAAAAGAATTTTTACTGCACCCAAACCACATTTTAAGCGTGGATTTTTAAAAGAATTTTTACAGCACCCAAACCACATCTTAAGCGTGGATTTTTAAAAGAATTTTTACAGCACCCAAACCACATCTTAAGCGTGGATTTTTAAAAGAATTTTTACAGCACCCAAACCACATCTTAAGCGTGGATTTTTAAAAGAATTTTTACAGCACCCAAACCACATCTTAAGCGTGGATTTTTAAAAGAATTTTTACAGCACCCAAACCACATCTTAAGCGTGGATTTTTAAAAGAATTTTTACAGCACCCAAACCACATCTTAAGCGTGGATTTTTAAAAGAATTTTTACAGCACCCAAACCACATCTTAAGCGTGGATTTTTAAAAGAATTTTTACAGCACCCAAACCACATCTTAAGCGTGGATTTTTAAAAGAATTTTTACAGCACCCAAACCACATCTTAAGCGTGGACTTTTAAAAGAATTTTTACAGCACCCAAACCACATCTTAAGCGTGGATTTTTAAAAGAATTTTTACAGCACCCAAACCACATCTTAAGCGTGGATTTTTAAAAGAATTTTTACAGCACCCAAACCACATCTTAAGCGTGGATTTTTAAAAGAATTTTTACAGCACCCAAACCACATCTTAAGCGTGGACTTTTAAAAGAATTTTTACAGCACCCAAACCACATCTTAAGCGTGGATTTTTAAAAGAATTTTTACAGCACCCAAACCACATCTTAAGCGTGGATTTTTAAAAGAATTTTTACAGCACCCAAACCACATCTTAAGCGTGGATTTTTAAAAGAATTTTTACAGCACCCAAACCACATCTTAAGCGTGGACTTTTAAAAGAATTTTTACACCACCCAAACCACATCTTAAGCGTGGATTTTTAAAAGAATTTTTACAGCACCCAAACCACATCTTAAGCGTGGATTTTTAAAAGAATTTTTACAGCACCCGAACCACATCTTAAGCGTGGACTTTTAAAAGAATTTTTACAGCACCCAAACCACATCTTAAGCGTGGATTTTTAAAAGAATTTTTACAGCACCCAAACCACATCTTAAGCGTGGATTTTTAAAAGAATTTTTACAGCACCCAAACCACATCTTAAGCGTGGACTTTTAAAAGAATTTTTACAGCACCCAAACCACATCTTAAGCGTGGATTTTTAAAAGAATTTTTTTATGGATTGTCTCATAACTCCTAACCATAGCAACAATGTTCTCTGCTAAACGCAATCGCTGCTGAAATGTTGTTGCTTGTCATTATTTGCGAGCTTTGTTGACTTTCGCCAAGTCGATGTGAATCGCTGGCCGAATTTTTGTTGACAACAACAGGTTAAACGTTTAAGATTCACTCACGCGACACCACAAAGAATACCTGTGGTCAGCGAGTCGTGCTAACAATGTACTCAGGTTACAATGATGGACTGTGTACAACGAATGATGCTGCGGCGGCTTCATGGGAATCTCAAGTTATTTTGAAGATGATGCTCTGATACTAACCAGAGCTTCATTTGTGCAAGGCATATACAGGCTTTCTTTTCATACCGTTGCTTGTTGTTTTTGCTGTGTATTTGTAACATTAACAATTTCATGTACACCTCAGATACTGGACACTGATATGGGATATTAGATTGCAAATAATCTCTTTGGAATATGTATGTAAAGGTGATGCCAATGTAGAGGTTATTCTGTGAGTGTGTGTCAACAACAGGTGCAAATGGTACAACGTGTTTGACTACAGGACACAAAGCGGCCATTAAACGCGGATTTTTAAGCGAATTTTTGGAGGACCGAAACCAAATTTTAAACGTGGATTTTTTAAATAAATTTTTTGAGGACCCAAAGAGACATAAAACGTGGATTTTTTAAATAAAATTTTTGAGGACCACAGGCGACATAAAACGTGGATTTTTTAAAAGAATTTTTAGAGGACCCAAAGAGACATAAAACGTGGATTTTTAAAAGAATTTTTAGAGGACCCAAGAAGACATAAGACGTGGATTTTTAAAAGAATTTTTAGAGAACCCAAAGTGACATAAAACGTAGATTTTTAAAAGAATTTTTAGAGGACCCAAAGTGACATAAAACGTGGATTTTTTAAAAGAATTTTTAGAGGACCCAAAGTGACATAAAACGTGGATTTTTTAAAAGAATTTTTAGAGGACCCAAAGTGACATAAAACGTGGATTTTTTAAAAGAATTTTTAGAGGACCCAAAGTGACATAAAACGTGGATTTTTTAAAAGAATTTTTAGAGGACCCAAAGTGACATAAAACGTGGATTTTTAAAAGAATTTTTAGAGGACCCAAAGTGACATAAAACGTGGATTTTTTAAAAGAATTTTTAGAGGACCCAAAGTGACATAGAACGTGGATTTTTTAAAAGAATTTTTAGAGGACCCAAAGTGACATAAAACGTGGATTTTTTAAAAGAATTTTTAGAGGACCCAAAGTGACATAAAACGTGGATTTTTTAAAAGAATTTTTAGAGGACCCAAAGTGACATAAAACGTGGATTTTTTAAAAGAATTTTTAGAGGACCCAAAGTGACATAAAACGTGGATTTTTTAAAAGAATTTTTAGAGGACCCAAAGTGACATAAAACGTGGATTTTTTAAAATAATTTTTAGAGGACCCAAAGATACATAAAATGTGGATTTTTTAAAAGAATTTTTAGAGGACCCAAAGAGACATAAAACGTGGATTTTTTAAAAGAATTTTTAGAGGACCCAAAGTGACATAAAACGTGGATTTTTTAAAAGAATTTTTAGAGGACCCAAAGAGACATAAAACGTGGAATTTTTAAAAGAATTTTTAGAGGACCCAAAGAGACATAAAACGTGGAATTTTTAAAAGAATTTTTAGAGGACCCAAAGAGACATAAAACGTGGAATTTTTAAAAGAATTTTTAGAGGACCCAAAGTGACATAAAACGTGGAATTTTTAAAAGAATTTTTAGAGGACCCAAAGAGACATAAAACGTGGATTTTTTAAAAGAATTTT
Source organism: Musca autumnalis (assembly GCF_047663935.1). Taxonomy (NCBI): domain Eukaryota; kingdom Metazoa; phylum Arthropoda; class Insecta; order Diptera; family Muscidae; genus Musca; species Musca autumnalis. Next base: position 29,858,348 of record NW_027411755.1, read on the forward strand.
TAGAGGACCCAAAGAGACATAAAACGTGGATTTTTTAAAAGAATTTTTAGAGGACCCAAAGAGACATAAAACGTGGATTTTTTAAAAGAATTTTTAGAGGACCCAAAGAGACATAAAACGTGGATTTTTTAAAAGAATTTTTAGAGGACCCAAAGTGACATAAAACGTGGATTTTTTAAAATAATTTTTAGAGGACCCAAAGTGACAATAAAACGTGGATTTTTTTAAAATAATTTTTAGAGGACCCAAAGTGACATAAAACGTGGATTTTTTAAAATAATTTTTAGAGGACCCAAAGTGACATAAAACGTGGATTTTTTAAAATAATTTTTAGAGGACCCAAAGTGACATAAAACGTTGATTTTTTAAAATAATTTTTAGAGGACCCAAAGATACATGAAATGTGGATTTTTTAAAAGAATTTTTAGAGGACCCAAAGAGACATAAAACGTGGATTTTTTAAAATAATTTTTAGAGGACCCAAAGATACATGAAATGTGGATTTTTTAAAAGAATTTTTAGAGGACCCAAAGAGACATAAAACGTGGATTTTTTAAAAGAATTTTTAGAGGACCCAAAGAGACATAAAACGTGGATTTTTTAAAATAATTTTTAGAGGACCCAAAGAGACATAAAACGTGGATTTTTTAAAATAATTTTTAGAGGACCCAAAGAGACATAAAACGTGGATTTTTTAAAAGAATTTTTAGAGGACCCAAAGATACATAAAACGTGGATTTTTTAAAATAATTTTTAGAGGACCCAAAGAGACATAAAACGTGGATTTTTTAAAAGAATTTTTAGAGGACCCAAAGATACATAAAACGTGGATTTTTTAAAATAATTTTTAGAGGACCCAAAGTGACATAAAACTTGGATTTTTTAAAAGAATTTTTAGAGGACCCAAAGATACATAAAACGTGGATTTTTTAAAAGAATTTTTAGAGGACCCAAAGTGACATAAAACGTGGATTTTTTTAAAAGAATTTTTAGAGGACCCAAAGTGACATAAAACGTGGATTTTTTAAAAGAATTTTTAGAGGACCCAAAGTGACATAAAACGTGGATTTTTTAAAAGAATTTTTAGAGGACCCAAAGTGACATAAAACGTGGATTTTTTAAAAGAATTTTTAGAGGACCCAAAGTGACATAAAACGTGGATTTTTTAAAAGAATTTTTAGAGGACCCAAAGTGACATAAAACGTGGATTTTTTAAAAGAATTTTTAGAGGACCCAAAGTGACATAAAACGTGGATTTTTTAAAAGAATTTTTAGAGGACCCAAAGTGACATAAAACGTGGATTTTTTAAAAGAATTTTTAGAGGACCCAAAGTGACATAAAACGTGGATTTTTTAAAAGAATTTTTAGAGGACCTAAGTGACATAAAACGTGGATTTTTTTAAAAGAATTTTTAGAGGAACCAAGGCAACATAAAACACGATTTTTTTAAAAGAATTTTTAGAGGAACCAAGGCAACATAAAACACGATTTTTTTAAAGAATTTTTAGAGGACCCAAGGCGACATAGAATGTGGGTTTTTTAAAAGAATTTTTAGGGGACCCAAGGCGACATAGAATGTGGGTTTTTTAAAAGAATTTTTAGGGGACCCAAGGCGACATAGAATGTGGGTTTTTTAAAAGAATTTTTAGAGGACCCAAGGCGACATAAAACTTTGATTTTTTAAAAGACTTTTTAGAGGACCAAAGGCGACATAAAACGTGAATTTTTTAAATAAATATTTAGAGGAACCAAGACAACATTAAACATGGATTTTTTAAATAAATTTTTAGAGGACCCAAGGCGACATAAAACATGGATTTTTAAAAGAATTTTAGGAGACCCAAGGCCACAATAAACATGGATTTTTAAATACACTTTTAGAGGACCCTAAAAATACACTTCAAAAGGACCCAAGGCGACATAAAACGTGGATTTTGAAAAAGATTTTTAGAGGACCCATGGCGACATAAAACGTGGATTTTTAAGAAGAATTTTTAGAGGACCCAAGGCGACTTAAACTTGGATTTTTAAAAATAATTTTTAGAACACCCAAGGCGACATAAAACATGGCTTTTAAAAAGAATTTTTAGAGACATAAAACGTGGATTTTTTAAAAGAATTTTTAGAGGAACCAAGGCAACATAAAACACGATTTTTTTAAAGAATTTTTAGAGAACCCAAGGCGACATAGAATGTGGGTTTTTTAAAAGAATTTTTAGGGGACCCAAGGCGTCATAAATCGTGGATTTTTTAAAGAATTTTTTAGAGGACCCAAGGCGTCATAAAACGTGGATATTTAAAATACTTTTTTGGCAACTTGGATAACTATGTGAAATTTAATATACTTGGAGGCAATGCAGGTGACATAACCCCTAAATATTCTCCACCTTTCTTTAAGAATTAAACCTGTAATTAATGTGTTTTTTAGCAAAAATAAAACGCCCATTAAATCATAGGCTGATGGAGGGTTTTGTGTGACATTCTACACCTTTGAAAACGACGACAACAATCATAAGACCGTCACTTTGGTATACCGATAGTCGATAATTGTCAAGTCACATCCACCCACTCGTTCATCAGGGAGGGCCTACCAAATTCCATTCCAAAGTCTTTTCCCATAACACATTTGTATTAGAAAATTATTAGCTTCCCCCATAAATTCTCTTTTATTCTGCGGAAAATAATCAATGTTGAAAATCAAGTTTTTTTTTTTGTTTCAAAGCCTCCATCATTATTCTAACGATTTATCTATACACCACAAAAATAACATCCACTTGAAAAAACCCCAACTCCTATGCACCTAAAACTTGTTCCATCTGCATTCCTTTCTCTGGTAAAAAAAAAAACTAAAAAAAGACCGCAAAATTCTAACAAGCATTTTTCCAGATTTTCTTCCTTTCACAACGGCAAGTTACTGAAAGTCATTGAACTGCCATTGTTGCTGTTAAAACTGCATTAGAATTGCAACAATTTTCTTGGTTCGAGAAAAAACATTAAATTGTTGAAGTGCTCAATCTTTAGGCCTTAACACAAAACGCATCATCATCAAAAAACACGATTTGCTACCGATGTCCGTTCTAATGAGCGTGTAGCTGGTTCTTCTTTAACGACATAACTATGGCAAATGTTGTTGAAATTTTCCAGTTCATGTGGTTATTACGAAATAATGCTGGGGATCATAATAATGATAATTGATTAAATACATAAAATTCTATTAGATGCGACATGTTTTCGTATCTAAATGCCGGCAAAATTACTTTCAATAAAAACTAATCGATCAATTAGATGCAGTGGAAGAAATTTCAGGGTGATATATGAAGAAAGAAGGGGAACTTTGGGTAGCTCTAAAAATTCTTTTAAAATTCCACGAAAAACTAATTTAAAAATCCACGTTTTATGGCTGCTTAGGGTGCTCTAAAAATTAATTTAAAAATCTACGTTTTATGGCTGCTTAGGGTGGTCTAAAAATCCATTTAAAAATCTACGTTTTATGGCTGCTTAGGGTGGTCTAAAAATTAATTTAAAAATCCACGTTTTATGGCTGCTTAGGGTGGTCTAAAAAATCATTTAAAAATCCACGTATTATGGCTGCTTAGGGTGGTCTAAAAATGAATTTAAAAATCCACGTTTTATGGCTGCTTAGGGTGGTCTAAAAATTAATTTAAAAATCCACGTGTTATGGCTGCTTAGGGTGGTCTAAAAATTAATTTAAAAATCCACGTGTTATGGCTGCTTAGGGTGGTCTAAAAATTAATTTAAAAATCCACGTTTTATGGCTGCTTAGGGTGGTCTAAAAATTAATTTAAAAATCCACGTTTTATGGCTGCTTAGGGTGGTCTAAAAATTAATTTAAAAATCCACGTTTTATGGCTGCTTAGGGTGGTCTAAAAATTAATTTAAAAATCCACGTTTTATGGCTGCTTAGGGTGGTCTAAAAATTAATTTAAAAATCCACGTTTTATGGCTGCTTAGGGTGGTCTAAAAATTAATTTAAAAATCCACGTTTTATGGCTGCTTAAGGTGGTCTAAAAATTAATTTAAAAATCCACGTTTTATGGCTGCTTAGGGTGGTCTAAAAATTAATTTAAAAATCCACGTTTTATGGCTGCTTAGGGTGGTCTAAAAATTAATTTAAAAATCCACGTTTTATGGCTGCTTAAGGTGGTCTAAAAATTAATTTAAAAATCCACGTTTTATGGCTGCTTAGGGTGGTCTAAAAATTCATTTAAAAATCCACGTTTTATGGCTGCTTAGGGTGGTCTAAAAATTCATTTAAAAATCCACGTTTTATGGCTGCTTAGGGTGGTCTAAAAATTCATTTAAAAATCCACGTTTTATGGCTGCTTAGGGTAGTCTAAAAATTCATTTAAAAATCCACGTTTTATGGCTGCTTAGGGTGGTCTAAAAATTAATTTAAAAATCCACGTTTTATGGCTGCTTAGGGTGGTCTAAAAATTAATTTAAAAATCCACGTTTTATGGCTGCTTAGGGTGGTCTAAAAATTCATTTAAAAATCCACGTTTTATGGCTGCTTAGGGTGGTCTAAAAATTCATTTAAAAATCCACGTTTTATGGCTGCTTAGGGTGGTCTAAAAATTCATTTAAAAATCCACGTTTTATGGCTGCTTAGGGTGGTCTAAAAATTCATTTAAAAATCCACGTTTTATGGCTGCTTAGGGTGGTCTAAAAATTAATTTAAAAATCCACGTTTTATGGCTGCTTAGGGTGGTCTAAAAATTAATTTAAAAATCCACGTTTTATGGCTGCTTAGGGTGGTCTAAAAATTAATTTAAAAATCCACGTTTTATGGCTGCTTAGGGTGGTCTAAAAATTCATTTAAAAATCCACGTTTTATGGCTGCTTAGGGTGGTCTAAAAATTCATTTAAAAATCCACGTTTTATGGCTGCTTAGGGTGGTCTAAAAATTAATTTAAAAATCCACGTTTTATGGCTGCTTAGGGTGGTCTAAAAATTAATTTAAAAATCCACGTTTTATGGCTGCTTAGGGTGGTCTAAAAATTAATTTAAAAATCCACGTTTTATGGCTGCTTAGGGTGGTCTAAAAATTAATTTAAAAATCCACGTTTTATGGCTGCTTAGGGTGGTCTAAAAATTCATTTAAAAATCCACGTTTTATGGCTGCTTAGGGTGGTCTAAAAATTCATTTAAAAATCCACGTTTTATGGCTGCTTAGGGTGGTCTAAAAATTCATTTAAAAATCCACGTTTTATGGCTGCTTAGGGTGGTCTAAAAATTCATTTAAAAATCCACGTTTTATGGCTGCTTAGGGTGGTCTAAAAATTCATTTAAAAATCCACGTTTTATGGCTGCTTAGGGTGGTCTAAAAATTAATTTAAAAATCCACGTTTTATGGCTGCTTAGGGTGGTCTAAAAATTAATTTAAAAATCCACGTTTTATGGCTGCTTAGGGGTGGTCTAAAAATTCATTTAAAAATCCACGTTTTATGGCTGCTTAGGGTGGTCTAAAAATTAATTTAAAAATCCACGTTTTATGGCTGCTTAGGGTGGTCTAAAAATTAATTTAAAAATCCACGTTTTATGGCTGCTTAGGGTGGTCTAAAAATTAATTTAAAAATCCACGTTTTATGGCTGCTTAGGGTGGTCTAAAAATTAATTTAAAAATCCACGTTTTATGGCTGCTTAGGGTGGTCTAAAAATTAATTTAAAAATCCACGTTTTATGGCTGCTTAGGGTGGTCTAAAAATTCATTTAAAAATCCACGTTTTATGGCTGCTTAGGGTGGTCTAAAAATTCATTTAAAAATCCACGTTTTATGGCTGCTTAGGGTGGTCTAAAAATTCATTTAAAAATCCACGTTTTATGGCTGCTTAGGGTGGTCTAAAAATTCATTTAAAAATCCACGTTTTATGGCTGCTTAGGGTGGTCTAAAAATTAATTTAAAAATCCACGTGTTATGGCTGCTTAGGGTGGTCTCATAGGGTGGTCTAAAAATTAATTTAAAAATCCACGTTTTATGGCTGCTTAGGGTGGTCTAAAAATTCATTTAAACATCCACGTTTTATGGCTGCTTAGGGTGGTCTAAAAATTAATTTAAAAATCCACGTTTTATGGCTGCTTAGGGTGGTCTAAAAATTAATTTAAAAATCCACGTTCTATGGCTGCTTAGGGTGGTCTAAAAATTAATTTAAAAATCCACGTTTTATGGCTGCTTAGGGTGGTCTAAAAATTAATTTAAAAATCCACGTTTTATGGCTGCTTAGGGTGGTCTAAAAATTAATTTAAAAATCCACGTTTTATGGCTGCTTAGGGTGGTCTAAAAATTAATTTAAAAATCCATGTTTTATGGCTGCTTAGGGTGGTCTAAAAATTTATTTAAAAATCCACGTTTTATGGCTGCTTAGGGTGGTCTAAAAATTAATTTAAAAATCCTAGGGTGGTCTAAAAATTAATTTAAAAATCCTAGGGTGGTCTAAAAATTCATTTAAAAATCCACGTTTTACGGCTGCTTAGAGTGGTCTAAAAACTCATTTAAAAATCCACGTTTATGGCTGCTTAGGGTGGTCTAAAAATTCATTTAAAAATCCAGGTTTTATGGCTGCTTAGGGTGGTCTAAAAATTCATTGAAAAATCCACGTTTTATGGCTGCTTAGGGTGGTCTAAAAATTCATTTAAAAATCCATGTTTTATGGCTGCTTAGGGTGGTCTAAAAATTAATTTAAAAATCCACGTTTTATGGCTGCTTAGGGTGGTCTAAAAATTAATTTAAAAATCCTAGGGTGGTCTAAAAATTAATTTAAAAATCCACGTTTTATGGCTGCTTAGGGTGGTCTAAAAATTTATTTAAAAATCCTAGGGTGGTCTAAAAATTAATTTAAAAATCCTAGGGTGGTCTAAAAATTCATTTAAAAATCCACGTTTTACGGCTGCTTAGAGTGGTCTAAAAACTCATTTAAAAATCCACGTTTATGGCTGCTTAGGGTGGTCTAAAAATTCATTTAAAAATCCACGTTTTACGGCTGCTTAGAGTGGTCCAAAAACTCATTTAAAAATCCACGTTTATGGCTGCTTAGGGTGGTCTAAAAATTCATTTAAAAATCCACGTTTTATGGCTGCTTAGGGTGGTCTAAAAATTCATTTAAAAATCCACGTTTTATGGCTGCTTAGGGTGGTCTAAAAATTCATTTAAAAATCCACGTTTTATGGCTGCTTAGGGTGGTCCAAAAATTAATTTAAAATTCCACGTTTTATGGCTGCTTAGGGTGGTCTAAAAATTAATTTAAAAATCCACGTTTTATGACTGCTTAGGGTGGTCTAAAAATTCATTGAAAAATCCACGTTTTATGACTGCTTAGGGTGGTCTAAAAATTAATTTAAAAATCCACGTTTTATGGGTGCTTAGGGTCGTCTAAAAATTAATTTAAGAATCCATGTTTGTTGTGTGCTTAGGGTCCTCTAAAAATTCATTTAAAAATCCACGTTTTATGGCTGGTTATCGTCCTCTGAAAATACTTTTAAGAATCGAAATAATCCAATCTACCTATCTCCATATTTGCCATAAGAATTAAGAGCATCTTAAGCTACTTGGGCTTTAGCAGCTACTTCCTATATGCTATGATCCATAATTATATCTAATTTATTGTAAAAATATTGATTATTCCGAACATCATACACAATAACAAACACACACACCTGCACCCCGTTAGAATAACTAACTGTATTGTTGGAATTTAGAAAGTAAATTTGTGTATCCACGAAATAATTCTAAAGTCGGAAAACAAATACTTAGTACGACGTTTGGCTCCCTAGCTCCACTCCACCTCCATTGAAATGATAAATCCAAACATGTATGAATTATGAATGTATGAACTTATAGTTACCATTTCAATGTTAATCGTTATTATTTTTTGTATTTGTTGTTGTTATTGTGGATGAGATTTTGTTTTTAGTTAGAACGGCACACAACACATCTCCACGCTTTGGAGTTCTGGTTGTCATTGTCATTTTAAACGCTGTTGTTTGTCATCGCCGCCATTGATTCTAAACAAAAAAATTAAATAAAAATTTGTTAAAATAAACATTAAATTTGTTTTTATGCTTAAAACTCACAAATCTAGCAATCAATGTAAACATTTGTTGCCCTGAACCGAAACGGAAATTGTTTTCGTATGGCTGCGACTCGCTAGCATGTAGAACATAGAGGGTTGTTGATATTTTTTTATTAAATATAGTATAGCGGCTAGTTTAAGCCTGTCTCATCTTCGTCGTCAACTTTATGGCATTAACTGACCATGTGAAGTGACATTCAACGTTTTGCGTTCGAAAGATGTTCCGCTCTAAGTGTAGTCGGGGACTGGCTAATTGTAAGCAGGCCTATGAAAATGAAGTGTTAATTGGTTATGGCTATTAAACAAAATCCGAAATAAGAAAAGTTCAGTTTTATGTTATTTTAATGATACTACAGTAGCTTTATTTGTTGTAGAAGCTGTTTGTTGTTTTATGAATGCAAGATGTTCCAAATCAACTAAAGATATGTGATGTGTGAATGGTTTGAGATTTACGTGTCGTGATGGTGGGGTTATTGCACCACTAAAGTGGGACAATTCTTTTTGTAAGAATACCGTTAATGATGATGTTTATACATATGTATGTATATGGCTTGGAAGAGGTATTTTTAGAAAATTTAAAATTATTTTTAAAGCACACAAAAAAGGTTTTAAACGAGCATTTTTTAAGTATTTTTATAAGACTCTAAGCAGCCATAAAACGTGGATTTTTAAATGAATTTTTAGACCACCATAAGCAGCCATAAAACGTGGATTTTTAAATGAATTTTTAGACCACCCTAAGCAGCCATAAAACGTGGATTTTTAAATGAATTTTTAGACCACCCTAAGCAGCCATAAAACGTGGATTTTTAAATGAATTTTTAGACCACCCTAAGCAGCCATAAAATGTGGATTTTTAAATGAATTTTTAGACCACCCTAAGCAGCCATAAAATGTGGATTTTTAAATGAATTTTTAGACCACCCTAAGCAGCCATAAAACGTGGATTTTTAAATGAATTTTTAGACCACCCTAAGCAGCCATAAAACGTGGATTTTTAAATGAATTTTTAGACCACCCTAAGCAGCCATAAAACGTGGATTTTTAAATGAATTTTTAGACCACCCTAAGCAGCCATAAAACGTGGATTTTTAAATGAATTTTTAGACAACCCTAAGCAGCCATAAAACGTGGATTTTTAAATGAATTTTTAGACCACCATAAGCAGCCATAAAACGTGGATTTTTAAATGAATTTTTAGACCACCCTAAGCAGCCATAAAACGTGGATTTTTAAATGAATTTTTAGACCACCCTAAGCAGCCATAAAACGTGGATTTTTAAATGAATTTTTAGACCACCCTAAGCAGCCATAAAACGTGGATTTGTAAATGAATTTTTAGACCACCCTAAGCAGCCATAAAACGTGGATTTTTAAATGAATTTTTAGACCACCCTAAGCAGCCATAAAACGTGGATTTGTAAATGAATTTTTAGGGGACCCTTAGCAGCCATAAAACGTGGATTTTTAAATGAATTTTTAGACCACCCTAAGCAGCCATAAAACGTGGATTTTTAAATGAATTTTTAGACCACCCTAAGCAGCCATAAAACGTGGATTTTTAAATGAATTTTTAGGGGACCCTTAGCAGCCATAAAACGTGGATTTTTAAATGAATTTTTAGGGGACCCTTAGCAGCCATAAAACGTGGATTTTTAAATGAATTTTTAGGGGACCCTTAGCAGCCATAAATCGTGGATTTTTAAATGAATTTTTAGAGCACCCTAATAAGGCATAAAACGTGGATTTTTAAATGAATTTTTAGACCACCCTAAGCAGCCATAAAACGTGGATTTTTAAATGAATTTTTAGACCACCCTAATAAGGCATAAAACGTGGATTTTTAAATAAATTTTTAGAGCACCCTAAGCAGCCATAAAACGTGGATTTTTAAATGGATTTTTAGACCACCCTAAGCAGCCATAAAACGTGAATTTTTAAATGGATTTTTAGACCACCCTAAGCAGCCATAAAACGTGGATTTTTAAATGAATTTTTAGACCACCCTTAGCAGCCATAAAACGTGGATTTTTAAATGAATTTTTAGGGGACCCTTAGCAGCCATAAATCGTGGATTTTTAAATGAATTTTTAGGGGACCCTTAGCAGCCATAAATCGTGGATTTTTAAATGAATTTTTAGACCACCCTAAGCAGCCATAAAACGTGGATTTTTAAATGAATTTTTAGACCACCCTAATAAGGCATAAAACGTGGATTTTTAAATAAATTTTAAGAGCACCCTAATAAGGCATAAAACGTGGATTTTTAAATAAATTTTTAGACCACCCTAAGCAGCCATAAAACGTGGATTTTTAAATGGATTTTTAGACCACCCTAAGCAGCCATAAAACGTGGATTTTTAAATGGATTTTTAGACCACCCTAAGCAGCCATAAAACGTGGATTTTTAAATGGATTTTTAGACCACCCTAAGCAGCCATAAAACGTGGATTTTTAAATGGATTTTTAGACCACCCTAAGCAGCCATAAAACGTGGATTTTTATGCCACCCTAAGCAGCCATAAAACGTGGATTTTTAAATGAATTTTTAGACCACCCTAAGCAGCCATAAAACGTGGATTTTTAAATGGATTTTTAGACCACCCTAAGCAGCCATAAAACGTGGATTTTTATGCCACCCTAAGCAGCCATAAAACGTGGATTTTTAAATGAATTTTTAGACCACCCTAAGCAGCCATAAAACGTGGATTTTTAAATGGATTTTTAGACCACCCTAAGCAGCCATAAAACGTGAATTTTTAAATGGATTTTTAGACCACCCTAAGCAGCCATAAAACGTGGATTTTTAAATGAATTTTTAGACCACCCTAAGCAGCCATAAAACGTGGATTTTTAAATGGATTTTTAGACCACCCTAAGCAGCCATAAAACGTGGATTTTTAAATGGATTTTTAGACCACCCTAAGCAGCCATAAAACGTGGATTTTTAAATGGATTTTTAGACCACCCTAAGCAGCCATAAAACGTGGATTTTTAAATGAATTTTTAGACCACCCTAAGCAGCCATAAAACGTGGATTTTTAAATGGATTTTTAGACCACCCTAAGCAGCCATAAAACGTGGATTTTTAAATGAATTTTTACACCACCCTAAGCAGCCATAAAACGTGGATTTTTAAATAAATTTTTAGACCACCCTAAGCAGCCATAAAACGTGGATTTTTAAATGAATTTTTAGACCACCCTAAGCAGCCATAAAACGTGGATTTTTAAATGAATTTTTAGACCACCCTAAGCAGCCATAAAACGTGGATTTTTAAATGAATTTTAGACCACCCTAAGCAGCCATAAAACGTGGATTTTTAAATGAATTTTTAGACCACCCTAAGCAGCCATAAAACGTGGATTTTTAAATGAATTTTTAGACCACCCTAAGCAGCCATAAAACGTGGATTTTTAAATTAATTTTTAGACCACCCTAAGCAGCCATAAAACGTGGATTTTTAAATTAATTTTTAGACCACCCTAAGCAGCCATAAAACGTGGATTTTTAAATTAATTTTTAGACCACCCTAAGCAGCCATAAAACGTGGATTTTTAAATTAATTTTTAGACCACCCTAAGCAGCCATAAAACGTGGATTTTTAAATTAATTTTTAGACCACCCTAAGCAGCCATAAAACGTGGATTTTTAAATGAATTTTTAGACCACCCTAAGCAGCCATAAAACGTGGATTTTTAAATTAATTTTTAGGGGACCCTTAGCAGCCATAAAACGTGGATTTTTAAATTAATTTTTAGGGGACCCTTAGCAGCCATAAAACGTGGATTTTTAAATGAATTTTTAGGGGACCCTAAGCAGCCATAAAACGAGGATTTTTAAATGAATTTTTAGGGGACCCTTAGCAGCCATAAAACGGGGATTTTTTGGACCCTTAGCAGCCATAAAACGTGGATTATTAAATGAATTTTTAGGGGACCCTTAGCAGCCATAAAACATGGATTTTTAAATGAATTTTTAGGGGACCCTTAGCAGCCATAAAACGTGAATTTTTAAATGAATTTTTAGGGGACCCTTAGCAGCCATAAAACGAGGATTTTTAAATGAATTTTTAGGGGACCCTTAGCAGCCATAAAACGTGGATTTTTAAATGAATTTTTAGGGGACCCTTAGCAGCCATAAAACGTGGATTTTTAAATGAATTTTTAGGGGACCCTTAGCAGCCATAAAACGTGGATTTTTAAATGAATTTTTAGGGGACCCTTAGCAGCCATAAAACGTGGATTTTTAAATGAATTTTTAGGGGACCCTTAGCAGCCATAAAACTTAGACTTTTAAACAAATTTTTAAATTAAATTTACTGTCGTGATATCCCCAAATAAATACTTTAGTTAAAAAAAAAACTTTTATTAGCATGTTTTTTTTATTCGTCTGTATAAATAACTTTTCAGACAAAATTTACATTGGTGTTGGAGGTCACTTTAGTTTGTTCCAAGCCTTACGAGTGTGTTCTTCTATTTACAACCTATTTGAACTTATTTTGCGGAAAATGAAAAATAAAAATATTAGTTTACTTGTAAATATGAGAAGTGGAAATCTCAGTAATTTAGATAACTATGTGAAATTCAATTTATTTTACATCCGAGGAGTCAATGCAAGTGACACAACCTCTAAAATTGCGCCACCTTCTTCAAACAATAAAAACCTGTAATTAATTTGTTTTTCTGCAAAAATAAATAAAACGCCCATGAGATTAGAATGCAGTCAAATTGTAGGCTGGTGGTGTGTGACATTCTACACCTTTGGAAACGACGACAGCAAACATAAGACCCTTACTTTGGAATACCGAACGAGATTCGTTAACTTTCAAATCACAACATTTCAACCATTCGTTCATCAAAGAAGGATTACCAATTTCTGCGACAATTATGAATATACCCAACTACGACGGAGAAGCTCGCCAAGATTTGCAATTTCTTGATGTCCAGTATCGGGCTCTTATACGTGTGGGTTTGGATATTGGAGCCATTAAGGGTCGTGATTTCCTCAACAATCGTGGAAAATTTCTCATTTACAGCACCATTACCACGTATCTTCAATATGGTCTTATCTTATATTCGATCCACATATTTGGTGTTGAAATCGATAAAGCCAGTGCTGCCCTATCGATGTTTAATCAAGGCTCGCTGCTTATGTTGAAGGTATCAATTTTGATTTTTAAATCTGATGATTTATTGAAATTAATATGGGATATGAATTTACTGGCCACAATGGGTGAGTTCTGGGGAATTTTTTTCAAACATCCTACAAAACGTGGATCATTTTAAAGAGTATTTTACAAAGAATATTTTTTTTAAATATTCTTCTTTAACGAAATTTTTACATAATATTTTTTAAAAGATTTTTTTAATAAATATTCCTAAAAAAATATTTTTTAAAAATATTTGTATTTTTTTTTTTAAATATTACCAAAAAACATATTTTTTTATTAATATTATTTTATCGTTTCCTGAAAATTTATTTTTTAAATAATCGACGTTTTTCGTTTCCTTCAAAATTGATTTATTTTTAATTAGTTTTCCTTGAAAACTTACTTTTTAAATAATCCACGTTTTATTATTTCCTTGAAAATTTATTTTTTATTTTTTTTTTAATAATTTCCTTGAAAATTTATTTTTTATTTTTTTATAATAATTTCCTTGAAAATTTATCTTTTTAAATAATTTCCTTTGAAAATTAGTTTTTAAATAATTCACGTTTTGTTGTTTCCTTAGTTTTTGAATAATCCACGCTTCGTTGTTTCCCTGATTTTTTTTTAATAATTTCCTTGAAATTTTAGTTGTTTAATAATCCACGTATTTTGTTTCCTTGAACATTTATTTTTTTATTTTTTAATAATTTCCTTGAAAATTTATTTTTTAAATAATCCACGTTTCGTAGTTTCCTTGAAAATTTATTTTTTAAATAATCCACGTTTCGTAGTTTCCTTGAAAATTTATTTTTTAAATAATCCACGTTTCGTAGTTTCCTTGAAAATTTATTTTTTAAATAATCCACGTTTCGTAGTTTCTTTGAAAATTTATTTTTTAAATAATCCACGTTTCGTAGTTTCCTTGAAAATTTATTTTTTAAATAATCCACGTTTCGTAGTTTCCTTAAAAATATATTTTTCATTTTTAATAATTTCCTTGAAAATTTATTTTTTTAAATAATCCACGTTTCCTAGTTTCCTTGAAAATTTATTTTTAATTCATTTTTTAAATAATTTCCTTCAAAATTAATTTTTTTAATAATCCACGTTTTGTAGTTTAATTGCATTTTTTTTAATACTTTCCTTGAAAATTTATATTTTAATTTTCTTAAATAATTTCCTTGAAAATTTATTTTTTTAGTAAACAAGGTTTTGTTGTTTCCTTGAAATTTTATTATTTATTTATTTTTTTTACTAATTTCCTTGAAATTTTATTTGTTAAATAATCCACGTTTCGCAGTTTCCTTGAAAATTTATTTTTTATTTTTTTTTTTAATAATTTCCTTGAAAATTTATTTTTTTAAATAATCCACGTTACGTAGTTCCCTTGAAAATTTATTTTTTAAATAATAATTTTAGTTCCCTTGAAAATTTATTTTTTTAAATAATCCACGTTTTGTTGTTTCCTTGAAAATTTATTTTGATCACATTTTGTTTTCCAGCCAATGATGAAGAAAGAGAAGTTTGGCTATCACAAAATCGTTTTTCGAAAGTTATCGGCAACGTGTATTCTACAGCGTGTATTGCTTCAGTGATCCTGTCGATCTCCATACCCATTATTTTTATGACCTATGAACATGTAAAGGGTCTGGAGGTTTCGTTGAAATTACCATTTGATGGAGAGTAAGTATGAGAACACAAAGGTGACGATGTTAGGTAAGGTCGAAAAAGGTTGTCACATGCGGCAAATCTTTCGATCAAATCGGAAGGACTGCATCGTGTACAAGACACCGTGAAATATTCATATATTGTTTCCATATAGACGTTTAGACGTCTTTCTAAAAGGATATTATTAACGTATGTGGGCAGGAATTCTCTTTCAGGTAGCCCTGGTAAGTTGCATATGAAAAAACTGATCTTACATATTGTATAAAACTGGTCTGAGGAGTGATCATTGAAGAACTGTTACGACATTGACTCTCTTTTTCGCTTTCTTCAACACAATGTCTGGAATCAAGTCAATGCCAGATGATTTCTAAGACGACCTCTTGCTATTGCTAATTCGATCATGTTTAAATCAACGAATCCTCTCCATAATTTCATATGATAACATTAGTGATTGTTGCTCCATCGGATTTCATCTCATTGTTATTCCTTGGTGATCGCTGGTTCGCTGCTATTGATTAGTCTAACAATAGGCTCGCTGAAGGAAAGACCAGTTGTTCTTTTAAATTTTCCAGGATTGGCTGACATTCAGAATTTGCACTTCGACTAAGTATGTTGGGTGGCTTTTTTCAATAATCGTGGATTTAAACAAACATATGTTTGAATAATCGTGAATCTTTAAAAAAACATTTTTCAATAATCGTGTGCTTAAAAAAAATATTTTTTCAATGATAGTGGATTTACAAAAATTTTTTCAGTAATCGTGGATTTAAAAAATTATTTTTTTCAATAATCGTAGATTTAAAAAATATTTGTTAAATAAACGCGGATTTTTTAAAACTATGTTTTTTTCCAATAATCGGTGATTTTTAATTAAAACATATTATTTACAATAATCGTGGATTTAAATAATATTTTTATTAATAAATATTCTTTTTCAAAAATATTCAATAATCGTGGATTTATAAAAACATTTTTTCAATAATTGTGGATACTATTTGCAATAATTGCGGACTTAAAAACTAATTTTTAATAATCGTGTATTTAAAAAATATTATTTTTAATAAACGCCGATTTTTAAACAATATTTTTCAGTAATCATGGATTTTTTTAAAAATATTATTTTCAATAATCGTGGATTTTTGAAAAATATTATTTTCAACAATCGTGGATTTTTTATAAAAATAATATTTTCAATAATCGTGAATTTTTAAAAAATATTATTTTCAATAATAGTGAATTTTTAAAAAATATTATTTTCAATAATCGTGGATTTTTGAAAAATATTATTTTCAATAATCGTGGATTTTTTAAAAAAATAATATTTTATATAATATTAATAGTCAATAAACGTGAATTTTTAAAAAATATTATTTTCAATAATCGTGAATTTTTAAAAAATATTATTTTCAATAATAGTGAATTTAAAAAAAAAATATATTAACAATAACCGTGGATTTTAAAAAATATTATTTTCAAAAATCGTGGGTTATTAAAAAACATTTATTTTCAAAAATCGTGGATTTTTAAAAAAATTGAATTTTCAAAAAACGTGGATTTTTAAAAAAATTTAATTTTCAATAATCGTGAATTTTAAAAATATTATTTTTTAAAAACCGTGGATTTTTAAAAAATTATATTTTCAATAATCGTGAATTTTTAAAAAATATTATTTTTTATAACCGTGGATTTTTTCAATAATTGTGGATTAAAAAAATATTTGTTCAATAATCATGGATATTTAAATCATGGATATTTTTCCAGAAATCGTTGATTTTTAAAAAATATTATTTTTCAGTAATCGTTGATTTTTAAAAAATAGTATTTTCAATAAAAAATATTTTTTATCAATAATCGTGGTTTTTAAAAAAAAGTATTAAGTTCAATAATCGTGGACTTTTTAAAAATAGTATTTCAATAATCATGGAATTAAAAAAAATATTTTTTTCAATAATCGTGTATTTTTAAAAAATATTATTTTCAAAAATTGCGGATTTAAAAAAATATTATTTTCAAAAATCGTGGATTAAAAAACTGATTTTCAATAATTGTGAATTTTTAAAGAAATACGTATATTGTTCAATAATCGTGGATTTAAAAAAAAATACTATTTTCAAAATTCGTCGATTTTTTAAAAATATTATTTTCAAAATTGGTCGATTTTTAAAAAAATATTATTTTCAAAATTCGTCGATTTCTAAAAAATATTATTTTCAAAATTCGTAGATTTGTAAAAAATATTATTTTCAAAATTGGTCGATTTTTAAAAAAATATTATTTTCAAAATTCGTCGATTTCTAAAAAAACATTATTTTCAAAATTTTTCGATTTAAAAAAAATATTCCCAAAATTAGTCGATTTAAAAAAAAAATAATTTTCAAAATTAGTGTATTTAAAATCTTTTTTCAATAATTGTAGATTTTTAAAAAATTATTTTCAATAATTTATAAAAATATTTTCTCAATAATAAATATATTTTTTTAATAATTGTGACTTTTTAAAATATATTATTTTTTCATTAATCGTAGATTTAAAAAATATTTTTTCAATAAACGCGGATTTTTAAAAACATATATTTTTTTTCAATAAAGGTAGATTTAAAAAAAATATTTTCAACAATTGTGTTTTAAACAACATATTATTTTAAATAAAAATTGGATTTTAAAAACAATATTATTTTCAATAATCGAGGATTTAAGAAATATTTGTTCAATAATTGTGGATTTTTAAAATATATTATTTCATTAATCGTGGATTTAAAAAAAATTCAAAATTCGTGGATTAAATTTTTTTAAATTATTGTAGATTTTTAAAAAAATGCTTTTTTCAATAAACCTGGTTAAAAAATATTATTTTCAATAAACATGGATTATTGAACAATATTTTTTCAATAATCATGCATTTTAAAAAAATATTCTTTTATCTTTTATCATAAAATTATATTTCAATAATCATGGATGTAAAATTTTTTTTTCAATAATCGTGAATTTAAAAATATTGTTTTACAAATCGTGGATATAAAAAATATTTCTTTTTAATAATCGTGGATTAAAGAAATACTTTTCTATAACAGTGAATTTTAAAAAATGTTTTTTCAATAATCGTAATTTTTTTAAAAATATTTTTTTCCAATAATCGTGGATTATTTAAAAAGTTTTAAAAATCAATTGTGAATTTTTTAAAAATAATTTTTTTCAATAATCGTGATTAAAAAAAAACATTTGTTCAATAATCGTGGATTTTAAAAAAATATTTTTTTCCAATAATCGTCAATCGTGAATTTTTATTAAAATAATATTAAATATTATTTTAATATTCGTGGATTTAAAAAATATATATTTTTTCAATAATCGTCAATCGTAAATTTTTATTAAAATAATATTAAATATTATTCTAATATTCGTTGATTTAAAAAAAATATATTTTTTTCCAATAATCGTAAATTTTAAAAAAAAATATTTTTTTTTTCAATAATCGTGAATTTTTATTAAAATAATATTAAATTTTATTTTAATATTCTTGGATTTAAAAAATATATATTTTTTTTCCAATAATCGTAAATTTAAAAAAAAAAATATTTTTTTTTCAATACTCGTGGATTCTTAAAAAAATATTTTTTCCATAATCGTGAATTTTAAAAATAATAATTTCAAAAATAACAATAACATTTGATTTTAGAAAAATATTTTTTTCAATAATCGTGTATGTTTAAAAAATATTATTTCAATAATTTTAAATTAAAACAAAAATTGTTTTGCCAATAATCTTGAATTAAAAAAAATATTATTTTCAATAATCGTGGTTTAAAAAATATTATTTTCCAATAATATTGAATTTAAAAAAATTATAATAATTTCAATAGTCGTGGATTTTAAAAAAATCCAATATTCATGAATTTAAGAAATATTATTTTCAATAATCGTGGATTAAAAAAAAATATTTTTTCTAATAAAAGTGAATTTAAAAAAAATATTATTTTCAATGATCGAGATTTTTAAGAAAATATTTTTCAATAATCGTGGATTTTAAAAAAAATATTTTTTCCAATAATCTTAAATTAGAAAAATAATATTTTCAATAATCGTGGATTTAAAAAAATAATTTTTTTCCAATAATCTTGGAATTAACAAAAATATTATTTTCAATAATCGTGGATTAAAAAAAAATAATTTTTCCAATAATCGTGGATTTAAAAAATATATTATTTTCAATAATCGTGGGTTTTGAAAAAAAAAATATTCTTTTCAATAATCCCGGATTTTTAAAAAATATTTTTTCAATAATCGAGATTTTTTAAGAAAATATTTTTTTCATATTTTCGAAAAATATTTTCAATAATCGTGAATTATTTTTTTTTTTTTTTTGTTTTTTTTTTTGTAACAATTGTAAATTTTTAAGGATATGTTTTTTTATTAATCGGGAATTTTTAAGAAAATATGTTTTTAATAATAATGGGTTTTTAAAGAAATGGCTCCTAAAATTAGACCCATTTCCTCCTCCGCAAAAGTTAAACACTTTTACGCTTTAATCCAGTTGATGTCTCGATATTTCGGACCGCTCTTTGTGCGTAATGTTACAACTCTATGATTTTATACTTCTCTCGATATTGGCCGAAATGTACCAAAAACTCCGCAAAACTTCGTTTGTAACTTACGAAAATACTATTTAAGTTTAAAATTAAGGATCTCTTCGTAGTACATTTAGGCCCACCACTCTATTTATGGTTTTTTACTGTCATATGCTGAAGTATTTAGCGCGATAACTTCCGCAAGTTGCAAGACAGTCAATCTAGGACCATATTTTTGTTGACAGGAAGAAACCGGAGTCTTGTCATTGACATATAACGAATCCTCCACTGTTTTAACCTACTACTGATGGTTGTTCCATCGGCTTTCATCTCACAGTTACTAGCTACACATAGTCTTCAATTCCTTCATCGACCGCAAGTGTTGTTCACAAGTCCCTCCATTATATGAATATCCTGAATGTGGCCACCTGAACGTCAGCTTCTCGGCTGTTGTTGAGAACTAAGAAGATATTCTGGAAATCTTATTTTTTAGATTTCCCTATGAAGAACTCGGCTTACCGATATTCATTCTCAACTACATCCTGTCGGTGATTTATGTCTACACTTTGCTGTGCTGGACCATAGGTATTGATACTCTCTTCGGTTGGCTAATTCATGCTGTGTCGGGACATTTTCGTATACTACGCCTTAAAATTGAAGTAGCTGCAAGAAAAATCGACAAGGATAATAATCATCAAGATTTCATACGAGATATTGGAGCCATCGTTCGTTATCATAATAATACACTGCGATTTGTTGATGCTCTCAATTCCATTTTTGGTCAAATATTTTGGGCTGAGGTTGCCTTCAGTTGTCTGCAAATGTGTTTTCTGATTTTTACCCTAAATAATGGTTCCGACAAACGTATGATACCCTTCAATGCCATGGTCTTTACCGCCATAAGTATTCAAATGATGATCTATTGTTTTGGCGGGGAGAAAATTAAAACGGAGGTAAGCGAACTTTAAAAAGAATGTCATGTTCCTTATATGCCTTCTCAGCCTTTAAACAGAAATTTTGTAATTTTCTTAAATTTCCAGAACGAAATGTTTTGCTCAGATATTTATTCGAAATTCCCATGGGAGAAAATGTATCCATCGGAAAAGAAAATGATGCTATTCCCCTTGCAACGTTCGCAGCAGGATGCATCTTTAAGGGGTTTATTTTTTGAGCTGGATCGTAATCTATTGGTTTATGTAAGACACACCATATTTTAATTGAAAACTACCATTTATTATTACAAAATTTCTTCCATTGCAGATTTATCGTACAGCTTTCTCCTACAACACACTGTTGGGCGCCATGAAGGAATAAATCAAACTAATGGAAATGTCGCATCTGTGTGACAAATTTTGTTTTGTTTATTTCACACTTTCACATAAAATTAGTTCACAATTGTTTGCTAATAGAGCAACATTTTATTAGTAATTTGCACCAATTAGTTGCACATCATTGTAGTTAAATAGTGTGAAAAAATATAAATAAATAAATAAACTATAGTCATTGTTTTTTGCCTTAAAAAAGTAGGCCAAAGTAGAATAAAGTTTGAATAGATTTGTTCGAAGTGTTTTATTTTAATTCCATTATTCTAAAGTGGGTGACTACTTTAAGAAAAGAGATTGCAGTGTGAATGCTTTTTAACGGAGTCGCAATAACCAGTGCACTGTGATGATCTTAAGAAAAATTCTTTAAAAAGGGGTTTGTAGTAATAAATATATTGAATACTTTGGAGATGGGTCTCTGGTTAAAAGAGAGAGAGAGAGAGAGAGAGAGATTTTAGTTAAACAGCTATCTGTTTTAAACATAGACTCCACATAAGTATAATAAAATTTAGGGAAGACGACCTTCATCTTTTAGGGGATCGTTGGATTAAAATTAGATATATTTTTTCTACTGCCACACATGCTTTGATAATGGAGTCCCGACATCTGCTCCCACATTTTAATAGGAGCGTTGAGATCAAATATCTTGGCATAATGTTTAATATCTGCGGCTGCCTTAACCATAGCGTACATACAGTCATTCTTTTATGTTCTGGTAGTTGTTAGCCGGTTGATTTAATCCCGATATTTTTTTGATTGCTACGTGAATTTTTTAAAACATATTTTTTTCACCAACTCAGATAAAACTTGTATATTTTTTAAAAAATAATTCTTTCAAACCACCGCACGCACAGAGGCCAATTTTCCGAAGAACCTGGCAAGTGGACACTGACCTCCCCGTGGTGTCACCTGGGGAACTGCCTTTAACACCCGTTAAAGGTAGTGAGCTAACATGTGCCGCGCGTTCACCCATAAGAACGTTAAAAACTTGGGTTTGGGCGTCGGGTTAGGAACCCTCCCCTAGAAAAAACAGCCTACTATGAAAAAACGAAAGAAAAGAAAAACAAACCCCTCTAAAGTTGACGAACCCCGCAAACGTTTTAAGGACCATGATCTGCGAATCTGCACCTGGAATGTTCGCACTCTTTATAGAGAAGGTGCAGTCTTCGCATTGGCAGATGTACTTGAAAAGTACAAGGCCGACATTACTGCCATACAGGAAATACGATGGAATGGGAAAGGCGTCACAACAACACCTAAAGGTGACGCACTGTATTATAGCTGCCATGATACAAAGCATGAGTTTGGTTGCGGATTTGTAGTTGGTCGGAGGTTAAAACATCTGGTATCCAGCTTCACCCCAGTGAATGAATGACTCGCTGCAATTCGATTAAAGGCAAAATTCTTCAACATCAGCTTTATTTGCGCTCATGCTCCCACTGAAGACAAGGACGAACAGACCAAAGATATTTTTTACGAGCGCTTAGAAAAAACTTATGACCGTTGCCCTGCCCATGACATTAAAATTATACTAGGCGATTTTAATGCCAAAATTGGAAAGGAGAATATCTTTGCCCCAACAGTCGGGAAATTCAGTCTCCACAGTGAAACATCTGACAATGGTATGAGGCTGATAGACTTTGCAGCTGCAAAAAACATGGTAGTTAGCAGTACCAGATTTAAGCATCTCGATATTCATAAGGGCACCTGGCTGTCGCCAGATCAAAGAACAAGAAATCAAATTGATCATGTTGTGATAGATGGAAGACATGCATCAAGTGTGTTGGATGTACGATCGTTCCGAGGTGCAAACATAGACTCGGACCACTACCTTGTTGCAGCAAAGGTACGCACCCGCTTAAACGTAGCAAACAAAGTACGAACAGACACAACACGAAAGTTAGACATCGGTAAGCTGCAATCACAACAGATAGCCACAGCATATTCCACTCAACTAGCCCAATTGCTTAATCAAAGCACTCCTCATCCCGATAACATATCAGCGCAATGGCAAAGCATTGCCCACTCCATGCAAACAGCCGCAAAATCCATACTTGGATACCAGAGACCTCCACTAAAGAATCCATGGTATGACCAGGAGTGCCGTGCTGCTACCGAAGAAAAAAATGTGGCATATATGGCTACTTTACAATCAGTAGCAACGCGTAGCGCGTAGCGCACGAGAGAGGTATCGGGAGAAAAGGAGAGAGGAGAAACGTCTTTTCCGCAGGAAAAAGAGAGAGATGGAAAAGAGGGAGTGTGAACAAATAGAGATGTACAGGAGACAGAACGAAGTCCGAAAATTCTACCAAAGAGTGAAGCATCAAACTGATGGCTTTGGTACAGGCATATCCTCCTGTAGAGACCAACAAGGTAATTTGGTAACTGATACAGATAGTGTGCTCAGGATATGGAAAGAACATTTTTCCAAACTGTTGGTATCCGATAGCAGTGAAGACGGCGAAGATACCACAGATCCAATCACAGAAGATGGTATTGAATGTATACCGCCCAGCCAAGATGAGGTAAGGACAGCAATAAACCGGCTAAAGAATAATAAGGCGGCAGGAGCAGATGGCCTACCAGCCGAGCTGTTCAAAACCGGAGGCGACACGCTGATAAGGTGTATGCATCAGCTAGTTAGCACCATCTGGCAGGAAGAACGCGTACCCGACGATTGGAACGTGAGCATCCTATGTCCAGTCCACAAGAAGGGTGATAAGACTGTGTGCTCCAATTACAGGGGCATAAGTCTGCTCCCTATTGCATATAAGATAGTATCTGGCATATTGTGTGAGAGACTAAAGCCTATGGTCAATGAAATTATTGGACCCTATGAGTGTGGCTTTAGACCTGGCAAATCCACCATTGACCAGATATTTACCTTGAGACAAATCCTGGAAAAGACCCAAGAAATGACACCTTCCATCTTTTCGTCGATTATAAAGCAGCATTCGACAGCCCTATACGTTGAAAGGTGTTCCAAGCCATGTCTGATTTTGGTATTCCTGCAAAGCTCATTCGGCTTTGTAGAATGACATTAACTGAGACGAGATCCTCAGTTAAAATAGGAAAGAACCTCTCCGAAGAGTTTATTACCAAAAGAGGTTTCAGACAAGGAGACGCCCAGTCGTGTGATCTATTCAACATCCTGCTGGAAAAGGTCATACGAGACGCGAAGGTCAAAAGAAATGGAACGATATACACGAACAGCCATATGTTACTGGCTTATGCCGACGACATTGACATCATGGGTCGATCGGTAAAGGAAGTAACTGACACCTTTACAAAAGTCGAAAGAGAATCTGCTAAAGTTGGTCTGGCAGTAACCGGCGAAAAAACCAAGTTGATGGTATCGACGCGTAATATTACCACAAACCCCGGACCATTTGTGAATGTTGGTACCTACAATTTTGAGGTAGTAAAGGACTTCGTCTACCTCGGCACCGCCATAAACACAACAAATAACATCAGTTGTGAAATACGAAGAAGAATAGTGTTGGCTAACAGATGCTACTTTGGGCTGAGTAAGCAGTTTAGGAATAAAGCCACCTCTCGTCAAACAAAAGTAACACTTTACAAAACACTGATACTACCCGTGCTAATGTATGGTTCCGAAGCATGGGTACTTGCTCAAGCAGATAAGGCAGTGCTTGGTGTGTTCGAGAGAAAAATTCTTCGAAAGATCTACGGGCCAATCTGTGTTGACGGCGAATATCGGCGTCGTATGAACAACGAGCTGTACCAACTATACAATGACATCAATGTAGTTGAACAAATCGAGATACAACGATTGCGATGGCTAGGCCATGTTATAAGAATGAGTGATGATGAACCCGCTAAAAAGGCGTATAAATACGGGCCGGATGGAGGTTCTCGCAGATCTGGAAGGCCAAAGCTTCGTTGGAGCGAACAAGTGAAACGAGATATCAGTAAGCTACATATCCCAGATTGGGAAAATACAGCAGCAAACAGAGAGGATTGGAGATTTTTACTTAGTTCGGCTTATGGAACAAATGTTCTGTAAAAGGCCAGCTAAGTAAGTAAGTAAGTATATTTTTTCTATTGCCATACATGCTTTGATGGGGGCCACCGTGGTGCAATGGTTAGCACGTCCGCCTTGCACTCAGAAGGTCTGCGGTTCAAATCCCAGGCCAAGCAACATCAAAATTTTCAACGGTGGCAAAATTCCCCCTCAGTAATGCTGGCAACATTTCCTGAGTATTTAAGCCATGAAAAACTTCTCTACAAGTGGTGTCGTAAGACACGCCGTTCGAACTCGGCAATAAAAAGTAGGTCCCATATCATTGAGCCAATATGAATCGGCGTGCTCTCATTGATATGAGAGAAGTCTCCCTTGTCCCATCTGGGATGTTTGTGGAACAATTATTATACATGCTTTGATAATGGAGTCCCGACATTCTGCTCCCACATGGTAATAGGAGCGTTGAGATCGGAGATCTTGGCATTGTGTTTAATATCTGCGGCTGCCTGAACCATAGCGTCATACAGTCATTATTTCATGTTCTGGTGGTTGTTGGCAAGAAGCCGGTTAATTTAATCCCGATATTTTTTGATTGCTACGTGAATTTTTTAAAACATATTTTTTCACCAACTCAGATAAAACTTGTATATTTTTTAAAAAAAATAATTCTTTTAAACCACCGCACAGAGACCAATTTTCCGAAGAACCTGGCCCAAAATCGAAAAAACAGTTGTATCAATTTACACTAAATAGTGTCAAATATTGTTTATAGAAGCCTACTGCGTGTAGTTGTGCAAAAATATATACCTTTATTGTTTAGTAAGTGGGTATAAAAGCAGGTCCAAGTGACCTTATTTAAAACAAAAATCTCCATATTTAAGTTTTTATTAATATCTTATAATATCAAAAATAAACAACGGTTTTAATTTTTTTGTAATTGTAATGAAAGGTATGTGAAACGTATTTAAAACGTTCAGTGTCGCGAATGAAGAGCGCGTTTTTTAATAATTGATGTTCGTGTTTGTTGATTTTTTTAAGATCAATTTTCACAAAAAGCAATGAAAATAGTTATGATAAGATCGAGTTGGGCTGTGTAACTTATCATTTCATAAAAAGGGAAGAGTTTTTTTTTACCAATTTCCATCGAAACATCCTGCACATATTTGCACTTTTCGTTTTTATGTGATATTTTGTCTTCCAGGTACATATATACAGATTTTCTTTCATTCAGAATGTCAGAATATAGTACCGGGTCACTTTCTGGCGTTTGGGTATAATTTAGAGTTTTGATATATTCTAAGACCTATAGTAAAATTTTATGGCGAACAAATTTCTAGAATATTTTAGACTTATCCGACCACATTTTATAGGAGATTTTAAAGATTTGTGGAAAAAGGGACCAAAAGGATTTTTTTTATGACTCGCTTACTTACTTACTTAGCTGGCCCATTACAGAACATTTGTTCTATAGGCCGAACTAAGAAAAGATCTCCAATTCTCTCTATTTGTTGCTTCGCTTTCTGGAATACCGCGCCTTTTCATCTCATCAACCACTTGTTTGCGCCATCTATTCCTTGGCCTGCCAATTCTACGTGCACCGCCATGTGGCATGTATTCATACGCCTTTTTAGCGGGTTCATCATCGCTCATTCTTATGATATGGCCTAGCCAACGCAATCGCTGCATCTCGATACGTTTAACTATATTGATGTCGTTGTACAGCAGATACAGCTCGTGGTTCATGCGACGTCGATATTCACCGTCAACGCAGATTGGTCCGTAGATCTTTCGAAGAATTTTTCTCTCAAACACACCAAGCACTGCCATGTCTGCTTGCGCAAGTACCCAGGCTTCGGAGCCATACATCAGCACGGGTAGTATCAGTGTTTTGTAGAGCGTTATTTTTGTTTGACGAGATGTGGCTTTGTTTTTAAACTGCTTACTTAAACCAAAGTAGCATCTGTTGGCCAATACAATTCTTCTTTTTATTTCACAACTGATAGCGGTTGTTGTGTTTACGGAGGTGCCGAGGTAGACGAAGTCTTTTACTACCTCAATATTATAGGAACCAACTTCCACAGTCGGTCCGAGCTCAATGGACGCATTGCGCGTCGACACCATCAACTTGGTCTTCTCACCGCTTACCGCCAGACCCACTTTAGCAGATTCTCCTTCGACCTTCATAAAGGTATCAGTTACTTCTTTTACTGATCGGCCTATGATGTCTATATCATCAGCATAAGCAAGTAACATGTGACTATTGGTGTAGATTGTGCCACTTCTTTTTACGTTTGCCTCTCGTATAACCTTTTCTAGCAGGATGTTGAAGAGGTCACACGAAAGGCTGTCTCCTTGTCTGAAATCTCTTTTGGTACCAAACTCTTCGGAGAGGTTCTTTCCTATTTTAACTGAGGACCTCGTGTCAGTTAAAGTCATTTTACAAAGCCGGATGAGCTTTGCGGGAATACCAAATTCAGACATGGCTTGGAATACCTTTGAACGCAGCGGGCTGTCGAAGGCTGCTTTATAATCGACAAAAAGGTGGTAGGTGTCGATCTGCATCTCTTGGGTCTTCTCCAGGATTTGCCGCAGGGTAAATATCTGGTCAATGGTGGACTTGCCAGGTCTAAAGCCGCAGTTGTAAGGTCCAATTATTTCGTTGACCATGGGCTTTAGCCGTTCGCACAATATCCTTGACACGATCTTGTAGGCAATAGGGAGTAGACTTATGCCCCTATAGTTAGAGCATACAGTCTTATCTCCCTTCTTGTGGACGGGGCACCGGATACTCAGGTTCCAATCGTCGGGTACTCGTTCTTCCTGCCAGATGGTGCTAACTAGCTGATGAATACACCTTATCAGCGTGTCGCCTCCGGTTTTGAACAGCTCGGCTGGTAAGCCATCGGCCCCTGCTGCCTTATTATTCTTCAGCCGATTTATTGCTGTCTTTACCTCATCTTGGCTGGGCGGTATACATTCAATACCATCTTCTGGGATTGGGACTGTGGTATCTTCGTCGTCTTCGCTGCTATTGCATACCAACAGATTTGAAAAATGTTCTTTCCATATCCTGAGTACACTATCTGTATCAGTTACCAAATTACCTTGCTGGTCTCTACAGGAGGATGTGCCTGTACCAAAGCCATCAGTTTGATGCTTGACTCTTTGGTAGAATTTTCGGACTTCATTCTGGCTCCTGTACATCTCGATTTTTTCACACTCCCGCTTTTCCATCTCTCTCTTTTTCCTGCGGAAAAGACGTTTCTCCTCTCTCCTTTTCTCCCTGCATTTCTCTCGTGCGCTACGCGTTGCTACGGATTGTAAAGTAGCCCTATATGCCGCATTTTTCTCTTCGGTGGCAGCACGACACTCCTGATCATACCATGGATTCCTTGGTGGAGGCCTCTGGTATCCAAGTATGGATTTTGCGGCTGTTTGCATGGAGTGGGCAATGCTTTGCCATTGCGCTGATATGTTATCGGGATGAGGAGTGCTTTGATTAAGCAATTGGGCTAGTTGAGTGGAATATGCTGTGGCTATCTGTTGTGATTGCAGCTTACCGATGTCTAACTTTCGTGTTGTGTCTGTTCGTATTTTGTTTGCCACGTTTAAGCGGGTACGTACCTTTGCTGCAACAAGGTAGTGGTCCGAATCAATGTTTGCGCCTCGGAACGATCGTACATCCAACACGCTGGATGAATGTCTTCCATCTATTACAACATGATCAATTTGATTTCTAGTTTTCTGATCTGGAGACAGCCAGGTGCCCTTATGAATATCGAGATGATTAAATCTGGTACTGCTAACTACCATGTTTTTTGCAGCTGCAAAGTCTATCAGCCTCATACCATTGTCAGATGTTTCACTGTGGAGGCTGAATTTCCCGACTGTTGGACCAAAGATATTCTCCTTTCCAATTTTGGCATTAAAATCGCCTAGAATGATTTTAATGTCATGGGCAGGGCAACGGTCATATGTTTCTTCTAAGCGCTCGTAAAATATATAAAATATATATATTGGTCTGTTCGTCCTTTTCTTCAGTGGGAGCATGAGCGCAAATAAAGCTGATGTTGAAGAATTTAGCCTTTATTCGAATTGCAGCAAGTCTTTCATTCACTGGAGTGAAGCTGGATACCAGATGTTTTAGTCTCCGACTAACTACAAATCCGCAACCAAACTCATGCTTTACGTCATGGCAGCTATAATACAGTGCGTCACCTTTAGGTGTTGTTGTGACGCCTTTCCCAGTCCATCGTATTTCCTGTATGGCAGTAATATCGGCCTTGTACTTTTCAAGTACGTCTGCCAATGCGAAGACTGCACCTTCTCTATAAAGAGTGCGAACATTCCAGGTACAGATCCGCAGATCATGGTCCTTAAAACGTTTGCGAGGTTCGTCAACATTTGAGGGGGTTGTTTTCCTTTTCTTTCGTTTTTTCATAGTATGCTGTTTTTTCTAGGGGAGGGTTACTAACCCGACGCCCAAACCCAAGTTTTTAACGTTCTTATGGGAGAACGCGCGGCACATGTTAGCTCACTACCTTTAACGGGTGTTAAAGGCAGTTCCCCAGGTGACACCACGGGGAGGTCAGTGTCCACTTGAGATGAAAGAGGGACCAAGATAAATCATGGGCTTTGCCATGTTAAAACCGGTCAGGACCGTTGCTTGGATTAATTTTTTTTAAGAAAAATATACCTCGCATTCTTGTCAGTAAAGTTCCAAGTGATCTTAACTCAAACATTTCCAAAACTGTAGAAATGGTAAAAGCTGGCAACCCTATTTTAGTTTCTTGGTAATTTGGCAAAATTGATACCGATATTTCCTTTGTATGTAATGGAAATAGAGATTTCATTTCTTTAATGACTTATAGTGAAATTTAGCGGAGAACATTTTTGTCTTTGATGCCATTCTTCTAAAATGATGCTTTGTATGACAATTTTGCCAAAACCCATATAAATTACGTCGTTAACCCTAAAATGTGTTTATAATTTTGCATATTTCTGGAGTTTAGGTAAGATATAGAGATTTGGTGTATTCTAGCACCTATAGTAGAAATTGATGGCGAACAAATTTGTAGAATATTTTGATCCGATAAGATCACATTTTATAGGAGGAGGGACCAAAAAGACCCCTTAAATGACCGCCTGGGGGGGTTAAATAATATCAAAAATGAATTCAGCGGCCCAAAAAACATAAGAACCAAAGGTTAGGTCAAAATCTATTCATTTTTAGAGTTTTGGCCAGGTTTTTCGGAAAATCGGACACTGTGCGACGCTAAAAAAATATTTTTCAAACACGTGCATTTTTAAAACTATTTTTCTAGCACGTGGATTTTAAAAAAAAATTCTTGAGCACGTGGATTAAAAAAATTGAAGCTAGTGGATTAAAAAAAAAATGAAGTACGTGGATTTTTAAAAAAATATTCCTGAAGCACGTGAACTTTTAAAAATATATAATTCAAGCACGTGGATTTAAAAAAAAATATTCATCAAGCACGTGGATTTAAAAAAATATTCATCAAGCACGTGGATTTTTAAAAAATAAATTTGAACCACGTTGATATTTAAAAAAAAATATTTTTCAAGCAATTGTTTTTTTTACATTTTTAAGCACGCGAATAATATATTTTTAAGCACGTGGATTTTCTACAAAAATTTAAAGCACGTGGATTTTTTTAAATATTTTTTAAGCACAAGAGGGTTTTTACAAAACAGTTTTTCAAGCGTATAGACCTTTTCAAACATTTCTCAAGCAGGTGGATTGAAAAAAAAAACAATTTTTAAGCACGTGGAACTCTTAAGGGTCAAATAAATACGGACCGTTGTGCGAAGCGTTGCGCGTTGAAAACAACAACAAAATGTGTAAGTGATGCCATGTTTGTTCTTGAAGTTTTCATGTGGTTGTTGTAACGGTGTCATAGGGGTTTTGTGCAAATTGCAGGCTATTTTCTCAGGAAGTATGGACTTACGCCTGATGAAACTCGTACCGTCGTATGGGGGACAGTGAATACAAGTCGCTAAAACAAAAATCAAAGCGATTTGAGGGCAGGTCCTAAACTGAACTTATCCGAAATTTTGTGTGGGTGGTACCCGAAGGAGTGGACCGATTGAGTCAATATTGGAACCTCATCTAAGTCTGGTAGAAATTTCACGATGTGCAAAGTATGGACCAAATCGGTTACTTCCTTCAAGAGTTATCGTGCGCACAAATTTTCTGAACATTTCCGAACTTTTGTGTGGGAGGTACCTGAACCTATATAACCCATCTTCGAACTTAAACTAAGTTTGGACAAAATATTGCGAAAGCCAAACTTTGGACCAAATCGGTTCATCCGTTCGAGAGTTATCGTGCGCACCAGCCAGTCAGACAGACAGATGGACGGACATTGCTAAATCGACTCCAAATTGTCTGAAACACATTTCGTCCAAACATACTTAGGGTCTAAAACCATTATTTCGATGAGGCACATTTTACCCGTATGAAAGTGTATATACCCTCGTTAGCATAAACGCTGAGGGTATAATTAAGAACCTGAGTCCCTTTTTAAGCACGTGGATTTTTTTAAAAAATATTTCTCAAGCACGTGGATTTAAAAAAAAATAGTTTTCAAGCACGTGAAATTTTTAAGAAATAGTTTTCAAGCAAGTGAATTAAATTAAAATAAAATTTTCAAGCATTTGGATTTTTTAAAAAATAAATATTTTTCATGCACCTGGACTTTTTAAAAAACATATTTTTCATGCACCTGGACTTTTTAAAAAATATATTTTTCAAGCAAGTGTTTTTTAACAAAAAAAATTTCTTAAAAATAAACTTTTCAAGAACCTGGATTTTTTAAAAAAATATTTTTTTCAAGCACGTGGACATTTTTAAAAAACTTTGTGTTAGGGCGTTAATTAAAAAAAAAACAGGTAGACACGTGTTTCTTTAATATATTTTTTAACAGGTGGGTGAACACGTGGATTTGTTAAAAAATATTTTTTATAAGAAGTGGGTGAACACGTTTATTTTTTTTAATTTTTTTTAACAGGTGGATGGACACGTGGATTTTTTAAAAAATATTTTTAACACATAGGTACGCGGGTTTGTTAAAAAATATTTTTTATGAGAAGTAGGTGAACACGTTAATTTTTTTAAAACGTGCATTTTTTTAAATATTTTTTAACCACGTGGATTTTTTAAAAAATATTTTTTTAACCACATGGGTTTTTTAAAATATATTTTTTAACTGCGTGGATTTTTAATAAAAAATATTTTTAAGAACGCGGATTTTTAAAAAAATATTTTTGATACACGTGGATTTTTTAAAAATTATTTTTTTAGAACATGGATTTTTTAAGAATATTTTTTGAGAATGTGGATTTTTTAAAAATATTCTTTAACCACGTGGATTTTTTAAAAATATTTTTTGAGAACGAAGATTTAAATATATTTTTTGAGAAAGTGGATTTTTTAACAATATTTTTAACCACGTGGATTTTTTAAAAATATTTTTTGATTTTTAAAAAAAAAATTGAGAACGAGTATTTTTAAAAATATTTGTTGAAAACGGGGATTTTTTTAAAATATTTTTTGATTTTTTAAAAAAAAAACTGAGAACGAGTATTTTTAAAAATATTTGTTGAAAACGTGGATTTTTTAAAAATATTTTTTAAATCCGTGGATTTTTTAAAAATATTTTTTTAAATACGTGGATTTTTTAAAAATGTTTCTTGAGAACGTGGATTTTTTAAAAATATTTTTTTTTAAATAGGTGGATTTTTTAAAAATTTTTTTTGAAAACGTGGAGTTTTTAAAAATATTTTTTTAAATACGTGGATTTTTTAAAAATATTTTTTAAATACGTGGATTTTTTAAAAATATTTTTTGAGAACGTGGATTTTTTAAAAATATTTTTTTAAATACGTGAATTTTTTAAAAATGTTTGTTTGAAAATGTGGATTTTTTAAAAATATTTTTTTAAATACGTGGATTTTTTAAAAATGTTTTTTGTGAACGTGGATTTTTTAAAAATGTTTTTTTTGAAAACTTGGATTTTTATAACCTCCACCATAATATGGAGGGTATAATTAAATTTGTCATTCCGTTTGTAACACATCGAAATATTCATCAGAGACCCTATTAAGTATATATATTCTTGATCAGGGTAAAATTCTAAGTCGATAAAATGATGTCCGTCTGTCCTTCCGTCTGTTGAAATCAAGATAAAGCTCGCAATTTTTAAGATAGAGCTTTGTAATTTGGTATAGAAGTTTCTACTACTTCTAGGATGTTTGGTATTGCAAATGGGCTATATCGGTCCACGTTTTGATATAGCCCCCATAGAACGGTACCAACCGATTTTCGGTATTTAGGAAGGTTTTAGCTTCATTATCCCACCAAAATGACTGAAATTTGGTACTTAGTCTTCGTTGGGGGTACGAAACTTGCCCCCAGAATTTTGTTGCTATGGCCCCAGTGTTGCCGAATTTGACGATTTATCGTCATTTTGACGATCTTTTGGCCCAAAATTGAAAAATGACGATTTGACGATTTTATGGTCTAAAATGACGATTTTTCTGTAAGCCAAAATTGCATGGAATAAAACATAATTATGATATTTTGACCAAAATTTCACGAAAGACTTTAAGGAATACAGTGTTGTTATTTCTATAGGAAAAAATTGTCCCATTTGTCCTCCATATCCTAAAGTTTGATATATTTCTCTGCAAGAATTCTGCAAAACTTTCCACTTATCCACATTTTTTACCGTCTTAACATTTTGTTCTTTGTAGCCCAAAGTATTGATTTGAAGATTACCCACAAAAATGCGGAAGTCTTTTGGTACTGACAACAAAAACAAGAAAATTTTACATCTGCTCCCCAACCAGCTAAAACAGAACTGACCACAAAACATGACAACAACAAGTTGGTTAAGGAACAAAAAAAAATCCGAAACTCACTTAAACGCCATGAAGTGCAACCAATGCCCCCACACAGCTATCAACAGAACAAAACAGATAATTTACCGCCTTCTTCTTCTCCAGGAAGAAACCTGCACAACCAAACAGCAGAATGAAACCAGTCTGCCATTAGAAGATGTTACATAATCACCAGGTAGGATGATCATCTTTCTCTGGCACCAAGATGCACACGAACACATTCGCAAGAATATACAGTGGAATGGGGTTATGGTGAAGGTCGGAATCAAAAGAAAAATAATAATAAATAAATTATGTAAATATTTTAGGGCCAAAAAATATTTTTTTTTAAAAATCCACGATTGTTGAAAAAATATTTTTTAAAAAATCCACGATTATTGAAAAAATATTTTTTAAAAAATCCACGATTATTGAAAAAATATTTTTTAAAAAATCCACGATTATTGAAAAAATATTTTTTAAAAAATCCACGATTATTGAAAAAATATTTTTTAAAAAATCCACGATTATTGAAAAAATATTTTTTTAAAAATCCACGATTATTGAAAAAATATTTTTTAAAAAATCCACGATTATTGAAAAAAAAATATTTTTTAAAAAATCCACGATTATTGAAAAAATATTTTTTTAAAAATCCACGATTATTGAAAAAATATTTTTTAAAAAATCCACGATTATTGAAAAAATATTTTTTTAAAAATCCACGATTATGGAAAAAATATTTTTTTAAAAATCCACGATTATTGAAAAAATATTTTTTTAAAAATCCACGATTATTGAAAAAATATTTTTTTAAAAATCCACGATTATTGAAAAAATATTTTTTAAAAAATCCACGATTATTGAAAAAAATATTTTTTTAAAAATCCACGATTATTGAAATAATATTTTTTAAAAAATCCACGATTATTAAAAAAATATTTTTTAAAAAATCCACGATTATTGAAAAAATATTTTTTAAAAAATCCACGATTATTGAAAAAATATTTTTTAAAAAATCCACGATTATTGAAAAAATATTTTTTTAAAAATCCACGATTGTTGAAAAAATATTTTTTAAAAAATCCACGATTATTGAAAAAATATTTTTTAAAAAATCCACGATTATTGAAAAAATATTTTTTAAAAAATCCACGATTATTGAAAAAATATTTTTTAAAAAATCCACGATTATTGAAAAAATATTTTTTAAAAAATCCACGATTATTGAAAAAATATTTTTTAAAAAATCCACGATTGTTGAAAAATATTTTTAAAAAATCCACGATTGTTGAAAAAATATTTTTTTAAAAAATCCACGATCGTTGAAAAAATATTTTTTAAAAAATCCACGATTGTTGATAAATATTTTTAAAAAATCCACGATTGTTGAAAAAATATTTTTAAAAAATCCACGATTGTTGAAAAAATATTTTTTTAAAAAATCCACGATCGTTGAAAAAAGATTTTTTAAAAAACCCACGATTGTTGAAAAATATTTTTTAAAAAATCCACGATTGTTGAAAAAATATTTTTTAAAAAATCCACGATTGTTGAAAAAATATTTTAAAAAATCCACGATTGTTGAAAAAATATACAAAAAAAAAACGACGATTGTTGAAAAATATTTTTTAAAAAATCCACGATCGTTGAAAAAAGATTTTTTAAAAAATCCACGGTTGTTGAAAAAATATTTTTAAAAAATCCACGATTGTTGAAAAAATATTTTTTTAAAAAATCCACGATCGTTGAAAAAATATTTTTTTAAAAAACCCACGATTGTTGAAAAATATTTTTTAAAAAATCCACGATTGTTGAAAAAATATTTTTTAAAAAATCCACGATTGTTTAAAAAAATATTATTTAAAAAATCCACGATTGCTGAAAAAATATTTTTTAAAAAATCCACGATTGTTTAAAAAAATATTTTTTGAAAAATCCACGATTGTTGAAAAAATATTTTTTAAAAAATCCACGATTGTTGAAAAAATATTTTTTAAAAAATCCACGATTTTTGAAAAAATATTTTTTAAAAAATCCACGATTGTTGAAAAAATATTTTTTAAAAAATCCACGATTGTTGAAAAAATATTTTTTAAAAAATCCACGATTGTTGAAAAAATATTTTTTAAACAATCCACGATTGTTGTAAAAATATTTTTTAAAAAATCCACGATTGTTGTAAAAATATTTAAAAAAAAAAACGACGATTGTTGAAAAATATTTTTTAAAAAATCCACGGTTGTTGAAAAATTATTTTTAAAAAATACACGATTGTTGAAAAAATATTTTTTTAAAAAATCCACGATCGTTGAAAAAATATTTTTTTAAAAAACCCACGATTGTTGAAAAATATTTTTTAAAAAATCCACGATTGTTGAAAAAATATTTTTTAAAAAATCCACGATTGTTTAAAAAAATATTATTTAAAAAATCCACGATTGCTGAAAAAATATTTTTTAAAAAATCCACGATTGTTTAAAAAAATATTTTTTAAAAAATCCACGATTGTTGAAAAAATATTTTTTAAAAAATCCACGATTGTTGAAAAAATTTTTTTTTAAAAAATCCACAATTGTTGAAAAATTATTTTTTAACAAATCCACGATCGTTGAAAAAATATTTTTTAAAAAATCCACGATTGTTGAAAAAATATTTTTTAAAATATCCACAATTGTTGAAAGAATATTTTTTAAAAAATCCACGATTGTTGAAAAAATATTATTTAAAAAATCCACAATTGTTGAAAGAATATTTTTTAAAAAATCCACGATTGTTGAAAAAATATTTTTTAAAAAATCCACGATTGTTGAAAAAATATTTTTTAAAAAATCCACGATTGTTGAAAAAATATTTTTTAAAAAATCCACGATTGTTGAAAAAATATTTTTTAAAAAATCCACGATTGTTGAAAAAATATTTTTTAAAAAATCCACGATTGTTGAAAAAATATTTTTTAAAAAATCCACGATTGTTGAAAAAATATTTTTTAAAAAATCCACAATTGTTGAAAGAATATTTTTTAAAAAATCCACGATTGTTGAAAAAATATTTTTTAAAAAATCCACGATTGTTGAAAAAATATTTTTTAAAAAATCCACGATTGTTGAAAAAATATTTTTTAAAAAAACACGATTGTTGAAAAAATATTTTTTAAAGAATCCACGAGTGTTGAAAAAATATTTTTTAAAGAATCCATGATTGTTGAAAAAATCCACGATTGTTGAAAAAATATTATTTAAAAAATCCACGATTGTTGAACAAATATTATTTAAAAAATCCACGATTGTTGAAAAAATATTTTTTAAAAATCCACGATTGTTGAAAAAATATTTTTTAAAAAATCCACGATTGTTGAAAAAATATTTTTTAAAAAATCCACGATTGTTGAAAAAATATTTTTTAAAAAATCCACGATTGTTGAAAAAATGTTCTTTAAAAAATCCACGATTATTGAAAAAATATTTTTAAAAAATCCACGATTAATGAAAAAATATTTTTTAAAAAATCCACGATTGTTGAAAAAATATTTTTTAAAAAATCCACGATTGTTGAAAAAATATTTTTTTTTAAAAAATTCACGATTGTTGAAAAAATATTTTTTTTTTAAAAATCCACGATTGTTGAAAAAATATTTTTTAAAAAATCCACGATTGTTGAAAAAATATTTTTTAAAAAATCCACGATTGTTGAAAAAATATTTTTTAAAAAATCCACGATTGTTGAAAAAATATTTAGTCAATTTAGTTTTTAAAATCTCTGTTAACCCGCCATAACCCTGTCCCACTGTCTCTAAGAAAAAACAATAAGACAAATAGGTTTAACAGAATACTTGCAGTCTCCTACCAGGAACAGGTCTTGTTCGGCCATCTCGTAATGCAAAATAAAACAAAAAGCCACTCTCTCAAATATGGCTTCATGGTTGGGTGCAGATCAAACAAGAAATTATTACATAACTTGTGGCTTAACAAGAAGGTTCTTAGCTGAAATTCTTGTGCTGAAATTAACGGAGGAAAACCAAGGAAAATGTGTAAATTTCATAATCGCTTATTTGTGTTCTCCTTACTTACCTTTGGCTGGAGTGGACATTTGGTGTGCAGCAAACCCGCATTGAAGCAGGACACAAATGAAGATTCGAATTTAAATTTTAATGAAATAATGGCCCTGAGTGCACTATTATCGCCTCAGGATAATTATGATCTGCATTATGATCAAAGGCAGAAAGGTTCCGAGAACTATCGTGTCAAATTGGATGGGTTCTTTATTGGTATACCGCAGGAAGAAAGTTCTTCATTACTGCTGCTAACCGATGATATATTGGAAAGTTTTGGTAAGATTTGAATTTTTCACATTTAAAAAAATCCCTATTAAAAGGTTTTAAAATTCTAGGTCAAGAGTTGCTTTCCAATCCGGAAAAGAATACAAAACGTAAAGTAGCTTCAGTGGAATTGGAAAGTTATCCAAAGTCTCAAAGAACCTCGCAGATTATAAGTCAAGATGTTGATCCCGTGTCCTCCTCGGTTGTGGTGGAAATACCTTCTCCAAACAATAAATTCGGTGAGGCACGCATCAATGAGGATGAAACGGAGGAGATGCCACAGAGACCCAGCTCTTCCAGAACTAAATCGTTTGTGTCACATCTTTTGGGACTCCTCAAAAGGGGCCATAGAAATTAAGTGATTTAAAACATATATATTTTAAACTTTTTTAAACTTCTTATATAATTTTTGTAGTTTAGCATACAGTCAAACGAGGTTATAATGAACTCCATGGACAATGAGATTTGTTGATATAATTTTTTCACATTTAATTTTATGAAAATATTTTAAAATTTATATTCAAAATTACCATTATTGAAAAATATTTTTAAAAAATCCACGATTGTTGGAAAAATATTTTTAAAAAATCCACGATTGTTGGAAAATTATTTTTGAAAAATCAACGATTGTTGAAAAAATATTTTTTAAAAAATCCACGATTGTTAAAAAAATATTTTTTAAAATTCAAGATTATTGAAAAAATATTTTTAAAAAATCCAGGATTATTGAAAAAATATTTTTTTAAAAATTCACGATTATTGAAAAAATATTTTTTTAAAAATTCACGATTATTGAAAAAATATTTTTTTAAAAAATGCACGAGTATTGAAAAAATATTTTTTAAAAAATCCACGACTATTTAAAAAAAAATTATTAAAAAATCCACGGTTAATGAAAAAGTATTTTTTTAAAAATCCGCGATTACTAAAAAAATATTTTTTTAAAAAATTCACGATTATTGAAAAAACATTTTTTAAAAAATCCACGATTATTGAAAAAACATTTTTTAAAAAATCCACGATTATTGAAAAAATATTTTTTAAAAAATCCACGGTTAATGAAAAAGTATTTTTTTAAAAATCCGCGATTACTAAAAAAAATATTTTTTTAAAAAATCCACCATTATTGAAAAAATATTTTTTTAAAAAATCCACCATTATTGAACAAATATTTTTAAAAATCCACGATTATTGAAAAATTATTTTAAAAAATCCACGAGTATTGAAAATATATTTTTTAAAAAATCCACGATTATTGAAAAAAAATTTTTTTAAAAAATCCACGATTATTGAAAAAATATTTTTTAAAAAAACCATGATTATTGAAAAAATATTTTTTTAAAAATCCACGATTATTCAAAAAAATTTTTTTATAAAATTCACGATTATTCAAAAAAATATTTTTTAAAAAATTCACGATTATTCACAAAAATATTTTTTAAAAAATTCACGATTATTCACAAAAATATTTTTTAAAAAATCTATGTTTATTGAAAAAATATTTTTTAAAAAATCTATGTTTATTGAAAAAATATTTTTTAAAAAATCTATGTTTATTGAAAAAATATTTTTTTTTAAAATCCACGATTATTGAAAAAATATTTTTTAAAAAATCCACGATTGAAAAAATATTTTTTAAAAAATTCACGATTATTGAAAAAATTATTTTAAAAAATCCGGGATTATTGAAAAAATATTTTTAAAAATCCACGATTATTGAAAATATATTTTTTAAAAAATCCACGATTATTGAAAATATATTTTTTAAAAAATCCACGATTATTGAAAAAATATTTTTTTAAAAAATCCACGATTATTGAAAAAATATTTTTTAAAAAATTCACGATTATTCAAAAAAATATTTTTTAAAAAAATCTATGTTTATTGAAAAAATATTTTTTTAAAAAATCTATGTTTATTGAAAAAATATTTTTTAAAAAATCCACGATTAGTGAAAAAATATTTTTTAAAAAATCCACGATTATTGAGAAATATTTTTTAAAACATCCATGATTATTGAAAAAAATATTTTATAAATAAAAACACGATTATTAAAAAAATATTTTTTAAAAATCCACGATTATTGAGAAAAATATTTTTTTTTAAATCCAAGATTATTAAAAAAAATATTTTTTTAAATATCCACGATTATTAAAAAAAATATTTTTTTAAATATCCACGAATATTGAAAAAATATTTTTTTTATTAAAACCTACGATTATTAAAAAATCCAAGATTATTGAAAAAATATTTTTAAAAAAAATCCACGATTATTGAAAAAATATTTTTTAAAAAATCCAAGATTATAGAAAAAATATATTTTAAAAAATCCATTATGAAAAATCCAATAATGAACCTGCTTGTTAATGTTCAACGTATTTTATTATAACCAATTTTGACTATATATATGGAGATATTTGGAGACTGATATATAATGTTTATTTATAAGAAATAAAGGATGCTATAAACTGTCATTCATCAATCTGTTATTTATAATGAAATTCGCTATCATTGATTGGTCCGACACACCTTAACTTTATTTTTAAAAATAATATCCTCCTCACTTCTCGCACATAACAAGACCGACCTCCTACTCACCAGGTCTATACTAGCCAAACGGGAGGAATAAAATTATATTTCTTTATATCAAAAGTTTGTAGTGGCAATTCTATGAAAAGTTGAAGTTACTTACATCAGCTGCCAAAACTGTACTCGCCGACAATAGTCCCATTAAGAAAGTGGTTACCAGAAAGAACTTCATGGTGTAAATGTTATTGAAGTACAGACAGTAATTGAAAAGTTCGTATTAGAAATGCGCTCAAATTATGTAGCTGTTTATACTAATTAATTCCGATACATGCCTTGACAATAATTTCAAAAATATTTGTACGTGTTTAAAGTTTATATTGCATATCTACTCAGATGGCTAGATACAGAACATTTGTCAAATATGCCGAACAGGGGTTTGTTGTAGTAAATGTACCGAAATTTCTTGGGCGGAGTAGAGAGATTTGAAAAAAGGGGCGGACCCTTTCTAAAAGAAAAGGTGCTTCTATGGACCCTTTCTAAAATAAAGGGTGCTTCTATGGACCGTTTCTGAAAGAATGGCTGGTTCTTTCCATATTTCAATACAATATTACAATGTATCTTCAGTTATTGTGGATTTTTTAAACACATTTTTCAACATTCATAATTTTTTTATAAATATTTTTTTGATAACCGTGGATTTTTTTAAAAAATGTTTTTTTCAATAATCGTGGATTTTTTAAAAAATATTTTTTCAATAATCATAAATTTGTTTTTAAATATTTTTTCAATAATCGTGGATTTTTTAAAAAATATTTTTTCAATAATCGTGGATTTTTTAAAAAATATTTTTTCAATAATCGTGGATTTTTTAAAAAATATTTTTTCAATAATCGTGGATTTTTTAAAAAATATTTTTTCAATAATCGTGGATTTTTTAAAAATTATTTTTTCAATAATCGTGGATTTTTTAAAAATTATTTTTTCAATAATCGTGGATTTTTTAAAAATTATTTTTTCAATAATCGTGGATTTTTTAAAAATTATTTTTTCAATAATCGTGGATTTTTTAAAAACTATTTTTTCAATAAT
This sequence comes from Musca autumnalis, assembly GCF_047663935.1. Lineage (NCBI taxonomy): Eukaryota > Metazoa > Arthropoda > Insecta > Diptera > Muscidae > Musca > Musca autumnalis. The sequence continues at coordinate 29,899,964 of NW_027411755.1, forward strand.
CGTGGATTTTTTAAAAATTATTTTTTCAATAATCGTGGATGTTTTAAAAAATATTTTTTCAATAATCGTGGATTTTTTAAAAATTATTTTATCAATAATTGTGAGTTTTTAAATTTTTTCAATACTCGTGGATTTTTTAAAAATTATTTTTTCAATACTCGTGGATTTTTTAAAAATTATTTTTTCAATACTCGTGGATTTTTTAAAAATTATTTTTTCAATAATTGTGAGTTTTTAAATTTTTTCAATACTCGTGGATATTTTAAAAATTATTTTTTCAATAATTGTGAGTTTTTAAATTTTTTCAATACTCGTGGATTTTTTAAAAATTATTTTTTCAATAATTGTGAGTTTTTAAATTTTTTCAATACTCGTGGATTTTTTAAAAACTATTTTTTCAATAATCATGGATTTTTTAAAAATTATTTTTTCAATTGTGAGTTTTAATTTTTTTTCAATACTCGTGGATTTTTTAAAAAATATTTTTTCAATAATCGTGGATTTTTAATAAATATTTTTTTCAATAATCGTGGAATTTTTAAAAAATATTTTTCAATAATCGTGGAATTTTTAAAAAATATTTTTCAATAATCGTGGAATTTTTAAAAAATATTTTTTCAATATCGTTGATTTTTTAAAATGTTCAATAATAGTGGATTTTTTAAAAAATATTTTTTAATAATCGTAAATTTGTTTTTAAATATTTTTTTAATAATAGTAATTTTGTTTTTAAATATTTTTTTTAATAATCTTGGATTCTTTAACAATTTTTTTCAATAATCGTTGATTTTTTAAAAAATATTTTTTTCAATAATCGTGGATTTTTTAAAAAATATGTTTGCGCTAGTCGTGGATTTTTTAAAAAATATTTTTGAATTATAGTGGATTTTAAAAACAAAATTCAATAATCGTGGATTTTTTAAAAAATGTTTTTCAATAATCATGGATTTTTTAAAAAATATTTTATCAATAAACGTGGATTTTTTAAAAAATATTTTTTTCACTAATCGTGAATTATTTAAAAAATATTTTTTTTATAAACTTGGACTTTAAAACAATATTTTTCCAATAATCGTGGAGTTTTAACAAATATTTCTTTAATAATCGTGCATTTAAAAAAAAATCCCTAATCGTGAATTTTTTAAAAAATATTTTTTCAATAATCGTAGGTTTTTTTAAAAAATGTTTTTCAATAATCGTGGATTTTTTAAAAAATATTTTTTTAATAATCCTAGATTTTTTGAAAAAAATATTTTTTCAATAATCGTGGATTTTTTAAAAAATATTTTTTTAATAATCCTAGATTTTTTGAAAAAAATATTTTTTCAATAATCGTGGATTTTTTAAAAAATATTTTTCAATAATCGTGTTTTTTAAATTTTTTTCAATTATTGTGGATTTCTGAAAAGAAACATTTTTCGCCAATATTGGATTTTTTTTAAAAAAAAAGTTTCGTGGTTTTTTTTAAAAAATTGCAGTGGATTTCTTAAAAAAATATTTTTTCAATAATCGTGCATTTAAAAAAATAATAATCGTGAATTTTTTAAAAATACTTTTTCAATAAAATTTTCAATAATCGTGGTGGAATTTTTAAAAACTATTTTTTCAATAATCGTGGATTTTTAAAAATATTTTTTCAATAATCGTGGATTTTTAAAAAAAAAAATTTTCAATAATCGTGGATTTTTAAAAAAATATTTTTTTCAATAATTGTGAGTTTTAATTTTTTTTCAATACTCGTGGATTTTTTAAAAAATATTTTTTCAATAATCGTGTTTTTTAATTTTTTGAAAAGTTAAATTTTTCGATAACCGTGGATAGTTAAAAAAATATTTTTTCAATAATCATGTATTTTTAAAAAAATCTTTTCTCAATAATCGTGGATTTTCTAGAAAATATTTTTTCAATAATCGTGGCTTTTTTAAAAACTATTTGTTCAATAAACGTGGATTTTTAAAAAAAAATATTTTTTCAATAATCGTGGATTTGTTAAAAAATATTTTTCAATAATCGTGGATTTTTTTTAAAAAATATTTTTTTTTAATAATCGTGGATTTTTTAAAAAATATTTTTGCAATAATCGTGGATTTTTTAAAAAATATTTTTGCAATAATCGTGGATTTTTTAAAAAAAATATTTTTTCAATAATCGTGGATTTTGTAAAAATATTTGTTCAATAATCGTGGATTTTTTTAAAAAATATTTTTTCAATAATCTTGGATTTTTTAAAAAATATTTTTTCAATAATCGTGGATTTTAAAAAAAAATATTTTTTTCAATAATCGTAGATTTTTTAAAAAATATTTTTTCAATATAATCGTGGATTTTTTAAAAAATATATTTTCAATAATCGTGGATTTTTTAAAAAATATTTTTTCAATAATCGTGGATTTTTTAAAAAATATTTTTTCAATAATCGTGGATTTTTTAAAAAATATTTTTTCAATAATCGTGGATTTTTTAAAAAATATTTTTTCAATAATCGTGGATTTTTAAAAAATATTTTTTCAATAATCGTAGATGTTTTAAAAAATATTTTTTCAATAATCGTGGATTTTTTAAAAAATATTTTTTCAATAATCGTGGATTTTTAAAAAATATTTTTTCAATAATCGTGGATTTTTAAAAAAATATTTTTTCAATAATCGTGTTTTTTAATTTAATTAATTATTGTGAATTTTTGAAAAGTTAAATTTTTCGATAATCGTGGATATTTAAAAAAATATTTTTTCAGTAATCATGGATTTTTAAAAAAATCTTTTTTCAATAATCGTGGATTTTTTAGAAAATATTTTTCAATAATCGTGGCTTTTTTAAAAACTATTAGTTCAATAAACGTGGATTTTTAAAAAAAATATTTTTTCAATAATCGTGGATTTGTTAAAAAATATTTTTTCAATAATCGTGGATTTGTTAAAAAATATTTTTCAATAACCGTGGATGTTTTTAAAAAATATTTTTTTTTAATAATTGTGGATTTTTTAAAAAATATTTTTGCAATAATCGTGGATTTTTTAAAAAAAATCTTTCAATAATAGTGGATTTTTTTAAAAAAAAATCAATAATCGTGGATTTCTTAAAAAAATATTTTTTCAGTAATCGTGGATTTTTTAAAAAAAAAATTCAATAATCGTGCATTTCTTAAAAAAAATATTTTTTTAACAATCGTGGATTTTTTAAAAAAATATTTTTTTAACAATCGTGGATTTTTTAAAAAAATATTTTTTTAACCATCGTGGATTTTTTAAAAAAATATTTTTTCAACAATTATGAACTTTTCATTTTTTTTTTCAATAATTGTGAATTTTTGAAATTTTTTTTCAATAATTGTGAATTTTTTAAATTTTTATTCAATAATTGTGAATTTTTTAAATTTTTATTCAATAATTGTGAATTTTTGAAAATTTTTTCAATAATCGTTGATTTTTTTAAAAAACATTTTTTCAATAATCGTGGATTTTTTCAACGGTGGTTTCTTCGGTATTTTGAAGGTTGTTGCCTCTATATCTTAGGATAGCTTTATAAAACTTTCTGCCAGAAATTTGTAAATATAGGGGTATCCCTATTTTCGGTATTGAAAGTTGTGGTCTCACTACCCCACTCACTGAAATTTGGTATTTGGTCTTCGTTAGGGAAATACAATTTTCTACCAGAATATAGGTCAACGTCTTTATTTAGCCCCCATTAAACAGTATCTCCCGATTTTCGGTATTTTGAAGATTGTGGCCTCAATATCCCAACGAAATGGCTGAAATTTGGCATTTAGTCTTAGTTGGTGGTATAAAAATCCATTATCATTGATTGGTCTAACAGATTTATTAAATTTATTTAATTAGTGTTTTCAATGATATCCTACCCACATCTCGTTGATAGTAAGCCATCCTATTTACCAGGTCTATAATAGGGAGGAATAAAAAATTTATTCTTTACATTAAAAGATTGCAGTATCAATTCTTTCAAATTCTAATGCTACTTACATCATTATTTTGGGATCCTGCCGAAAGTAGAGCCAATAAAAAAGTGGTTACCAAAAAGCTCTTCATGGTGTAAGTGTTACTGAAGTACTGAAATTAATTGAAGCATGCGAATTCGAAGTACAGCCTCAATATATATTTGGTTATACTAATTAATTCCGATACATGTCATAAAATAAATTTCAAAAAAATTTTCACCTTCAGGTGATTATTTACAATTTAAATAGGGGTTGGACATTTTTGCAATATTCGTTGCCTTCGCAGGTTGCAGTGAAGTTGCATTGACTAAAGAGATTTTAGTCTCTTCAGTGGTGCTCTATTCTCCACTATTCTTCATCTTCACCGGAACATACAAAACTGACCGATGAATTATCTATTGGCAGAAGACCTTATCCTCTTCACGACAACTGGTCGCGGTTTCGAATTGGTCGAATACGGACTTACGGCCTTTAAATATATCGATGTTGTCACCTCCTGGAATTGAGGTCGACTTGTAGGTGATAGGAAGTTCCTTTTGAAGAAATAGGAGCTTTGTTCCTTTACATGCAAGAATCTTCAAGTTGTATCACTTTTTACTCAAAACAAAAAAACGTTCCCCTATTTCAGAATACATACAATTGATATAAGAGCAGTTCAAAAATTTTTCCACTTTTACCATTTTAAAAAATGAAGGAACAGGTCAAGGTATATTTCCTTTCAATCTTCGTCACAAACTTGAGGTGGGTTCATACCAGCTGAACCACCATAAGATGGCTAAAATTTGGTATTTAGTCTCCGTTGGATGTATAAACATTCGTGCAGTGAATTAATTAGAAGTTTTGATATAGCCCTCATAGGACGATACCCTCCGATTTTCAGTATTCTTTAAGGTTTAGCCAAAATATGTCAGTTTAATTGACTATAGTAAAAGTTTGGAGTTTCAATTAAACTGGAATAATTTCGCATATGCATTTACCTAATGAAGTGCGATATATATACTAGTTCCCAAGCTTTGCCTTCGTCTGCCCCAAACAACATCATATCCGCCTGAAGATCGGCTTAACCATACGGGAAACGTAGCGTACTGGTTGAAAGCGTGGGACTTCGGTAGACTCCTTATTTTTCAATGTATATAATAGGTCTAATAAGCTCAACTCGAAAGAGAATTAATTAAAAATCAGTTTATTTTGACGATAACTAAATATCCTCAGTAATTTTTGCAATAATGGTGGATTTTTTAAAAAATATTTTTCAATAATCATGGATTTTTTAACAAATATTTTGTTAATAATCGTAGATTTAAAAAAAAAAATATTTTTTTAATAATCGTGAATTTTTAAAAAATATTTTTTTAATAGTCGTGGATTTTTTAAAAAAAATATTTTTTCAATATTCGTGAATTTTCTAAAAAATATGTTTTCAATAATTGAAGATATTTTAAAAAATATGTTTTCAATAATTGAGGATATTTAAAAAAAATATTTTTCAATAATTGCGAATTTTTTTACAATTTTTTTTAATAATCGTGGATTTTTTAAAAAATATTTTTATTATTAATAGTGGATTTAAAAAAAAAAAAGATTTTTTAGTAATCGTGGACTTTTTAAAAAATATTTTTTCAATAATCGTGGATTTTTTTAAAAAATATTTTTTCAATAACCGTGGATTTTTTTTATAAATAAAATATTTTTTTTCACTAATCGTGGATTTTTAAAAAATATTTTCTTAAAACCGTGTATTTTTTTAAAAAATATTTTTTTAATAATCGTGGATTTTTTTAAAAAATATTTTTCTAATAATCATAAAAATATTTTTTTCACTAATCGCGGATTTTTAAAAAATATTTCTTTAATAATCGTGGATTTTTTTAAAAAATATTTTTTTTCACTAATCGTGGATTTAAAAAAAATATTAATAATCGTGGATTTTTTTAAAAAATACTTTTTTTCACTAATCGTGGATTTAAAAAAAATATTAATAATAGTGGATTTTTTTAAAAAATATTTTTATTTCACTAATCGTGGATTAAAAAAATATCAATAATCGTGAATTTTTAAAAAATATTTCTTTATAATCGTGGATTTTTTTTTTTTAAATATTTTTTTTTCACTAATCGTGGATTTACAAAAAAAAAATCAATAATCGTGAATTTTTTAAAAATATTTTCTCAATAATCCTGGATTTTTAAAAAATATTTTTTCAATAATCGTGGATTTTTTAAAAAATATTTTTTCAATAATCTTGGTTTTTTTATAAAATATTTTTTCAATAATCGTGGATTTTTTTTAAAAATATTTTTTCAATAATCGTGGATTTTTTAAAAAATATTTTTTCAATAATCGTGGATTTTTTAAAAAATATTTTTTCAATAATCGTGGATTTTTTAAAAAATATTTTTTCAATAATCGTGGATTTTTTTAAAAATATTTTTTCAATAATCGTGGATTTTTTAAAAAATATTTTTTCAATAATCGTGGATTTTTTAAAAAATATTTTTTCAATAATCGAAGATTTTAAAAAATTTTTTTTTCAATAATCGTGGATTTTTTAAATTTTTTTTTTTTCAATAATCGTGAATTTTTTAAAAAAAATTTTTTCAATAATCGTGGATTTTTTAAAAATTTTTTTTCAATAATCGTGGATTTTTTAAAATATTTTTTCAATAATCGTGGATTTTTTTAAAAAATTTTTTTTCAATAATCGTGGATTTTTTAATTTTTTTTTTTTCAATAATCGTGGATTTTTTAAAAAATATTTTTTCAATAATCGTGGATTTTTTTAAAAAATATTTTTTCAATAATCGTGGATTTTTTTAAAAAATATTTTTTCAATAATCGTGGATTTTTTTAAAAAATATTTTTTCAATAATCGTGGATTTTTTTAAAAAATATTTTTTCAATAATCGTGGATTTTTTTAAAAAATATTTTTTCAATAATCGTGGATATTTTTAAAAAATATTTTTTCAATAATCGTGGATTTTTTTAAAAAATATTTTTTAACAATCGTAAAAAATATTTTTTTTCACTAATGTGGATTTTTAAAAAATATTTTTTTAATAATTTTAATAATTTCTAAAAAATATTTTTTAACAATCGTAAAAAATATTTTTTTTTTCACTAATGTGGATTTTTAAAAAATATTTTTTTAATAATTGTGGATTTTTTAAAAAATTTTTTTTCACTAATCGTGGTTTTTTAAAAAATATTTTTTTAATAATTGCGGATTTTTTAAAATATATTTTTTTAGATTCATTTTGGCAGTTTTGTTGTGATGTGTGTTTACTTTTTATTTTTAAAGTAAGACCCAGCTTAATCACAGATTTGTTGTTTTCAAATTTTAAAAATTTTAAAAACAACAATTTTTTTAAAGTGGGTTTAAAATTGATTTACTTTAGGGAAGGGCAGAGAATACTAGTTTCGTCCAACGCCACTTGGACTCATCAGTTCTCTTAGTTCTTTGCATTGCAGCATATTTTTTTAATAATCGTGGATTTTTTTTTAAATATTTTTTTAATAGTCGTAAAAAATATTTTTTTTTCACTAATCGTGGATTTTAAAAAAAAATCAATAATCGTGAATTTTTTAAAAATATTTTCTCAATAATCCTGGATTTTTAAAAAATATTTTTTAAATAATATTTTTTCAATAATTGTGGATTTTTAAAAAAAAAATTGTTTTCAATAATCGTGGATTTTTTAAAAAATACTTCTTTCAATAATCGTGGATTTTTTAAAAAATATTTTTTTCAATAATCTTGGATTTAAAAAAAAAAATTAATATTCGTGAATTTTTTGAAAATATTTTTTTCAATAATCGTGGATTTAAAAAAAATTATATTCGTGAATTTTTTAAAAAAATATTTTTTTAATAATTGAGGATATTTTAAAGAAAAACTGAACTTTTCCGAAATTTTGTGTGGGAGGTACACGAAGTTGGTGGACCGATATAGTCCATATTTAAACATAATCTATGTCTCGCAGAAATATTAGGATGTGCACACAGAAAATTACACCAGAGGTTAGAATGGGCAGAACCACGGTTACATGTAGTCAGACTTGTAACCTGAGTCCTCCTCTTGGCGGTCTGGCTGATGGAGGATGGCACAGGGGCCGGGGTCTACTGCGAGAACCCACCAATTAAACAATCCTTCAAACTTAATGATAATTGCAGCGTCTTTCAGGCAGAGATTTTTGCAATCAGGAAAGCAGTAGAGATGGTCAAAGAACTTGGGAGTAGCCTTAAAGGACCCGTGACTATATTTGTCAATAGTCAAGCGGCCCTTAAGGCCCTCAAGTCGTGGACCATAAATTCAAAAGCTATCCTTGACTGCAAAAACGGAGTACGTGATATCGCTGTTTTTTGCTGGGTTCCAGGACACAGTGATATAGAGGGAAACGAAGAGGCGGATGAACTAGCACGGTGTGGCTCTCAGTCGATTGACCTACCAGTAGAGTCATCTACAAGACCACCAAAGTGCTACTACATCCGAAAACTTCGCGGCTTCTTTCTTGAGAAGGCAGGGCAAAGATGGCAAACGGAACCTGGTTGCAAGGTATCCAAGGCAATCTGGCCTAGCTACTCTCAATACAGAATCAATTCTCTCCTTCCACTAAATAAGTTGGGGATAAAGACCACTGTAGGACTCATTACCGGTCATAGCATGGTCAGATCCCTAACTACTAGATGGGACAACAGTAGTGTAGACTACTGTAGGCTATGTCAAGACCCAGAAGAAACAGAGACGGTCGAACATATACTATGTAGGTGCCCCTCGCTACTCACGAGGAGACATCGATTCTTCGGTAGATATGAGATAAAAACTGTATCTCTTCATCACAACCTCAGTAGCCACACACCCATATCCATAACACATCACTTCAAAATAGACCTATGGACTAATTACCACACACCACCAGATGTACACAAAATATCTGCAGCTCTTACCACAGCCTCTGCAACCACACACCCACATCCATAACCAGCAGCCACCTCTCACCTACACTAGTCTTCTTTTCATCACATCAAACCACTCGACATCAACAAATCTGCAATAGACCAGCCACCGCAAATCACTTCATAATAGACCAATCACCACACACCACCACATGAACATAAAACTGCAGCTCTCACCACAACCTCAGCAACCACACACTCACATCCATAACCAGCAGCCACCTCTCACAAGTCTCCATTTCATCACATCAAACCACTTACATCAAAAAAATCTGCAATAGACCAACCACTACACACAACTTCTTTTAAGGATGATCACAATGGACCTCAAGGTCTCCGAGTGGAGTAGCTGCCAACAATGGTACCTGTGCGTCCTAAAACCAAACCAAACCTGAGTCCAAATCGTTTGCTAATATAGTTCTTGTACAAATAGAGAGTAACAAGACCTTTTCTTGTCCTTGATAACAGTTAAATGTCCACTGAAATTTTGGGAGGCCAGCTGATCTGTCTATAACCTGTTGAACCTCTTCAGTGGGGAATTGATTATGGCTTGCCGATTGCAAGTCACCGTCAAGATCCGTGCAACTGGAGAAGTGAACCTCTGATAGTAAATACAAAGTCTCAAGTCAAGAGTTAATCCACGCTTAATGCTACCTATTGGAACCCTAGATAGTATTTTACGAAACCTAGCCGTTACGTTTTCTAGCCGCTTAGCCAGTTCGGGAGCACCAGCTTTACAATGATGCGGATGTATCTGCACAAAGATAATGTATTGCTGTCTTCGTCCACTAGTGTTTCGGCAGCACATTATTCCTAATGCAAACTTTAGCACTTCCACGGAAATCTCAAATTCTCCATCCGAATTCCAACGATCTGCTTTTCGGCAACTTCAATATCCTGTTCAGCTACACATGCTGTAGTTGCCATCAGCAGGTATGTACATGCGCAAATTACTGCCTTCCCATGCCATTCACTGTTTGCGTAGGGAAATCAACTTATTCCTTTTTTCTCTCTTTGACTGCTTTGTACCGAACTCACTGGCCGAGCGGTACTTTGCTTAGATCCACTTTGTCTGAGAGGAGTATGTCCCTAAATTAACAACCTGGTCAACCAGTATGGCAGAGAGAAATTGGCGAATCATCTGGACAACTGTGAAGCAGTTACACACAAGCTCTGGGCCACAGTAATGAGTGTCACTGGAGCCAAGACGCAAAAAAGGAAACATTAAGAGCAGCCCTATGGAGAGTTCGAAACCTAAACATAGAAGCTCTCTGTTTACAGCAGAGGACATCAGCACTGTCATCAGGAGAGCTAAACCATCTACATCCCTAGGACCTGTTGGCATTTCCATGCTCATGCTGAGAAATATTGGCACACCTGTAAAAAGCTTCTTAGCAGCATTTTGCTACTAATACCTGACAAGCCAACTAGAAAAAGGGGATTCATTCGATCTCGGCATCGACCTCATAGAAATAACTACCACAATCCAATATTACACATCATCCACGCAGCGATACAGCGAAAACTAACACACTTCAGTGACTCACTTCGGTTGAATATTTTCAATAAATAAAACACTGTAAAAATATTCCTCGTGTTGTATTCAGTTATATTACCAAAGGTACTTCAAGGTGCGGGATTCTTATACCGAATATTTAAAACAAAAATGGAAATAATCTAACCTATGAAAACATTCACAACTAAATGTCATTTAAGCCATTATATTGGTCTGTCAGGAAGGATATGTGTATAAGGAGACGTAGAAATTATGGCATTCAGGTGATGCTGAAATAAAAAAGATACACCTATCATAAAGCTTATCAGGCAGCTTCGAATGACATTCATATCGATTTGATTGTGGATTCCTTAAATTTAACGTGGGTAACGTGATCAATGTCGTCCACTGATCTCTCAATTTTTGCAAAAGGCTTACGCCGTTCGTTATTAATTCGTTATTAATATTATTAATAGGTCACTTTAGTTTATTTTCTGCAACTTTCCATTAAAAAAGATGTTGATACATGTAAGTATATTCTCAATATATGACTTCTAAATCATGCGCCATACGCCCTACTTGGAGTAAAAATTCTCCGTTGCCACTATAATGGATAAAATAAAGGAATGATTAGGAAATAATACAAAATGTGTAAAAATATTGAGCCACACTTACCTGCTGAGATGCGATTGTTGCCAATAGTCCCAATAATACAATTGATAATAGAAATGCCTTCATTGTGTCAGAGGTGTATAGCTGGGAATCTAGTGGATATACTGCAATAATTCGTATTTTTGCAAACATTAAATACCCAGAAACGAATAAAAAACACTTACATATATTAATAAATTCCCGCACATGTCTCATTTATGGTAATATCGGTATTGTATTCTAAAGTAAAAACCTTTGCAAAAAAGAAATATGTATGTATTGTGAAACTTTTTTTAAATCTCACATTGCCTGAAAAATACCAGTCTCACGCTCATTATCGTGGTTTTTTTTTAAATATTTTTTCAAAAATCGTGGATTTTTAAAAAACTGTACTATTTGCAATAATTGTGGTATTAAAAAACAAATATTTTTTTCAATAATCGTGGATTTTTTTAAAAAATATTATTTCAATAATCGTCGATTTCTTAAAAAATATATTTTCAATAATCGTGGATTTTAAAAAAAATATTTTTTTTAATAATCGTGGATTTTTTAAAAACTACGATTTCATATATCGTGGATATATTTATTTTCAATTATCGTGGATTTTTAAAAAAATATTTTTTTAATAATCGTGGATTTTTAAAAAATTATTTTTTTAATAATCGTGGATTTTTAAAAAATTATTTTTTTAATAATCGTGGATTTTTAAAAAATTATTTTTTTAATAATCGTGGATTTTTAAAAAATTATTTTTTTAATAATCGTGGATTTTTAAAAAAATATTTTTTTAATAATCGTGGATTTTTAAAAACTACGATTTCATATATCGTGGATATATTTATTTTCAATAATCGTGGATTTTTAAAAAAATATTTTTTTAATAATCGTGGATTTTTTAAAAACTACGATTTCATATATCGTGGATTTTTAAAAACTACGATTTCAAATATCGTGGATTTTTAAAAAAATAATTTTCAATAATCGTGGATTAAAAAAAACATTTTTTTCGATAATCGTGGATTTAAAAAAACATTTTTTTTTGATAATCGTGGATTTTTTAAAAAAATATTTTTTTTTAATAATAGCGTTTTTTTTAATTTTTATTGCAATAATCGTGAATTTCTAAAAAAATACTTTTTCAATAGTCGTAGATTTTTTAAAAATATTTTTTTTTTAATAATAGTGGATTTTTAAAAAATATTTTTTTAATAATCGTGCATTTTTTGAATTTTTATTGCAATAATCGTGAATTTCTAAAAAAATGTTTTTCAATAGTCGTAGATTTTTTAAAAAATATTTTTTCAATGATCATGGTTTTTTTTAAATTTTTTTAATAATCGTGGATTTTTTAATAAATATTTGTTTATATAATTGTGGATTTTTTTAAAAACTAATTTTTCAATAATCGTGGGTTTTTTAAAAAATATTTTTTTAATAATCGTGAATTTTTAAAAAATATTTTTTTAATAATCGTGAATTTAAAAAAAAATATTTTTTTAATAATCGTGAATTTTTAAAAAATATTTTTTTAATAATCGTGAATTTAAAAAAAAAAATCTCAATAATTCTGGATTTTTTTTAAAAATATTTTTTCAATAATCGTGAATTTTTTGGAAAACATTTTTTCAATAATCGTCGATTTTTAAAAATCGTTAGTTTTTACAAAAATTTTCAATAATCGTGAATTTTTTAAAAAATATTTTTTTCGACTTCTTGATTTTTATTTTGGCTTTAGGTCAGAAATTAATAAAAAATAATTTAAAAAAATTAAGTTTCAGTGTTTTATTTAGAAATGCGCTTAAAACTAGAAAATAATTTGTCGCTTAGCCTCAATAAATATATTCTTTCTCATGATGGAATCTCTCAAATAAAACGCTTGCACTTGAATTAAAAATTGTGACAATATTGAGCGGCAAGTGTTTAATTTGAGAGATTCCATCATGAGAAAGAATATATTTATTGAGGCTAAGCGACAAATTATTTTCTAGTTTTAAGTGCATTTCTAAATAAAACACTGAAACTTAATTTTTTTAAATTATTTTTTATTTTTAACTTTTTAGTAAATACATATTTTGACCACTGAGAACAAAATTATAGTAAATTTTGGCCGTAAATTTAGATAAAAACTTTAAAATGCCTGAAATCGTGTAGTACCGTTATATAAAGGCTATACCAAAACCAGGACTTATGTCCATAATTTTTTATGGGGAAGTTTCTGTACCATTGGGAACTCCAAATGCCAAGTTACAGTCAATTCTGGCTAAAAATTAAGATAAAATCCCTAAAAAACTTGAAATCGGGTAGTACCATTATATGGGGGCTATACCAAAACCTGGACCTATGTCAACAATTTTTGGTGGAGAAGTTTCTGTGCCATTGGGGACTTCAAACGCCAAGTTACAGCCCATTCGGCCTAAAAATGAAGATAAAATCCTTAAAACACTTGAAATCAGACCATACCGCTACATGGGGGCTATACCAAAACCTGGACCCATGTTCACAATTTTTGGTGGGGAAATGCCTGTATCATTGGAAATCCCAAATGCCAAATGACAGCTAATTCGGGCAAAAATGAAGATAATATCCTCAAAATACCTGAAATCGGGTGGTACCGCTATATGGGGGCTGTAGGAAAAATTGGGCCCATATTTATGTATTATCTTCCAAATCTGAAAAGTGTGCAAAGTTTCAGTTCGATTGGTCAACTGCAACTGCGTTAAAAATAAGTTACTAAATTTGAACTAAATCGGGTGGTACCGCTATATGGGGGCTATAGGAAAAGATCGACCCATATTGGATTTGGTTTCACATTCATGTATTGTCCTCAAAATCTGAAAAGTGTGCAAAGTTTCAGTTCTATTGCTCAACTGCAACTGTGTCAAAATTGAGTTACCAGATTTGAAATGCAAGTTAAATAAAACACCGTTAAAACACTGTAAAATGGACCAATCTTTGTTTTAATTTTATATTCCTGTATTGTCATCCAAATCTGAAATGTGTGCAAAATTTAATTCGATTGGTCAACTGCAACTGTGTTAAAAATGAGTTACCAGATTTGAAAAGCATGTAAAATTGAGCACTCTGCGACACTGTAAAAATGGACCAATACTGGTTTTGATTTCATATTCATGTATTGTCATCCAAATCTGAAAAGTTTGCAAAGTTTTAGTTCGATTGGTCAACTGCAACTTTGTGAAAAATGAGTTACCAGATTTGAAAAGCAAAATACCGGAAATCGGGTGGTACCGTTATATGGTGGCTATATGAAAAAACGGAACCATATTGATTTCGGTTTCATATTCACGTATTGTCATCTAAATCTGAAAAGTGTGCAAAGTTTTACTTCGATTGGCCAACTTCAACCGTCTTAAAAATCAGTTACCATATTTGAAAAGGGGGTTAAGTTAGACACCGTAAAAACACTGTAAGAATGGACCAATATCGGTTTTGATTTCATATTCATGTATTGTCATCCAAATCTAAAATGTGTGCAAATTTTAAGTTCGATTGGTCAACTGCAACTGTGTGAAAAATTAGTTACCAGATTTGAAAAGCAAATTAGATAAAACACTGTAAAACAGTGTAAAAATGGACCAGTATTGGTTTTGATTTCATATTCGTGTATTGTCATCCAAATCTGAAAAGTGTGCAAAGTTTTAGTTCGATTGGTCAACTGCAACCGTGTTAAAAATGAGTTACCAGATTTGAACTAAACACACACCGAAGCAAGTTAAATAAAACACTGTAATAATAATAATAATATGTAATTAAAAAAATTAAGTAACAGTGTTTTATTTATAAATGCACTTAAAAGTAGAAAATAATTTTGATGATGGAATCTCTCAAATAAAACGCTTGCATTTAAATTAAAACTTGTGATAATATTGAACGGCAAGCGTTTTATATGAGAGATTCCATCATCAAAATTATTTTCTACTTTTAAGTGCATTTATAAATAAAACACTGTTACTTAATTTTTTTAATTACATACTTATTTTCTAGTTTTTAGTGCATTTAAAAATAGAACACTGAAACTTATTAATTTTATAATTATTTTTAATTTTTTTGTAAATACATTTTTTTAAGATTTTCAATTTTATTTGTATATAATTGAGATTATAAATGATATTTAATGATGGTGCCCATATAGCGGAACCACCCGATTTAAGTTGTTTTGTGGATTTTGTCTTCGAGTTCCCAGTTGTACAGAAACGTCCCCACCAAAATTGTGTACATGGGTCAGATTTTGAAATAAGTATTTATTTTTTGACCGTTTGTGTGCTTGTGTGTGTGGATGTGTGTAGTAGTGAACAAGTTAGACTGAATGTGGAAAAGGCAAGTTGAGAAGGGGAAGTTCGGAGAAGGTTGTTTGGAAGTTCGGAGGGGGGTGGAAGTTTCTGACATCCACCTTCATAACACCACCCCTTCGAACAACCTCCACCGATCTTCCGAACAACCTCATCCAAACTTCCGAAAAATCTCCTCCGGACAATCTCATTCGAACTTTCAAACAAACTCCTCGGAACATTCACTTTAACTCCTAACAACTTACACCGAACCACCGAAAAACCACCGCCGAACTACCTCCTCCGAACTTTCCCCTCCGAACTTTCTCTCTAAAATGACGATAAAACACCTTAAATCGAGTGGTACCGCTGGATGGGAAATACAGGAAAAAAATGGACCCATATTGATTTTGGTTTCATATTCATGTATTGTCATCCAAATCTGAAAAGTGTACAAAGTTTTAGTTCGATTGGTCAACTACAACTGTGTGAAAAATGAGTTACCAGATTTGAAAAGCAAATTAGATAAAAAAACTGTAAAACAGTGTAAAAATGGACCAATATTGGTTTTGATTTCATATTCATGTATTGTCATTCATATCTGAAAAGTGTGCAAAGTTTTAGTTCGCTTGGTCAATTACAACTGTCTTAAAAATGAGTTACCCGATTTGAAAAGCATGTAAAATTGAACACTGTACAACACTGTAAAAATGGACCAATATTGGTTTTGATTTCATATTCATGCATTGTCATCCAAATCTAAAAAGTTTGCAAAGTTTTAGTTCGATTGGTCAACTGCAACTGTGTGGGAAATGAGTTACCAGATTTGAAAAGCAAAATACCGGAAATCGGGTGGTACCGTTATATGGGAGCTATAGGAAAAAATGGACCCATATTGATTTTGGTTTCATATTCACGTATTGTCATCTAAATCTGAAAAGTGTGCAATGTTTTACTTCGATTGGTCAACTGCAACCGCTTTAAAAATCAGTTACTAGATTTGAAAAGGGGGTTAAGTTAGACACCTAAAAACACTTGAAGAATGGTCCAATATTGGTTTTGATTTCATATTCATGTATTGTCATCCAATTCTGAAATGTGTGCAAATTTTAAGTTCGATTGGTCAACTGCAACTGTGTGAAAAATTAGTTACCAGATTTGAAAAGCAAATTAGATAAAACACTGTAAAACAGTGTAAAAATGGACCAATATTGATTTTGATTTCATATTCGTGTATTGTCTTCCAAATCTGAGAAGTGTGCAAAGTTTTAGTTCGATTGGTCAACTGCAACCGTGTTAAAAATGAGTTACCAGATTTGAACTAAACACACACCAAGGCAAGTTAAATAAAACACTGTAAAAACACTGTAAAAACAATATGTTTTGTTTTTATTTAATTTTTATTTTTCCAATATTTCGACTTTCTCCGAAAGTCATTATCAGGGAATTTTATTTTTATTTCTTTAACAACCGTCGAGTATGCACATCTTATTTTGGAAATGAGTATTTTTCAGTTGAAAAAGCCAAATAAAAATCAAGAAGTCAATACAGTGTAAAGGTCAACAATAATTCCCACAAAATATTTTTTTCAATAAAATGGTGGATTTTTAATAAAATATGTTTTCTATAATCGTGGATTTTTAAAAATCGTGGATTGTATAAAAAATAATTTTTCAACAACAGTGGATTTTTAAAAGCGTGAATTTTTTTAAAAATATTTTCTCAATAATCGTGGATTTAAAAAAATCAATAATTGTGGATTTAAAAAAACTATATTTTTTCAATAATTTAAAAAAGAATTTTTTAATAATCGTGGATTTTTTAAAAATACTTTTTCAATAATCGTAGATTTTTTAAAAATACTTTTTCAATAATCGTAGATTTTTTAAAAATACTTTTTCGGTGATCGTGGATTTTTTAAAAATACTTTTACAATAATCGTAGATTTTTTAAAAATACTTTTTCAATAATCGTTGTGGATTTAAAAAAAAACTTTTTCAATAATCGTGAATTTAAAAAAAACTTTTTCAGTAATCGTGGATTTAAAAAAAACTCTTTTTCAATAATCGTGGATTTTTAAAAATATTTCTTCAAAAATCGTGGATTTTTAAAAATATTTTTTCAATAATCCTGGATTTTTTATAAAATATTTTTTCAATAATCCTGGATTTTTTATAAAATATTTTTTCAATAATCCTGGATTTTTTATAAAATATTTTTTCAATAATGCTGGATTTTTTAGAAAATATTTTTCAATGAACGTGGATTTTTAAAAATCGTTAATTTTTAAAAAAAATTTAAAGATAGTGAATTTAAAAAAAAATAATAATCGTGAATTTTTAAAAATCGTAAAGTTTAAAAAAAAAATTCAATAAAATCGTGAATTTTTTAAAAAATATGTTTAAAAAATCGTGGATTTTTAAAAAAATTGTTCTTAATAATCGTGGATTTTTTAAAAATATTTTTCAATAATCGAGGATTTTTTAAAAAATATTTTTTCAAAAATCCTGGACTTTTTTAAGTAATGTTTTTTCAATAATCGTGGATTTTTTAAAAAATATTTTTTCAATAATCGGGGATTTTTTAAAAAAAAATGTTTCAATAATCATGGATTTTTTAAAAAAAATGTTTCAATAATCATGGATTTTTTAAAAAATAATTTTTCAATAATCGTGGATTTTTTAAAAAATATTTTTAATAATCGTGGATTTTTTAAAAAATATTTTTAATAATCGTGGATTTTTTAAAAAATATTTTTAATAATCGTGGATTTTTTAAAAAATATTTTTTTCAATAATCGTAGATTTTTTAAAAAAATATTTTTTTCAATATCGTGGATTTTTTAAAAAATATCTTTTCAATAACCGTGTTTTTTTAAAAAAATTGTTCTTAATAATCGTGGATTTTTTTAAAAAAATTGTTCTCAATAATCGTGGATTTTTTTAAAAAAAATGTTCTCAATAATCGTGGATTTTTTTAAAAAAATTGTTCTCAATAATCGTGGATTTTTTTAAAAAAAATTTGTTCTCAATAATCGTGGATTTTTTTTTAAAAAATTGTTCTCAATAATCGTGGATTTTTTTAAAAAAATTGTTCTCAATAATCGTGGATTTTTTTAAAAATATGTTTGCAATAAATATTTTTTCAATAATCGTGGATTTTTTTAAAAATATGTTTTCAATAATCGTGAATTTTTTAGAAAATATTTTTTCAATAACACTGTGCAGCAGCATTTTTGGGGGGTGGAAAATTTCTTTTGGAGATGAAAGCCGTTGATGAGTATACTAAGAACCAAAAAGGAAATTTTCGCGATAGGTCAAGCTTCTGAGATATCGCGCGATGAAGTTTTTGATTTTTTCCCTATAATACTTGGGAAAATAGCTCCATATCTCTGTTTGGCGTTGCTGTAGCTTCGTTTTGAGGTGACATGTCATGACATTTCATTCCTCTAACTCAATTCCTTTCATGTCCTTTTCGTCCTTTATTTCTTGAACCGTAGTGAAAGTACCACAAGATGAGATTTTTCAGCATCCAAATATTCTACAAAAATGTTGCTCAGAAGATTTTAGGTACGGTTCTCCTTGACAACTAATCGATTTTGTCCCGTTTTCGTTGTCATTTTCGAATTTTTTCGGACTTGGTTCAGAATTAAACTATGTTTTGTTTTTCTGCATATTCCTTATTTGTTATGTATAGGTATGTAGACAGAACAACTGATTATTGCTTATGTAAACATCTGGGTTGCTTCTGAAATATTTACGACAAATAGATCTTGTAATGACGAGCACGTTAATAACAAATTTTCTTGGTGGATAGATCCGGTTATCTCAATTTTGGAACCGAATATTCCGACATTAAAACCGATTTTTGAACCGGTTTTAAGTAACCGATTAGGCTTATATGTATACCATTAAAAAGCTTATAGAGTTGTCAATCAAATTAAATTAATTCGCTTATGAAAACTTTATTAGTTGCCGTGCTAGAACAAAAAACCCGTTTTCGTAAACCGTTTTTAAGGAAAAATATCAGTACGCGCAAATATGGAGATCAAAGGCTGGTAAAAAATTCTGTTTGGTGATGAATGTCGATGTAGATAATGTGATGAACCCGGACGGACAGCTCTGCCATAGGCAAAACTTCTGAGTTATGGCGTGATCAAATTTTGTTAGGTTTTTGTCATGTAGGTATGTATAGTTTGTCAAGAAAGAATTCATTTCGCTGTAACTCAGAAGTTTGACCTACGGCAGAACTGTCCTTCCGGGTTCACAACATTATCTCCATCGACATTCATCGCCAAAAAGAATTCTTCACCCCCAGCCTTTGATCTCTATATTTGCGCGTACTGATATTTTTCCTTAAAAACGGTTTACTTGGATTTTCCCATGTTTCATTCAGCGGCCAAAGTGTGCCATCAGTTACATCTTACTACTCAAAAAACCTTCTAGTGGGCAAAAAATACGCGATGTGCATATGATTATAAGGTGCATCCGATTTCAATGGCCGCCTATTAAAAATACGTCAATATAAATTATTTTAAATAAAATAAATAAATAAATAAATAAATAAATAAAAATAAAATAAAATAAACAGATTCGTCAAGAACTGCGGATGTGCCACCACATTCTATTTTGGGATAAATAGGGATATTACTCCCGAATCTTTGTAATTTGTGACACACCTTTTTGGCAAATATTATAATCGCGTATAAAGGATTACATTTATGTAAAAATAATCAAAGATAATCGCGGTTCAATTCGCGGAATTGTCAAAATATATTTTTGCAGATTTTCCTACTTTCAAGGTATCTATATCCGGGGTTTTAGTGGATGGATTCGAACGCGAAAGGGCTTATTAGATCCGGTACGTAAAAAAACTAAAATCACGCGGGGTTCAGGGGTACCTGTTCGACAGTTGTACATTTTAAAGCCAAAAAATAGGTTTTTTCAGAAAATTTACGCACCAAATTTTGGCTTTTGGACTCCTATTACTAGGAAGCTGTACGGAGCACACTCATGAGATATACATCGAACGACGTAGAATCGCGAGTTCTACAATCCTGTAACTAGTTTGAAAATATTATCCAGTTGCACCCTCTAATCAGAAGCAACCCAGATGTTTACATAAGCAATAACCAATTGTTCTGTCTACATACCTATACCTAACAAATAACGAATATGCAGAAAAACAAAACATAGTTTAATTCTGAACCAAGTCCGAATAAAAGTCAAAAATGACAACGAAAACGGGACAAAATCGATTAGTTGTCAAAGGGAACCGTACCTAAAATCTTCTGAGCAACATTTTTGTAGAATATTTGGATGCTGAAAAATCTCATATTGTGGTACTTTCACTACGGTTCAAGAAATAAAGGACGAAAAGGACATGAAAGGCATTGAGTTAGAGGAATGAAATGTTCTACAAAAAGAAGCTACAACAACGCCGAACAGAGATATGGAGCTATTTTCTCAAGTATTATAAGGAAAAAATCAAAAACTTCATCGCGCGATATCTCAGAAACTTGACCTATGTCGAAAATTTCCTTTTGGGTTCATCAAGGGCTTTCATCTCCAAAAGAAATTTTCCTCCCCCAGACTTTGAGTTCCATTTTGTATCACAGTGTAATCGTCAATTTTTAAAAATCGTTAATTTAAAAAAATCAATAATAGTGGAGTTTTAAAAATCGTGAATTTTTTACAAAATATTTTTTTCAATAAAATCGTGTATTTTTAAAAAAAATATGTTTTCAATAATCGTAGATTTTTCAAAATCGTGGATTGTATAAAAAATATTTTTTCAATAATAGTGGATTTTTAAAAGCGTAGATTTTTTAAAAATATTTTCTCAATAATCGTGGATTTAAAAAAATCAATAATCGTGGATTTTTATAAAAAATATTTTTTCAATAATTTAAAAAAAAATTTTTCAATAATCGTGGATTTTTTAAAAATACTTTTTCAATAATCGTGGATTTTTTAAAAATACTTTTTCAATAATCGTGGATTTAAAAAAAAAATATTTCTTCAAAAATCGTGGATTTAAAAAAATATTTCTTCAAAAGTCGGGGATTTAAAAAAATATTTCTTTAAAAATCGTGGATTTTTAAATAAATTGTTCTCAATAATCGTGGATTTTTTTAAAAATATTTTTTTAATAATCGTGGTCTTTTTTAAGTAATATTTTTTCAATAACCGTGGATTTTTTAAATATATTTTTTTAATAATCTTGAATTTTTTAAAAAATATTTTTTCAATAATCGTGGATTTTTTAAAAAATATTTTTTTCAATATCGTGGATTTTTTAAAAAATATATTTTTTCAATAATCGTGGATTTTTTAAAAAATATTTTTTCAATAAGCGTGAATTTTTTAAAAAATATTTTTTCAATAAGCGTGGATTTTTTAAAAAATATTTTTTCAATAATCGTGTATTTAAAAAGAATATTTTTCAATAATCGTGGAATTTTTTATAAAATATTTTTCCAATAATCGTGGATTTTTTAAAAAATATTTTTTCAATAATCGTGGATATTTTAAAAAATGTTTTTTCAATAATCGTGGATTTAAAATTAAAATATATTTTTCAATAATCGTGAATTTAAAATAAAAATATATTTTTCAATAATCGTGGTACGGCCGCTGTATCAAAATATTCTTTCGCAGCACAATTTTTTAAAAATTGTTGATTGAATATTTATTTAATCAATAATCTTATTGTTATTTACTATATCTTTCTTCTCGATCGAATTGATACACAAATGGAAACTATACCCTCCTTACAGTAAAACGTCCTACTTTACGCTATAATGGATGAAATAAAAGAATGATTAGATAATAATTCAAAACTTGTAAATAATTTCGAATACTTACAGATGCCAGTGTTGATCCTGACAATAGTCCCAATAATAACATTTTTAATAGAAAGCCCTTCATTCTGTTAGATGTATAGCTGGGTAGAAATATTGAATCAGTTCGTATTTTTTGGAAATATTAAATACTCGAAACAAAGTAAATAACGCTTTTATTAATAAATTCCCAAACATGTCTTATTTATCGGTAAAATCGGTGTTGTATTCTAAGGTAATAAATGTAAATGTTGTGAAAATCATTTTATTTCACACGGTCTGAAAAATTCCGGCCCGAAATGGTATTACCCTACTTTTTCAAATAAAAAACAAAGTTAGTTTTTTTTCTTTTTTACATTTTGAAATAAAATAATAATTTGCATTGTTTATTCGTTAATTATTTAGAATCTTATGGTATTGTATTATGTATTTGTTTTTAAATATATTGAAACAATTCACACAAAGGGAATTAGTTTCAATAATTTTATTTTATTTATTATCATATTTAATTTTTATTTTGAGTATTTATTTGTTTTACATTATATTTATAAATTATAGTGTAGTTTATATTTGTCTTTAATTAAGATGTCTTTTTCCTGGGTCTTTGTATTTTGTTTACTATTAATCTCTTGTTTGTGTTGCTGTTGTTCTTGTTGTTGTATTTATTATATATCACCATTGTTATTTAGTTATATAAAAAATAGATAGTATTTGGATTATTGATTATTAGATTATATAGAGTTGTGTGTGACTATTTATACAGGCTTTCTTATAAATTGACCTTTTTTCTAAATTAAAAAACAACAACTTAAATTTAATTAATAATTATATAATAATTTGAGGTTAGCTTGCAAATACTATGTCACAAGAACAATGGCTTGTCTGTCTCTAGGGTAGCAAAACTAAAATTAATAAAATTTTAATTCGTTAATTAGTTCTTATTGTTATACTAAATATTTGGTAACAATTTGTGTTATATTTTGCATAAATTAAAAAAAAAACACATTTTTGAGGTTAGATATGAAATTCAAATATTTTTGAACTATAATTTTTTTAGGTTAAATAGCATGGGTATTTTTTTTTTTTTTTTTTTTTTGGGTGATGGAAATGAATGATTTACAAGATCGACTATAAATAATTAATGACAAAACTAAATGGGGGATTTAATTTGCATTTATTAAGAAATAATTTTTGAGGTTATGTCTGAAGAAGACCTCTTTGGGAGGTCATCTGTATACAGAAGACTCCTTTGGGTGGTCATCTGTAATACAGAAGACCCCTTTGGGAGGTCATCTGTATACAGAAGACTCCTTTGGGAGGTCATCTGTATAGAGAAGACCCCTTTGGGAGGTCATCTGTATACAGAAGACCCCTTTGGGAGGTCATCTGTATACAGAAGACCCCTTTGGGAGGCCATCTGTATACAGAAGACCCCTTTGGGAGGTCATCTCTATATAGAAGACCCCTTTGGTAGGTCATCTGTATATAGAATACCCCTTTGGGAGGTCATCTGTATACAAAAGACCCCTTTGGGAGTTCTTCTGTTTATAGAAGACCCCTTTGGAAGGTCATCTGTATACAGAATACCCCTTTGGGAGGTCATCTTTATACAGAAGACCCCATTGGGAGGTCATCTGTATACAGAAGACCACTTTGGGAGGTCATCTGTATACAGAAGACCCCTTTGGGAGGTCATCTGTATACAGAAGACCCCTTTGGGAGGTCATCTATATACAGAAGACCCCTTTGGGAGGTCATCTATATACAGAAGACCCCTTTGGGAGGTCATCTGTATACAGAAGACCCCTTTGGGAGGTCATCTTTATACAGAAGCCCCCTTTGGGAGGTCATCTGTATAGAGAAGACTCCTTTGGGAAGTCATCTGTATACAGAAGACCCTTTTGGGAGGTAATCTGTATACAGAAGACCCCTTTGGGAGGTCATCTGTATACAGAAGACCCCTTTGGGAGGTCATCTCTATACAGAAGACCCCTTTGGGAGGTCATCTGTATACAGAAGACTCCTTTGGGAGGGTCATCTGTATACAGAAGACCCCTTTGGGAGGGTCATCTGTATACAGAAGACCCCTTTGGGAGGGTCATCTGTATACAGAAGACCCCTTTGGGAGGGTCATCTGTATACAGAAGACCCCTTTGGGAGGGTCATCTGTATACAGAAGACCCCTTTGGGAGGGTCATCTGTATACAGAAGACCCCTTTGGGAGGTCATCTGTATGCAAAAGACCCCTTTGGGAGGTCATCTATATACAGAAGACCCCTTTGGGAGGTCATCTGTATACAGAAGACCCCTTTGGGAGGTCATCTTTATACAGAAGCCCCCTTTGGGAGGTCATCTGTATAGAGAAGACTCCTTTGGGATGTCATCTGTATACAGAAGACCCCTTTGGGAGGTAATCTGTATACAGAAGACCCCTTTGGGAGGTCACCTGTATACAGAAGACCCCTTTGGGAGGTCATCTATATACAGAAGACCCCTTTGGGAGGTCATCTGTATACAGAAGACCCCTTTGGGAGGTCATCTTTATACAGAAGCCCCCTTTGGGAGGTCATCTGTATAGAGAAGACTCCTTTGGGAGGTCATCTGTATACAGAAGACCCCTTTGGGAGGTAATCTGTATACAGAAGACCCCTTTGGGAGGTCATCTGTATACAGAAGACCCCTTTGGGAGGTCATCTGTATACAGAAGACCCCTTTGGGAGGTCATCTGTATACAAAAGACCCCTTTGGGAGGTCATCTGTATACAGAAGACCCCTTTGGGAGGTCATCTGTATACAGAAGACCCCTTTGGGAGGTCATCTGTATACAGAAGACCCCTTTGGGAGGTCATCTGTATACAGAAGACCCCTTTGGGAGGTCATCTGTATACAGAAGACCCCTTTGGGAGGGTCATCTGTATACAGAAGACCCCTTTGGGAGGGTCATCTGTATACAGAAGACCTCTTTGGGAGGTCACCTGTATACAGAAGACCCCTTTGGGAGGTCATCTGTATACAGAAGACCCCTTTGGGAGGTCATCTTTATACAGAAGACCCCTTTGGGAGGTCATCTGTATACAGAAGACTCCTTTGGGAGGTCACCTGACCCCTTTGGGAGGTCATCTGTATACAGAAGACCCCTTTGGGAGGTCATCTTTATACAGAAGCCCCCTTTGGGAGGTCATCTGTATAGAGAAGACTCCTTTGGGAGGTCATCTGTATACAGAAGACCCCTTTGGGAGGTCATCTGTATATAGAAGACCCCTTTGGAAGGTCATCTGTATACAGAAGACCCCTTTGGAAGGTCATCTGTATACAGAAGACCCCTTTGGGAGGTCATCTGTATACAGAAGACCCTTTTGGGAGGTCATCTTTATACAGAAGACCCCTTTGGGAGGTCATCTGTATACAGAAGACCCCTTTGGAAGGTCATCTGTATACAGAAGACCCCTTTGGGAGGTCATCTGTATACAGAAGACCCCTTTGGGAGGTCATCGGTATACAGAAGACCCCTTTGGGAGGTCATCTGTATACAGAAGACCCCTTTGGGAGGTCATCTTTATACAGAAGACTCCTTTGGGAGGTCATCTGTATACAGAAGACCCCTTTGGAAGGTCATCTGTATACAGAAGACCCCTTTGAGAGGTCATCTGTATACAGAAGACCCCTTTGGGAGGTCATCTGTATACAGAAGACCTCCCCTTTGGGAGGTCATCTATCTTCTATCTATAGACCCTTTGGAAGTTCTCCTATCTATAGAAGGCCTCTTTGGAAGGTCATCTATCTATAGAAGACCCCTTTGGGAGGTCCTCTATTTAAAGAAGACCCGTTTGGGCGGTCTTCTATCTATAGAAGATCCCTTTGGTAGGTCTTCTGGACACAGAACGACCCTTTGGAAGTTCTTCTGTCTATAGAAGGCCTCTTTGGGAGGTCATCTATCTATAGAAGACTCCTTTGGGAGGTCTTCTAGATATAGAGGGACCCGTTGAGAGATATGCTATCTATAGAAGGCTCAGTTGGGAAGTGTTCTATCTATAGTAGACCCCTTTGTAAGGTTTTCCATCTGTAGAAGACCTCCTTGAAAGGTCTTATGTCTGTAGAACACCCCCTTATGATGTCACATATAAATAGAAGGCACCTTTGGGAGATCTTATATCTATAGAAGACCCTTTGGGAGGTCTTCTTATTATACAAAAGAAATTAGGACTCTGATCTATTAGTAGTGATTTCCTTTATGGAAGGGTGTATCTGAACAACGCATGGAGGAGACCAACGAACGCAAATAAACACGTCTTTAAAAAAAAACTTGGATTTTTTTAGCAATTTTAAGAATATTTTCAAGAACCAAAGACCAATAGACGTTTACTTCTTAACGAATATTTGTCAAGGTTTAAAAGACAATTTTTGGATCCAGCCTAACATTTTCTAGGTTAGGTTGAGTTACCAAATTTTGGTTCCGGAATATTGTGCTTAAAGTACTTGAGCTTGAAAACTTAATACTGCATAAAGAACGTTTTCAATGTAGCATTTTAGATTAAAATTAAAAAATAATGATTTTGAGGTTATGTTTTTTGAGGCCATGGTTCATTTTTGAATACAATAATTTTGTGCTATGGTTTTTAGGGTAATATTTCATATTGAAAATAATTTATTAATATCTAGTTTGTCAATAATAAATAGGATTCTAAAATAAGTCCATATTTAAATTAGGCAATTTTCCTTGCGGCAATTGTCAGTTTGATCGAGAGAGAATTGAGGTATGTGGTAACCCTTTGCCTCTCAACACCCTCTCTCACCCACAAACTGACAATTGCCGCAAGGAAAATGGCCTAATTTAAATTGGGACTAAGTTTCTGCTTCTAAATGCATAAAAGAGTGGGAAGAGGAAAAGGGAATAAAAAGAGGATAATTTTTCATTGAACGTTTTTGATGTTTATTAATCAGTTAACTTGATTAAATGAGAGGTAAATTTGTTTATACACATACATATGCGGGATTGTTTTAAAATTTTATTTTTCTGGCGATAGTGAAACGCGTAGCATTTTTGTTTGACTACAAAACTCAATAGCATTGCTTTTGAAACATTAATTTCGACAACAAATAAAATTCTATAACAATCCCAAATGAACATATCAAACAGCTTAAAACAATAAAGAAACCAAACGATTCGAGTTGAAAATAAAAGAAAAAAATAAATAAAATATTTAATTAAAATAAATTAAAATATGCCATCATTTTTTGTTGAAATAAGAGTTTGTTTTTTGTTGGCAAAAAGGGGAAAAATGTGATGTTTCAGTTTTTAAAATTGCAAATATTATAGCATACTATATATAGTTGACAATTGCATTGCTGAGAATTAAAAATAAATTATTATTAAAATTCTAATAAGAGCAAAAATAATACAAGCAAACAAAATCACAATTAAAAAAAAACCATTTGCATATTAATACAAAATATTTAATCTCAGTATTGAAATATATAGCCTCATTTCAAAAAAAAAAAAATATTAAACACACAAAACGAACAAACAAACGAATACCCTGAATCTTCTACTAAATTGATCTTCTTGGTTCGTTAAGTTTATATTAAATACGAAACATAAATAAAATAAATTAAAATTAAAATTAAAAAAATGTTTGCAAAATAATATTATAAATTTAAAAATAAAAATAAAAAACTAATTTCTTTACAAAAAAAAGCTAATTCGTAAGCCTTAAAATATTAATTATTCTAATTTTTGTGACGATGAGGAGGAGGAGGTTTCTAAATTGGAAGAAACTGTTGACGCTGATGATGTTGTGGCTGATGATGTCGATGTCTTGTCATTTGTTGTGCTTTTCATTAGCGGTGTCGCTGATGATGATTCTATTGAGCTTTGACCATTAATTTTCGGCTTCTTGTCTGCCGCAGGCTGTCGCATATTTACACTAAAGCAAATTCTATTGAAATGTTCACACATTTGATTTACAACTGCCGCACCATAATGCCAATGACTTAGCGTTGTTATTATGAAGAGGAAATATAACATAAAACGTTCCAAGAATGGCAGCCACAAACCCAAAGCTATACAAATCACATATATCGGTGTCATCCAATGGAAACTTTCACAGCGCGTGTTGGACATTTGGGCAACAATTAAACGGCACTGAAAGAGAAAAAGAGGGGAAATGTTATTAAATGAAAGGAAAAAATTAAATATGAGGAGTATCTGATCCAAAATTGTTGATCTAAAAGCAAATGAACGAAAAACAAAAAAACAACAGGACATTTTTCAAGGACCAAAGGCCAAAGATCTTTTTTGAGGTCTTCTATTTATAAAAGACTCCCATTTTTTAAGTC
This sequence comes from Musca autumnalis, assembly GCF_047663935.1. Taxonomy (NCBI): domain Eukaryota; kingdom Metazoa; phylum Arthropoda; class Insecta; order Diptera; family Muscidae; genus Musca; species Musca autumnalis. Next base: position 29,928,482 of record NW_027411755.1, read on the forward strand.
TTCTATATATAGAGGACCCCTTTGGGAGGTCTTCCATCTATTAGAAGACCACTTTCCGAGGTCTTCTATCTATAGAAAACCCCTTTGGGAGGCCTAACTTGGGAAGTCTTCTCTTTATCGGTGACCAATTTGGAGGAAGGTCTTCTACAGAAGACCCCTTTGGGAAGTCTTCAATCTATAGAAGGCCCCTTTGGAAGGTCTTTTATCTATAAAAGGTCCTCTTTTGGAGGTTTTCTATCTACAGAAGAGCCCTTTGGGATGTCTTCTATCTATAGAAGACCCGTTTGGAGATATTCTATCTATAGAAGACGCCTTTGGGAGGTCCTCTATCTATAGAAGGCCCCTTTGGGAGGTCTTCTATCTATAGAGGACCCCTTTGGGAAGTCTTTTATCTTAGAAGACCCCTTTGGAAGGTCTTTTATCTATAAAAGGTCCTCTTTTGGAGGTCTTCTATCTATAGAAGACCCGTTGGGAGGTATTCTATCTATAGAAGACGCCTTTGGGAGGTCCTCTATCTACAGAAGACCTCTTTGGGAGGTCTTCTATGTACAGAAGACCCCTTTGGGAGTTCTTCCATGTATAAGAAACCCCTTTTGGAGGTATTTTATCTATAGAAGACCCCTTTGCGAGGTATTCAATCTTTAGAAAACCACTTTTCTAGGTCTTCTATTTATAGAAGGCCCCTTTGCAAGGTTTTCTATCTATAAAAGACCCCTTTTGGAGGTTTTCTATCTATAGAAGACCCCTTTGCGAGGTATTCAATCTTTAGAAGACCACTTTCCGAGGTCTTCTCTCTACAGAAGACCACTTTGGGAGGTCCTCTATCTATAGAAGAACTCTTTTGGGGGTCTTCTATCTATAAAAGGTCCTCTTTTGGAGGTCTTCTATCTACAGAAGAGCACTTTGGGAGGTCTTCTGTCTATAGAGGACCCCTTTGGGAAGTCTTCTATCTTAGAAGACCCCTTTGGAAGGTCTTCAATCTATAATAGGACCTCTTTGGGAGGTCTTCTATCTATAGAAGACTCCTTGGGAGGTATTCTATCTATAGAAGACCCCTTTGGGAGGTCCTCTATCTTAGAAGACCCCTTTGGAAGGTCTTCTATCTATAAAAGGTCATCTTTTGGAGGTCTTCTATCTACAGAAGAGCACTTTGGGAGGTCTTCTGTCTATAGAAAACCCCTTGGGAGGTATTCTATCTATAGAAGACCCCTTTGGGAGGTCTTCTATCTACAGAAGAGCACTTTGGGAGGTCTTCTGTCTATAGAAAACCCCTTGGGAGGTATTCTATCTATAGAAGACCCCTTTGGGAGGTCCTCTTTCTATAGAAGACTCCTTTGGGAGGTTTTCTATCTATAGAAGACTCCTTTGGGAGGTTTTCTATCTATAGAAGACCCCTTTGGGAGGTTTTCTATCTATAGAAGACCCCTTTGGGAGGACTTCCATCTATAAGAAACCCCTTTGGGAAGTCTTTTATCTATAGAAGATCCCTTAGCGAGGTATTCAATCTTTAGAAGACCACTTCCCGAGGTCTTCTATCTATAGAAGACGCCTTTTCGAATTTTTCTATCTATAGAAGACCCCTTTTCGAGGTCTTGTATCTATAGAAGACCCCTTTTCGAGTCTTCTATCTATAGAAGACCCCTTTTCGAGGTCTTCTATCTATAGAAGACCCCTTTTCGAGGTCTTCTATCTATAGAAGACCCCTTTTCGAGGTCTTCTATCTATAGAAGACCCCTTTTTGAGGTCTTCTATCTATAGAAGACCCCTTTTCGAGGTCTTCTATCTATAGAAGACCCCTTTGGGAGGCCTGGTATCTATAGAAGATCCATTTGGGAGGCCTGGTATCTATAGAAGATCCATTTGTGAGGTCTTCTATCTATAAACCACATCATTGGCCGATGTTCTGTCTACAGAAGACCCAATTGAAAGGCCTTAAATATACAGAAGAAACCTTTGAGAGGTTTCCCGTACATAGAAGACCCTGTGGTAGGTCTTCTATCTATAAACGACGCCTTTGGGAGATCTTCGATCTATAGAAGACCCCTTTAGGAAGACTTCGATCTATAGAAGAACCCTTTGGGAGGTCTTCTATCTATAGCAAACCTCTTTGGGGGGTCTTCTAACTATAGAATAGCTATAGAAGCACTATAGAAGATCCCTTTGGGAGGTCTTCTATCTATAGAAGGCCCTTTTGAGAGGTCTTTAATCTATAGAGAACTTCTTTAGGGGTGTCTTCTATCTGTAGAAACCCCTTTAGAAAGTCATCAGACTATAGAAAACACCTTTGGGAGTGCTTCTTTCTATAGAAGATCTGTTTTGGAGGTTTTCCATCTGTAGAAGGACCTTTTGAGAGGTATTCTATCTATAGAGGACTTCTTTGGGAGGTCATCAGCCTATAGAAGACCCCTTTGGGAGATCTTCTATCTATAGAAACACCCTTGGGAGATTTTCGATCTACCTTTGGGAGGTCTTCTTTCTTTATAAGACCCCTCTGGGAGATTTTCTACCTATAGAAGACCCTTTCGAAGGCTTTCTGTTTATAGAATACCCCTTTGGATGTTTTCTATCTGTAGAAGAAGTCTTTTGGGAGTCACCTATCTATAGAAGAACCCTTTGAGAGCTCATCTATCTGTAGAAGACATCTTTGGGAGGTCATCCAACTATAGAACACCCTTTTGGTAGTTCTTCTGTCTACAGAAAAAAAACCTTCTGGGAGTTATTCTTTATATAGGAGACTTTATAGAAGACTCCTTTGGGAGGTATTCTATCTACAGAAGTCCCCGTTAAGAGGTCTTCCATATATAGAAGACGCCCTTGGGAAGTCTTCTATCTATTGAAGGCACCTTTGGGACCCCATTTTGGATGTTTTCTATATATAATAGATGGTTAGGGCCTGAATCGCTTGACCATTGCCACTACAACTTACTTCCAAATGTTTACTTATCACCCATTTGTCACGTTTTTGTTTTGTTGTCAATAAATCTTATGGTCGAATAAGTACATACTTTAACTGGCCATTAAATGAAATCACCTTTCGTGGTAATAGGAATAACAACAACAACAATTGTGATTCACTTTTATCAAAGCGTATACAATTTAAGGAGGGTATAATTAAAAGTACTTGAACGAGTCATAAAGCCACAAGGCAAAGTAGAAATAAACTTTAAAAATCCAAAAAGTGTTGATAAGAATCAAAAACAACGCCATTGAAAAGAAGAAACTCTACAAATACTGTGGAAGGAATATGATTCATGTAAAGAAAGGGGAAAGGAGTTTCAATACTTACACTTAGATTTGAAAATATGGTACCGCTAAGCATAAACAACATCCTTGGATCTCTTTCCATAATATCATTGGGTGAGATGAAAGGCCACAGCAGTAGCAAAACCATAAATGCCAATAAGGGCCACAATGGCCGTATGGCTTCCTTAAATGTACGCATTTTACCGGTACGCTGGACATATGAACTGAAATGGAAAAGAAAAACAAAACACAAATTATAATTATATTTCTAAATACTTCAATTCTATTTACTTACTTGTAAATATTTACCACCACCATGGGTGTATTGGCCATTGCACTAAAATGCAGTAGAAATTCCATGGCATTTCCCAATGGTATGCCAAATGGCAGTTCACGTTTCCAAAATTCAAAACCAGAGCACCATGTGATCAGGTACATAGCTGTAGAACCCCACATGCTTAAATCATAACCCCAGGGTAGATATAGAACACCGGTATTATATTTTTCCCAATGGGAAACATAAAAATTAAAGAATACCATCCAACATACATAGTACATACGTATGGGCGGCACTGAATACATAGGCGAACGACCAAATATACTATACAAACACGTTGGTATCAATACAGCTGTGTACGAATCTAATCCATGATCAAAAAGTTCACCCAGTGGTCCGGATAGACCAATACGCCGCGCCTGTTTGCCGTCGATACCATCCAGTGTATAGGCTAAGAAGATATTTATGGCCGTACACAGCCATACCCATGAGGGAATTGGTTTTGTACCCTCCAATCCTGAACTGGCATAGAAATTCCAATCATAATAGGAAAGTAAAAGGAAATTTAAAACCGTACAAAGGAATCCCAAAAAGGTCATAACATTTGGTGCTAGCCATCGTGGAAAAAACTGTAATGAGAGAAAACACAAAAACACAGGTGTGAATACATTGTTGTTTAAAAGTTGGTTGCCATGTATGGCGGTATGTGTGGATGTGTATTCAAATATGTATGGGTATGAAATTATTTTGAAAAGTTGTTTTTGTTTATATTTTGTGTAACCTTTTTATTGTTCAAAAAATAAGGACATGTTATTGATTTTTTTAGTTGGTGGTCATGTGTTGTATGTAAAGCTTTTTCAAAAACGTTGCCGTTGAATAAAAGTTACAGTGGTGGATAGATGTATACCTCAACTTGTACCTAGTAACAAGTTAATATAAGCTCTGCTCCTTTACGTGCAAGAATCTTCAAGTTTTACCACTTTTTACTCGAAAAGCGTTCCTTTACTTCAGACACAAAACAATTCATATGGGAGCAGTTTTCAACTTTTACTATTTTTGCCAGTTTTACCATTTTCAAAAGTAAAGGATCAGACCAATAAAGTTAGTCGGCTTCGCCGACAGATAAATAGCCTCTGCCTATGGCTGTACAAAAAACAATAACAGAGTGGTGAACTTATACATATCGTCACAATAAATGCCCGAAGACGTAACCGACATGAAAATCGAAATTCCTTTTTTGACGTAATCTGATACATAAACCTAAAATACATGCTCTGGCAAAATTTTAAGCTTCTACGTTCAAAAACAACGATGCTATTCAATAAATGGCATTTCTGAAAATGGGATAATATTGCAGATTTTGTTGTAATGGAGGATCTCAAAACTAAGAACTTAGGCGGTTTTGGTTTCACTACTAATTCCCCTTCGTATATGATCGATAATATCCCATATACTCGCCTTCATAAGATTAGTATTCCATAAAACAGTTTTTAATTTTATAACGTTTTTTGCTTCTCCTGTAAAGTTTTGATTTTGTGGGTTACGTCTTCGGGCATTTATGGTGACGATATGTAATTTTTAAAAATATATTTTTCAATAATTCGTGGATTTTTTAACAAACATTTTTCAATAATTCGTGGAGTTTTTAACAAACATTTTTCAATAATTCGTGTAACACATCGAAAAATTCATCGGAGACCCTATAAAGTATATATATTCTTGATCAGGGTAAAATTCTAAGTCGATATAACCAAGTCCGTCTGTCCGTCCGTCCGTCTGTTGAAATCAAGATACAGCTCGCAATTTTTAAGATAGAGCTTTGAAATTTGGTATAGAAGTTTCTATTATTCCTAGGATGTTTGGTATTGCAAATGGGCTACATCGGTCCACGTTTTGATATAGCCCCCATATAACGGTAAAACCCGATTTTCGGTATTTTTAATGTTTTAGCTTCATTATCACACCGAAATGGCTGAAATTTGGTATTAAGTGTTCGTTGGTGGTATAAAACTTTCCCCCAGAATTTTCTTGGTATGGGTCCACGCCTTCATATAGCCCCCATAGAACGGTACCTCCCGATTTTCGTTATTTTGAAGGTTGTTGTCTCAATATTTCTCCGAAATGGCTGAAATTTGGTATTTATTCTTCGTTGGGGGTACGAAACTTTCCCCCAGAAATTTGTCGGTACAGGTCCACGCCTTCATATAGCCCCCATAGAATGGTACCTCCCGATTTTCGGTATTTTGAAGGTTGTGGCCTCAATATTTCACCGAAATGACTGAAAATTGGTATTTAGTTTTCGTTGGGGGTATTCAACTTTCTCCTCTAATTTTGTCGGCATAGGTCCACGCCTTCATATAGCCCCCATATAACGGTACAACCCGATTTTCGGTATTTTTAAGGTTTTAGCTTCATTATCACACCGAAAGGACTGAAATTTGGGACTTAGTCTTCGTTGGGAGTGTACAACATTCCCCCAGAGTTTTGTTGGTATAGGTCAACCCCTTCATATAGCCCCCATAGAACGGTACCTTCCGATTTTCGGTATATTGAAGATTGTGGCCTAAATATTCCTCTGAAATGACTGAAATTTGGTATTTGGTCTTCGGTGGGGGTATAAAACATTCCACCAGAATTTTGTCGGTATAGGTCCACGCCTTCATATAGCACCCATATAACGGTACCTCCCGATTTTCGGGTTTTTGAAAGTTGTGGCCTCAATATTCCACCGAAATGACTGAAATTTGGTATTTAGTCTTCATTTGGAGTATGAAACTTTACCCCAGAAATTTGTTGGTATAGGTACACGCCTTCATTTAGCCCCCATAGAATGGTACCTCCCGATTTTCGGTATTTTGAAGGTTGTGGCCTCAATATTCGTTCGAAATGGCTAAAATTGTATATATAGTTTTCGTTGGGGGTATTCAACTTTCTCCTCTAATTTTGTCGGTATAGGTCCACGCCTTCATATTGCCCCCATAGAATGGTACCTCCCGATTTTCGGGTTTTTGAAGGTTGTTGCCTCAATATTCCACCGAATTGGCTGAAATTTGGTGTCTACATTTGGGGTAAAAAGCTTTCCATATGAAATTTGTCGGTATAGGTCCTTGCCTTTATATAGCCCCCCATAGAACAGTACCTCCCGATTTTCGTAATTTTAAAGGTTGTGACGTCAATATCCCACCGAAATGACTGTTTTTTTATTTAGTCTTCCAGGGGGATATAGAGTATTCCTGAAAAGAATTATTATATATACACGTCTTCCTTCATCCCCCATAGAAGCATACCTCTTAATTTTTGGTATTTTTTAGGTTTTAGCCACATTATCTTACCGAAATATCGATAACGTAATTTGGTGACTATGTGGGTTCGAGTCCTTGGCTTTCCTTTTTCACTTGCAAATAATTTCAGATCATCAAGCTTAACTCTAAACGAGAAAATTAACAAAAATCATTAAAATTTCAAAAAATAAAAAACATTCTGAGCCCGGCTGGGATTTGAACCCACGTCCTTGAAAAACATATCAAAAAAAATGTTGTCATGGCGTGTTAGCGTTCAAAGCCAAAACTCATAACTTCAAAGTCAGCGCAAAAAGCGTTTGATATGAAGAAAATACATTTCTGTGGCCAAGTATCCGCGTTAATGTACAAAAACACATTTGCATTTGAAAAACGATCAGTTCTAGGACAGAGAAGCCATTACATAGTCGATACGTCCGAAGATTTGCTTTACCACCAATGAAACCAGGTAACGTAATTTGGTAACTATGTGGGTTCGAGTCCTTGGCTTTCCTTTTTCACTTGCAAATAATTTCAGATCATCAAGCTTAACTCTAAACGAGAAAATTAACGAAATATCGGAAATTGAGTCTAAAAACTTTCCGCAGGCATTTTGCTGAAATTTGGTAATTAGTCTTCTTCATAAACGAAAGGAAACTAATTGTTCCATTTTTACTTCAATATAACTCGTGGTGGAGGGTATAACAAGGTCGGCCCGACCGAACTTAACGCCGTTCTTACTTGTTTAAAATATACTTTTCAATAACACGAGGATTTTTTAAAATAAATATTTTTCAATAATTTGTGGATTTTTAAAACTATTTTTCAAAAATTCGTGCATTTTTCAAAAAATATTTTTCAATAATTAGTAAAGTTTTTAAAAAATATTTTTCAATAATTCAGGGATTTTTTTGAAAACTATCAATAACTCGTGGATTTTTTTAACAAATATTTTTCAATAATTCGTGGATTTTATAAAATATATTTTTCATTAATTCGTGGATTTTTTTAAAAACATATTTTTTAATAATTCGCGATTTTTTTTTAAAAAATATATTTTAATAATTCGCGAATTTTTTTTTTTTTTTAAATATATTTTTTTAATAATTCATGGATTTTTAAAAAAATATATTTTTTAATAATTCGTGGATTTTTTTAAAAAATATATTTTTTAATAAATCGTGGATTCTTTTGAAAAATTATTTTTAATAAGTTGTGAATTTTTTAAAAACTATTATAATTCAGGGTTTTTTAAAACTACCAGTAAGACGTGGATTTAAAAAAATATTTTTCAATAATTTAGGGATTTTTTAAAACTACCAATAAGAAGTGGATTTAAAAAAAAATATTTTTCAATAATTCAGGGATTTTTAAAACTACCAATAAGAAGTGGATTTAAAAAAAATATTTTTCAATAATTAAAAAAAAATATTTTTCAATAATTCGTGGATTTTTTAAAAAAAAATTTTTCAATAATTCGTGGATTTTTTAAAAAAATATTTTTCAACAAGTCGTGGATTTTTTAAAAAATATTTTTAAACAAGTCGTGGTTTTTTTAAAAAAATATTTTTAAACAAGTCGTGGTTTTTTTAAAAAAATAATTTTCAACAAGTCGTGGATTTTTTAAAAAATATTTTTCAAAGTCGTAGTTTTTTTAAAAAATATTTTTCAACAAGTCGTAGATTTTTTAAAAAATATTTTTCAACAAGTCGTGGATTTTTTAAAAAATATTTTTCAACAATTCGTGGATTTTTTAAAAATATTTTTCAACAAGTCATGGATTTTTTAAAAAATATTTTTCAACAAGTCGTGGATTTTTTAAAAAATATTTTTCAACAAGTCGTGGATTTTTTAAAAAATATTTTTCAACAAGTCGTGGATTTTTTAAAAAATATTTTTCAACAAGTCGTGGATTTTTTAAAAAATATTTTTCAACAAGTCGTGGATTTTTTAAAAAATATTTTTCAATAATTCGTGGATTTTGTAAAAAATATTTTTCAATAATTCGTGGATTTTTATACCCTACACCACTATGTGGGGAGGGTATTATAAGATATCGCAATAGTCGGTAATACATCCCATTTTTCTATTTTTTTGGAAATCACGCTACAGGTCGCAATATTGATCGGATCGTCACGAAAATTTCTGGGTTAAGGGGGGTCTTACAGATGAAGAAGCACATTGATTTTGGTGATGGTCGGATAATATTAAGGCGTCGGAATGGGCAAACACTTATTTGGAGAAAAGTCAACATTTTATTTCAAAGCCAATATCTCTGCTTCTTTAAGAGGTATATCAAAAGCAAAACCTGAAAAGGAAAGTTGAAAATATCACCTTTACAACGGTGTAAAGCAGGTTGTCGTAGGTGGTCAAATACCAAAGATATGGCAATAGCCGATAATGCATCCCATTTTCCGATTTTTTTGTAATCACGCTACAGGTCGCAATTTTGATCCAATGGTCACGAAATTTTGGGGGTTAATGGGGGTCCCAAAAAGAAAGAAGCCTATTGATTTTGATGATGGTCGGATAATATTCAGGGGTCGGAATGGGCAAACACTTATTTGGAGAAAGGTCAACGTTTTATTTTAAAGCCAATATCTCTGTTTCTTTAAGAGGTATATCAAAAGCAAAATCTGGCAAGGAAAGTAGAAAATATCACCTTTACAACGATGTAAATTAGGTTGTCATAGGTGGTCAAATAGCAGATATATGGCAATAGTCGATAATGCATCCCATTTCCGATTTTTTTGTAATCACGCCACAGGTCGCAATTTTGATCGGATCGTCACGAAAGTTTAGGAGTTAATGGGGGTCCAACAGAGGAAGAAGCCTAATGATTTTAATGATGGTCGGATAATATTCAAGGGTCGGAATGGGCAAAAACTTATTTGGAGAAAAGGTCAACGTTTTATTTCAAAGCCAATATCTCTGTTTCTTTAGGAGGTATATCAAAAGCAAAACCTGGCAAGGAAAGTAGAAAATATCACCTTTACAACGATGTAAAGTAGGTTGTCGTAGCTGCTCAAACAACAGAGATATCGCAATAGTCGGTAATGCATCCCATTTTCCGATTTGTTTGTAATCACTCTACAGGTCGCAATTTTAATCGGATCGTCACGAATTTTTTGGAAGTTGATGCGGGTCCCACATAGGAAGACGCCTATTGATTTTGGCGATAGCCGGATAATATTTAGGGGTCGGAATGGGGAAAAACTCATTTGGAGACAAATTCAAAGTTTTATTCTTTGTGAATATATTGGCTTTTAGTAGGGGTATTCCAATGACAAAACCTGTCAATGGAAGAAGAAAATATTACCTTTACATTAGTGTAAAGCAGGTTTGCGAAGGTGGTCAAACAAGGGAGATACCACAATAGTCGGTAATGCATCCAATTCTTCCATTTTTTTGCAATTAAGCTACAGGTCGTAATTTTGATCGGATGGTCACGAAATTTTGGTTGCTTATGGGGGTCCCAGAGACAAAGAGGCATATTATTTCTGGTGGTAGTCGGTTTATATTCCCTAAAAGAAATGTTTACCAGTGAAAAGCTTATGCACAGGGGTAGTGGTGTAGGGCATCACATGGTCGGCCCCGTCCCGACTATAGCCTTTGCTCACTTGTTTAAAAAATATTTTTCAATAATTCGTGGATTTTGTAAAAAATATTTTTCAATAATTCGTGGATTTTTTAAAAAATATTTTTCAATAATTCGTGGATTTTTTAAAAAATATTTTTCAATAATTCGTGGATTTTTTAAAAAATATTTTTCAATAATTCGTGGATTTTTTAAAAAATATTTTTCAATAATTCGTGGATTTTTTAAAAAATATTTTTCAATAATTCGTGGATTTTTTAAAAAATATTTTTCAATAATTCGTGGATTTTTTAAAAAATATTTTTCAATAATTCGTGGATTTTTTAAAAAATATTTTTCAATAATTCGTGGATTTTTTAAAAAATATTTTTCAATAATTCGTGGATTTTTTAAAACTTGTTTTTTAATAATTCGCGTATTTTCTAATAAATTATTTTTTAATAATTCACGAATTATTAAAAAATTATTTTTTAATAACTCGTGAATTTAAAAAAAATCCTTTTAATAATTCGTAAATTTTTTAAAAAATTATTTTTTAATAAATCGTGATTTAAAAAAAAAATATTTTTTATTAATTCGTGGATTTTTTAAAAAATATTTTTTAATAATTCGCGTATTTAAAAAGAAATTTTTTTTTCAATTAATCGCGAATTTTTAAAAATATATTTTTCAATAATTTGTGGATTTTTTAAAAAATATATTTCAACAATTCGTGGATTTTTAAAAATATATTTTTCAAAAATTCGTGGAGTTTTTAAAAAATATTTTTCAAAAATTCGCGTATTTTTTAAAAAATATTTTTCAATAATTCGCGTATTTTTTAAAATATTTTTCAATAATTCGCGTATTTTTTAAAAAATATTTTTCAATAATTCGCGTATTTTTTAAAAAAATATTTTTCAATAATTCGCGTATTTTTTAAAAAATATTTTTCAACAATTCGTAAATTTTTAACAATATATTTTTCAAAAATTCGTGGAGTTTTTAAAAAATATTTTTCAATAATTCGCGTATTTTTTAAAAAATATTTTTCAATAATTCGCGTATTTTTTAAAAAATTTTCACTAATTGGCGTATTTTTTAAAAAATATTTTTCAATAATTCGTGGATTTTTTAAAATAATATTTTTTTAATAATTCGTGGATTTTTAAAATATATTATTCAATAATTCGTGGATTTTTTAAAAATATATTTTTTAATAATTCGTGGATTTTTTAAAAAATATTTTTTAATAATTCGCGAATTTAAAAAAAATATATTTTTTAATAATTCGTGGTTTTTTTAAGAATTTTTCAATGAGTCGTGAAACACATTTTTGATTTTATAAAAGTGTATGTCCGAAACATGTCGAGTTTCACTTTGACAACGAATGCCAAGTTAGATAATTCTGAAACATCACTGCTCTAGAAATACAATTTATTGCTTAGTAAAATTCCTATAGTACTTTGCAATTAATTTGTTGGTGCCTTAGAGGTTACTTTGCTTATATTTTCTAGCGCTAAATAGAAACTGGAATTTCCTCCAGTCCATATGGCACCTCGAATCATTGGCTTTATACTTTATTTGACCGCACTATTCTTATCTCTGACCACTTATTTTTCATGTCGTTTTTTTTAGATCAATACAATTTTAAAATTACTTTATGGAATCCCCCATCACGCATGTTATCGCTATATGTAGCCATTAATGTGTATAAATATATGATGATATTTTCACACACACACACACGATTGTTTTCCTACGGCATGTTGTTTCACGTTATAAATACGTAATAGAGTGTCATTGCGTACGCTTCCCGTTTATAAATCACCTACTATGGAAAGGTTTTAAATTTGCAATGTGACTGAGTTGAACTGAACTGATAGGCAGTGGATGTCATCATTTTATTAATGAGAATAAATGAGTGGGTTATCTTAGGGTTTTTATAGAATTTGAAAAGCGATTAATTTCTATAAAATTATTGTTTGTTGTCAATACATGTCACCCACACTGGCGAATCTCTATCTAAATAATATATTGTTGTACCCTATAAAAACAGATTTTTCATAGAATTTGAAAAGTGATTAATTTCTATAAAATTATTGTTTGCTAAAGCAACCCTACTATTAATTGACGAACGAGACTAGGGTCGATTGTGATCATAAACCCCACAGTCGACTAAATACTCCCCAAATTTGTCGCCCACATTGGCGAATCTCTATCTAAATAATATATTGTTGTACCCTATAAGAACAGATTTTTGCAACACATAAAAATAAATATAACCTCACTTTTCGATTTTTTATAGTCACAATTTTTAACAAAAATATATAGTACCATTCCACTGCCTGCCATAAGCAAATATAGTGTGAATAAAGTCCTCGGAGTACATCCCCAATCTATCGTAGCTGAGGAGCGTCAGCTGCCACGACAAACTAGAGTAGTTTTGGCTCAACTACGCTCGGGATATTGCAGTCGCCTAAATTCTTATTGGGCGGAAATCGACCACGACGTGCAAGACATCTGCCCAGTATGCGGCATGGGCCCACACGACACAAAACACCTTTTCAACTGCCCCGCCAAACCTACTCATCTAACTCCAGTGGATCTGTGATTACATCCTATCGAAGCAGCCACTTTCCTGGAACTGGAGATAGACCCAGAGCCAGATTGAACAGAAGAACGAAGAACATACAAACATAATAATAAACACTGTTACAACAACAACAACCATTCCACTGGGTTTAATAGAATCAAAATGGCTTACTCAATCACACAATAGCATGTAATTAATAACAAAGGGAATTAATCTCAACCCACTGTGTCGCTGCTTTCCATGGTTGCTTGCATGTGTTTGGCACATTTATGTCAAAGGCTATGAAAGGACGTGTCCATCACTACCAACAACATCATCATCGGAAAATAACAGTCAGTAGTAGCTTTTCATTCATTTGGCAAAAATGTTATTGAGTGGGTTGGTAGGTATGAGGAAAAACATAAGCAGACCAGTGAACCATGCTGGCATGGTACGGTACGTATGTATGTGTACAAGGGTGTGAATAAATATTGTGATAGTCCAATGTTTATTTGTATAGTTTGCTACTTAAATGAAAGGTAAAGGATGTATGTGGAGGATTCATTGTGTACACAGCGAGGCAAATAAAGATATATGGTGACCAACAAACATCTAAGAAAAAAAAATAAGGGGAAAATTAGCGGATTCAAAAGATTATAAAAATTACCATACAGACAATTTCCCTCACTTCTGTGGGAAAAATGTATGGTTTAGGGGCCATACTGTAACAGTTGACCGCCTGAATAACTTCTTTTTTTTCAAAAAAATACTTCGGTTTATTGATAATCAGTCCATAGCAATGGGTATCGATAAAACTGCAAATAAAAGTCCTCCCTAGGAGACTTGTATAGAATTGAAAGCCTCCGTAGGAGGAATCTATATTGTTGTTGTTATAGCAGCATGAAAACTACGTAGAAGCAACCCGCTGCCGGGTTGGGAGGTTAGTAAGGCCAAGAGGGATTCTTGGATAAGCTTTAGTGAGACTATAGAGGGAGTTAGCGCAGCGGCAAGATTCCGCAAGGTGATCTCAAAGGACCCGAAAACCATTGGGAGCATCAAGCGGAATGAGGGCATCTGGACTAACCTGCTGGCAAGCACACACTTTCCAGGCTGTGTCAATCTAGGAGAGATGCGGAGAGTGAACTTGTTGGCGGTTTAAGAAGTAATCCTAGAATTTCATGGGCGATCAGCACTTTTCAGCCCTACAAATCTCCCGGGCCTGACGGTATCATCCCAGCGATGCTTCAAAAAGCACCGCATGTTTTGATATCAACGTAAGTCTTTCCTCCTTTCTTCTAAAAACTTTACAAAGGCAAATTATGACCTTGTAAGCAACTCTCAACATGTTTACGTAAAATGGAAATCGACAGACACTGCGCTACACGAGGTCGTGGGTTGTATAGAGAAGAATATGGGTGATTCAAGTTTAACCTTAGCTGATTTCTTAGACATAGAAGGTGCGTTTAATAACGTGAAGCTTGAATCAATCACTCGGCTCTAGAATCACTAGGTGTCCCCTCAATTCTAATAAATTGGATCGATAGAATGCTTGATAGTAGACTAATCAATTCAAGTCGGTTACCAGACTTATCACCCCTGTTGTGGCTTCTGGTACTGAACGGGATACTTACGGAGTTTGACAAGTTAAAAACCAAGGTGGTTGCGTATGCGGATGGCGTAGTCATTCTAATTAGCGGGAAATTCTTATCTTCGCTGTCTGAACTTATGCAGGGTGCTTTAGTGAAGCTCTCACGTTGGGCCCACCATAATGGACATGGTGTGAATCCGGCGAAGACAGAGCTGGTACTGTTCACCAGGAAGAGGAAGATTGCTGCTTTTGTTCCACCAATTTTGGATGGTGTGCAATTAAGTCTCTCCACGGAAGCAAAGTATCTTGGTGTGGTACTCGACCATAAGCTTTGTTGGAAGAGGAATACCGAGGTGCGAACAAAGAGGGGTTTAATTGCACTATATTCTTGCAAGAATACCATAGGTAAGAGCTGGCGTCTTAAACCACATGTAATACACTGGCTGTATAGGACTGTGGTTTGTCCTATGCTAACCTATGGTTGTCTTGTTTGGTTCACGCACTCAGCATGAAATCAAATCTTTCTAAGCTAACCAGTGTGCAACGTGCCGCGTCAATTCTTATTACTTACTTAGCTGGCCCATTACAGAACATTTGTTCCATAGGCCGAACTAAGACAAGATCTCCATTCCTCTCTATTTGTTGCTTCGCACTCTGGAATACCGCGCCTTTTCATCTCATCATCCACTTGTGTGCGCCATCTATTCCTTGGCCTGCCAATTCTGCGTGCACCGCCAAGCGGTCCGTATTTATACGTCTTTTTAGTGGGTTCATCATCGCTCATTCTTATGATATGGCCTAGCCATGCGAAGACTGCACCTTCTCTATAAAGAGTGCGAACATTCCAGGTGCAGATTCGCAGATCATGGTCCTTAAAACGTTTGCGGGGTTCGTCAACTTTAGAGGGGTTTGTTTTTCTTTTCTTTCGTTTTTTCATTTCTTTCACTGTTTTTTCTAGTGGAGGGTTACTAACCCGACGCCCAAACCCAAGTTTTTAACGTTCTTATGGGTGAACGCGCGGCACATGTTAGCTCACTACCTTTAACGGGTGTTAAAGCAGTTCCCCAGGTGACACCACAGGGAGGTCAGTGTCCACTTGGGATGAAAGAGGGACCAAGATAAATCCTGGGCTTTGTCATGTTAAAACCGGTCAGGACCGGTGCTTGGTGTCTTCTATCCCCTACGTCACCCGTCAGTTCTTATTACTGGAGCTATAAAAAGCACACTCCAGGCTTAGGGAACTTGACATGTGGCGTTGCTTACTGCTTGGTCCTGCAAACGTTCTACAGCGGTTGAGTAGTCAGCTAGTGCTTGGAAATAGTGGGGTGAGACCGATTACATTTTACCAACTCTTGACTTCACTATACCTGATGTTTTAATACCCGGTAGGAGTGAATGGGTTCAGTGCAGACCAATTCCTGATAGCCTATCTCTCTTCACTGATGGGTCGAAGATGGAAGATGGCAGGGTGCTGGTGTGTACTCTGATGAACTGAACATTAGGTACTCATTTAAACTTAATGACAAGTGTTTTCCAGGCAGAGGTCTTTGCAATATTGAAGGCCCTAGAGGCACTAGTGGGAAGGACGGACTTAGCAAACAGGGCAGTTACTATATATGTAGACAGCCAGGCTGCGCTAAAAGCATTAAGATCTTTCACTATAAAATCGAGGATCGTTCGAGATTGTAGGTCTATCCTGAAAACCTGTGTTATGTCATTAGGACTTTGTTGGGTACCTGGTCACTGTTGTGTAGAGGGAAATGAGATTGTGGATGAACTGGCAAGGCGGGGATCACAATCAACCAACATGCAAGTGGAGGTTGGTGTGAAACCTCCGCTTTGTCACTCCATATACAAAGTCACCAGGTTCTACGTTGAGAAAACCAAAAGAATTTGGCAAGATGCTCCTGGATGTCGGATTGCAAAGTCAATCTTGCCGGAGATCTCGGTGCGTAGAACTGCTTCCCTTCTCCCGTTGTGCAAGTCGGAGATCAGAGTTGTTGTAGCGATTATTACTGGTCACTGCAACATTAGATCTATGACTTGCAAATGGGATAACAACAGCAGTGAATACTGTAGGCTGTGCGAGGACATGGAGGAGACGGAGACAATTGAGCATCTTCTCTGTCTGTGTCCCAGACTACCGGCCAAAAGACATGTTGTTGTTGTTGTAACAGTGTTTTTGTTATGTTTATTTGTTCGTTCCTCTGTTCAATCTGGCTCTGGGTCTATCTCCAGTTCCAGAAAAGTGGCTGCTTCGATAGGATGTAGCCACAGATCCACTGGAGTTAGATGGGTAGGTTTGGCGGGGCAGTTAAAAAGGTGTTGTGTGTCGTCCGGGCCCATGCCGCATACTGGGCAGATGTCTTGCACGGCGCGATCGATTTCCGCCCAATAAGAATTTAGGCGACTGCAATATCCCGAGCGTAGTTGAGCCAAAACTACTCTAGTTTGTCGTGGCAGCTGACGCTCCTCAGCTGCGATAAATGGAGGATGTACTCCGAGTACTTTATTCACACTATAATTGCTTAAGGCCTTGGCAACTGCATCCGTGTGAATGCTATTCAATCCTGCTTGATATGCTTGTTGATCTAGGGGTTCTCTCCTGTATCGTTGGACCTCTCCCTCTAGAGCATGGATATCCTTCCTGATCTCCCTGAATGGGCCGGGCCTACCCACAAGATGGTGATTGGGATGGCTCACACGATAACATCCAAGCAGGTACTGCAACGAAAGCATCTCATTGTGTTGCTTTACAGGAAGAATTTTTGCCTCCTCATGTAGATGGTCCACTGAAGATTTGAGGAGGCACCCTGTCGCTGTTCTCAGGGCGGCATTCTGGCAAGTTTGAATCTTTTTCCAGTTCGAATCACACAATCTCGGGGACCAGACTGGAGCCGCATAGCTTACCACAGACCGACCTATCGCGTTATGTGTGGTCAACAAGGTTTCTTTATCTGCACCCCAGGTGCTGCCGGCCAGGGACTTGAGGACCTTGTTCCTACTTTTCAACTTGTCGCAGATAGCTGTGGCGTGTGCGCACGACGTGAATGTAATGTCGAATGTGACCCCTAAAATTTTAGGGCAGTTTGTGGTCGGAATTCTGCTACCGTCGACCACGACATTCAACTCACTGTCCATGTGGTGAACAGAGTGGCTGTAGATTTTGTGGGGGAAATCTGCATATTCCTCGAATGGAAAAAGGTGGTAAGATCAGTTAAATAGCTGTTCAGTCTCTCACAGATGTCATCAGGATAGGTACCCGACGCCAAGATCGTGCAATCATCCGCTTACGTCACGATCTCAATGCCGTCTGGAGGGGGTGGAATACAGGAGAGGTAGAGGTTAAACAGTTCCGGAGATATCACCCCACCTTGGGGAACTCCCTGTTTCACTCTACGGGGTTTGGACTTCTTATTCCTGAATTCCACGTACGACTGGCGTCCACACATATAGTTGACTATCCAACGTTTCAAGCATGGCCGGAGGGTTGTCTGCTCAATGTCCTCAAACAGCGTGGAGTGCCTGACTGTATCAAAGGCTTTTGATAAGTCAAGAGCCACCATCACTGTTCTATCGCACGGCCGTCTCTGGTTGAGTCCTTTACAGATATATGTGGTAATGGCGTGCAGCGCTGTTGTCGTGCTGTGCTGCTTACGGAATCCATGTTGATGATCGGCAACTTGATAGCTATTTCTGATACTGGGGAGGATCAAGACCTCAAGTGTCTTTGCTAAGGGCGACAAAAGCGAAATCGGTCTGTACGATTCACTTTTGCTGGCATCCTTGCCTGGCTTCCGTAGTGGGACCACCCTGCCCATTTTCCAGACTTCGGGAACAACGAGGGTGGCTAGCGACAAGTTGAAGACTTTGGTGAGATACTCGACTCCCGGCTCATCCAGCTGCTTCAACATTACCATGGAGATTCCATCAGGGCCCAACGCTTTGATGATTTAGCGTTCCTGATGGCATTGGCAACATCATCCATTGTAAATTGTGGTGGTTCATCCTCGGCAGGAAGAGATCTGATGCGACGTAATACTCTTCTCTTCGTCCTGCCACTCTAGGGATGCTCGACAAACTGTCGATTGAAATTACATGTGTACATGTGTGCCAAAAGACATCGGCTTTTTGGAGTTCACATGACGGAATCCCAATCTCACTTCTCCTCTTCCGACAACACAGCCTTGCTGGTATACTGCAGAGGCCTTAAATGGCTATGGGCGGGTTAACTTAAAATATCAGTTAATCCACTATTTAAATATTTCCATCTGATCCCTCCTCTTTATTCTCTTATTATCTTTCTACATCTCCCCCCTTCTTTTCACTTTCCATCTCCTTTCTCCTATCCAAATCTAATCTTCCATATCCTTAGCGGCAACAAGACGAAACAGTCAACATCGTCACCACATCCAGAGACACACTCGCCATAGACATCTCATCTATAACCGTCTTTTCATTCCATCACCAGTATCCATCATCGCCACATCCGGAGTTGCACCTATTCACTTCACCTTAACCATCAAGCTATCAATCAATACTATTCAATACCCGGGATGATCACAATGGACCTCAAGGTCTCCGAGTGGAGTGGCTGCCATTTACAGCAGCTGCGCATCCTAAAACCTAAACTAACACGCTGCCGTGGGATTGTAAGAATCTATAGGATAGAAGTCTTTCGTAGAAGACTCCTATATGATAGAAGGTCTCCGTAGAATGCTTCTATAAAACATTTATGAAATAGAACTTTTTGGGGTTTTGATCTAACCGAATACTATCACTTCCACTTGGAATTTTCCACACCCAAGATTGCCTATTGCACACTGTTATTACTAGACAGACAGGCAGGGCTAACCCGCCTCTAAGTTGTTCGATGAGGCACATTGTTGGTCGTATCAAAGTGTTGTTATCCTCGTTAGCCTAAATGTTGAAGCTTTTGAGCTTTTGTGGTGAAGGTAGCCGAATAAATGTTTGGTCCTAACCATTTAATTCGAAAGTTCTTGTGCAGAGAATTCATTTTAGTTGGTGGCCGCACAGAATTTAGAACTTTCGGTCCATTATCTCAGCTAGTATGGAGTTCCCACGAACAAAATAACATCATTGTGACCAGGACCACAAGAGCTAGCTGCGGTAAACACGACACTCAAACAGACCTTTAAGCGCACTTAAATGAAATTTTCATAAAGCACCTGGTTGCCAAATTCTGAAATAAATTAAATATAAGTTTGGGAAAAATATAATGAGAAGCCAATTTACTTACTACCTTTGAGAGTTATCGTGCGCAACAGCCAGACAGACGGACTGATAATTGCCTGAATGGTCTTTGGGGTTTAAAACCATTATTTCGATAAGGTATATTTTCTATTGAATCTGTATATATGTATTTCCCTAATTAACGAAAATTTCCCTTTGAATATAAACATCCTTTCACCACTGTTGTTTGTATTGTTATTTTGTAACAATGCCAAAGGAAGAATGTATGTATGTATGTCATATATAAATTTATGTGAGCCTACTATGAAGTCTTGTGGTTTATATTGTTTTTTATTATAGTTTTATTTTGTACAATTTTCCCCTCCAAAGAGAGGGGATTGGGTGCTTATTTTAGCTTATTTTTCAGCAGAGTTGACTGCATTTACCTTGACAATCCAATTCCAAAAGGGATGCATAACATAAACACTCAACGGTGAGGTATCGCGTGCGCTATACTGTAAAGAAAGAAGGAAAGAGAGAGAAAACGAACATTAATAAAGCATGAATATAAATTAAAAGGTTTATAGGTAGAAAAAAATAGTTCCTAAAGGGGGAATAGGTGATACACTTTTGATTTCACACAAAACGAAAATGGCAAGAACGAAAAGAAACTATGGCTAATGGATTGAATTCATTTAAGCGTTCTTTCCACTAATCGCTGGCTAAGTAGAATTTGCTGGGAAATTAGAAGAAAAAAAAAACGATTTAAATTGATTGTAGTGACACGGATTTGAAGGATAATCGTTGGCTAAGCTGTCGCAATGCCTTTGATATGGAAGTAAATGTGGAAATGAAAACAAACAGATAAGGCTGTCATACCTTACTTGGGTAGTTGTTAAGCTAAAATTATGTCAAACGGCCAACCTTAGCGCATACAAATTTTTATTTGAAAACTCTTTAGAAATGTAATAAAGCAAACCGCTTTTATTTCAATAATAAAACTCCCAATAACATATAATTTGCATTTAATTATCATTTATGTGAGTGAGTAAACACTTGTGCTGAGGAAAAAAAAACCAAACATTATCCAATCTAGAAAGGGGAGGGAGGTAAGTTCAATGAACTACGAGTATGTATTGTGAACACGTGCAAATTCAGGTAAACACACAATTGTGTGACCCAAATTTTGCTTTAGCTTCTCATAATTGTATTTATACATAAAACCTTATAATTGCTGGTACCAGTACCAGTGTTTACTTAGTGGACAAGAAGCTTAAAGACTTGGAATAAAAGAAATTAAAAAGAAAAATCATTCCGGTTTCATTATTGTTTTTGGGTTGACTTTCTTTGAAAGTACTTTGGTCTCCGCTTCTTTATGTGGTACATTTGTTTTGTGACCAGTGGTCATTAAACACACAGCATGGTCTCACTCAAACAGATGAGTATAAGACAAGTTTGTAGGTTATTACTTGAAATCATCTCCACAGTTAAAGGGAAGAACATGGCCTTCTGTGTGCTATTCAAAGAAAAATTAAAAGAATTATTCATGGATTCTTAAAAAAATTAAGAATTTTTTCCAAAGAAGATCAGTCTTTTATGCAACACAATCTATAGTAAAGTTGTGTACCAAGTCAACGGCAGAATTATGATCAATTATCGATAGTTTCACATAACATCGCTAATTAGCGATGATTTTTGGGTATAAACATGTAACAATGACTTTGCGATCACAGCAATGCTTTCAAAATGATTTCGTTTACCAACTAAAAATAAACTATAGAAAGTGTTAATTCAACAAACTTGTTCTGTAGAAAAAGTAAATTCAAGGAACTTTTTCTATAGAAAAATCAATTTAATTTAATTTATTTCAAGATTGGTAACCAAGCCAAAGCCGTATATGTTACAAAAACAAACTTAACACAAACTACACTCAAATCTTATATTAGAACTTAAATCTAATAAATACATAACAATGCAAAAAAAATTATTTTCTTAAAAAAAAGACACACGAAATTAGGGATCTTTTTCTATAGAAAGAGGCAATTCAGCAAACTTTTTCTTACAGAAAAATTCAATTCATCAAACATTTCCATAGAAAAAGCGAACTCAGCTAAAGTTTTCTATAGAAAAGACACTTAGCAAACATTTTCTATAGAAAAAGGCAATTCAGCAAACTTTTTCTATAGCAAAAAGGCAATTCAGCGAACGTCTTCTATAGAAAAAGGCAATTCAGCAAACTTTTTCTATAGCAAAAAGGCAATTCAGCGAACGTCTTCTATAAAAAATGTCAATTCAGCAAACTTGTTCTGTAGAAAAAGTAAATTCATGGAACTTTTTCTATAGAAAAAGTAAATTCAGGGATCTTTTTCTATAGAAAGAGGCACTTCAGCAAAAATTCTTTTATCAGAAAAATTCAATTCATCAAACTTTTCCATAGAAAAAGCGAACTCAGCAAACGTTTTCTATAGAAAAAGGCAATTCAGCAAACTTTTTCTATTGAAAAATGCAATTTAGCAAACTTTTAAGGGTTGTTTGAGGATAGATTTGAAAATTTTACCGAAAATATTCCCTGTTGTCCTGCTAACATGGGTGACGTAGGGGATGGAAGATACCAAGCAACGGTCCTGACCGGTTTTAACATGGCAAAGCCCAGGATTTATCTTGGTCCCTCTTTCATCTCAAGTGGACACTGATCTCCCCGTGGTGTCACCTGGGGAACTGCCTTTAACACCCGTTAAAGGTAGTGAGCTAACATGTGCCGCGCGTTCACCCATAAGAACGTTAAAAACTTGGGTTTGGGCGTCGGGTTAGTAACCCTCCCCTAGAAAAAACAGCCTACTATGAAAAAACGAAAGAAAAGAAAAACAAACCCCTCTAAAGTTGACGAACCCCGCAAACGTTTTAAGGACTATGATCTGCGAATCTGCACCTGGAATGTTCGCACTCTTTATAGAGAAGGTGTAGTCTTCGCATTGGCAGACGTACTTGAAAAGTACAAGGCTGATATTACTGCCATACAGGAAATACGATGGATTGGGAAAGGCGTCACAACAACACCTAAAGGTGACGCACTGTATTATAGCTGCCATGACGTAAAGCATGAGTTTGGTTGCGGATTTGTAGTTAGTCGGAGACTAAAACATCTGTTATCCAGCTTCACTCCAGTGAATGAAAGACTTGCTGCAATTCGAATAAAAGCTAAATTCTTCAACATCAGCTTTATTTGCGCTCATGCTTCCACTGAAGAAAAGGACGAACAGACCAAAGATATATTTTACGAGCGCTTAGAAGAAACATATGACAGTTGCCCTGCCCATGACATTAAAATCATTCTAGGCGATTTTAATGCCAAAATTGGAAAGGAGAATATCTTTGGCCCAACAGTCGGGAAATTCAGCCTCCACAGTGAAACATCTGACAATGGTATGATGCTGATAGACTTTGCAGCTGCAAAAAACATGGTAGTTAGCAGTACCAGATTTAATCATCTCGATATGCATAAGGGCACCTGGCTGTCTCCAGATCAGAAAACAAGAAATCAAATTGATCATGTTGTGATAGATGGAAGACATTCATCGAGCGTGTTGGATGTACGATCGTTCCGAGGCGCAAACATTGATTCGGACCACTACCTTGTTGCAGCAAAGGTACGCACCCGCTTAAACGTAGCAAACAAAGTACGAACAGACACAACACGAAAGTTAGACATCGGTAAGCTGCAATCACAACAGATAGCCACAGCATATTCCACTCAACTAGCCCAATTGCTTAATCAAAGCACTCCTCATCCCGATAACATATCAGCGCAATCGCAAAGCATTGTCCACTCCATGCAAACAGCCGCAAAATCCATACTTGGATACCAGAGGCCTCCACCAAGGAATCCATGGTATGATCAGGAGTGTCATGCTGCCACCGAAGAGAAAAATGCGGCATATAGGGCTACTTTACAATCCGTAGCAACGCGTAGCGCACGAGAGAGATACAGGGAGAAAAGGAGAGAGGAGAAACGTCTTTTCCGCAGGAAAAAGAGAGAGATGGAAAAGCGGGAGGGTGAAAAAATCGAGATGTATAGGAGCCAGAATGAAGTTCGAAAATTCTACCAAAGAGTCAAGCATCAAACTGATGGCTTTGGTACAGGCACATCCTCCTGTAGAGACCAGCAAGGTAATTTGGTAACTGATACAGATAGTGTACTCAGGATATGGAAAGAACATTTTTCAAAACTGTTGGTATCCAATAGCAGCGAAGACGACGAAGATACCACAGTCCCAATCCCAGAAGATGGTATTGAATGTATACCGCCCAGCCAAGATGAGGTAAAGACAGCAATAAATCGGCTGAAGAATAATAAGGCAGCAGGAGCCGATGGCTTACCAGCCGAGCTGTACAAAACCGGAGGCGACACGCTGATAAGGTGTATTCATCAGCTAGTTAGCACCATCTGGCAGGAAGAACGAGTACCCGACGATTGGAACCTGAGTATCCTGTGCCCCGTCCACAAGAAGGGAGATAAGACTGTATGCTCTAACTATAGGGGCATAAGTCTACTCCCTATTGCCTACAAGATCGTGTCAGGGATATTGTGCGAACGACTAAAGCCTATGGTCAACGAGATAATTGGACCATACCAATGCGGCTTTAGACCTGGCAAGTCCACCATTGACCAGATATTTACCTTGAGACAAATCCTGGAAAAGACCCAAGAGATGCAGATCGGCACCTACCACCTTTTTGTCGATTATAAAGCAGCCTTCGACAGTCCGCTGCGTTCAAAGGTATTCCATTTCTGAATTTGGTATCCCCGTAAAGCTCATCCGGCTTTGCACAATGACTTTAACTGACACGAGGTCATCAGATAAAATAGGAAATAACCTCTCCGAAGAGTTTGGTACCAAAAGAGGTTTCAGACAAGGAGACAGCCTTTCGTGTGATCTCTTTAACATCCTGCTAGAAAAGGTTATACGAGAGGCAAACGTCAAAAGAAGAGGCACAATCTACACCAATAGTCACATGTTACTTGCTTATGCTGATGATATAGACATCATGGGCCGATCAGTAAAAGAAGTAACTGATACCTTTATGAAGGTCGAAGGAGAATCTGCTAAAGTGGGTCTGGCGGTAAACGGTGAGAAGACCAAGTTGATGGTGTCGACGCGTAATGCGTCCATTGAGCTCGGACCGACTGTGGAAGTTGGCTCCTATAATATTGAGGTAGTAAAAGACTTCGTCTACCTCGGCACCTCCGTAAACACAACAAACGACATCAGTTGTGAAATAAAAAGAAGAATCGTATTGGCAAACAGATGCTACTTTGGTTTAAGTAAGCAGTTTAAAAACAAAGCCACATCTCGTCAAACAAAAATAACGCTCTACAAAACACTGATACTACCCGTGCTGATGTATGGCTCCGAAGCCTGGGTACTTGCGCAAGCAGACATGGCAGTGCTTGGTGTGTTTGAGAGAAAAATTCTTCGAAAGATCTACGGACCAATCTGCGTTGACGGTGAATATCGATGTCGCATGAACCACGAGCTGTATCTGTTGTACAACAACATCAATATTGTTAAACGTATCGAGATGCAGCGATTGCGTTGGCTAGGCCATATCATACGAATGAGCGATGATGACCCCGCTAAAAAGGTGTATAAACACGGACCGCTTGGCGGTGCACGCAGAATTGGCAGGCCAAGGAATAGATTGCGCAAACAAGTGGATGATGAGATGAAAAGGCGCGGTATTCCAGAAATCGAAGCAACAAATAGAGAGAATTGGAGATCTTTTCTTAGTTCGGTCTACAGAACAAATGTTCTGTAATGGGCCAGCTAAGTAAGTAAAGTCCTGCTAACATCGATATAACATCAATAATTACTCAGCAAGTTCTCCCAGTGAATTTTACTGTCTCAAGCAGGAAAAATTGCAAAATTAATCGAACATCATTTTGTAAGAACTTGCAAGAAAGACAGCTGTTTCCGATAATGTAGAAAATTTGTTTTTATTTCTTTTGATATTTTAAACCAAATAAAACAAAAACATAAATTTTAAAATTGCATTTTACTTAATTAAATCAATAATCAATCATACGCACAATGCTTAAGAATCTATGTGAATTTTTTTGCTCAAAAATTTTAACATTTCAAATTTTAGAGGACAAATTTCCCAGCAACATTTTGTAAGTTCTCAGTCATAGAACTGTCAAAAACCTCTCTCAACTCACTCTCTTTTACTGGACAATTTTGCTGTTGAACAGGATTCAGTAAAAATTTGGACGAATTTTTAAAAATTTTTCATGATGTAAGAGGTGATCGAGACAAAAACAAGTAGGAAAAGCGTTAAGTACAGTCGGGCTGGACTTTTTATACCCTCCACCACAAATTTCAGCCATTTCGGTGGATTAATGTGGACACAACCTTCACAATACCGAAAATCGGGAGATGTTGTCCTATGGGGGCTATATCAAAACGTGGACCTATATAAACATTTTATGGTAGAAATATTTCTTAGCCTCTGGAAACCCAAAATACAAAGTTACAACCGACTCTATTGTCAAATGGGACGCGTACTTTATATGGGGCGTTCTATGGGGGCTATACGAAAGCGTGGACCTACATAGCCCGCTTTCAATACCAAAACTCTCTTACGTACATATAATAGATTCTCCCAAAATTTCATCCACCTACGTCATTCCGTTCGGACGCTAGAGTGATTTCCACAGACGGACAGATGGACGGACATTACTATATCGATGTAGAATTGCACGCTGATCAAGAATATATATAGTTTGTGGGGTCTACAATGATTATTTCGAGTAGTTACAAACGGAATGACAAACTTAATATACCCCCACATCCTATGGTGGAGGGTATAAAAAACTTCTCATCTTCTATCCTGGACACACAAAATTGCCTAACATAATTTTTGGCCTCAAAAGCCTTTATTTCCATGTCTTTAACAACCCCGCTTGAGGTCCATTAGATTAAAAAAATCTGTTCATGTCTTAGAGAGTATTGAAGCCACCGATTATGTGGTTATCAGATTCTGTGAAGACACCAACCAGTAGTATCTTAAAGATCCTAGCAAGTAAAAAGAGAATCAGCCCACATCTAAATATCCTCATACATACATATACATATTCCCACAACATTCCCAACTGGACAAGGGAGACTTCTTCCATATAAAAGAGTGTACGCCAATTCATATTGGATTAATGAAATGGGACTTACTTTTTATCGCCGAGCCTGAACGGCATGTCTTATGACAACACTTCTACAGCAGTTTTTCATGGCTGAAATACTCAGGACAGCCAACATTAAACTGCAACTTATTTGCCACCGCCGAAAATTTTGATGATCTGGTCAGGGATTAAACCGCAGACCTTCTGCCTACCAGAATTCCATACGACAAATTAAACTGGTCAACGAAATGAAAAAAGTTGGCTGTTTCCTTCAATATTTGTATGTTTCTAACTCAGATTGTCGAGTTATTTTCAAATTCGGAAGCAGTTTTTCTCTAGCAGCTCTTGTTATCGATATATATGACACATCGTCCTAGGCTGGACGAACAAATTGATAGTTTCTCATTTTGCGTGGTGAGCGGAGAAGCTCCTACGAAGTTAAGAGAAGATTGCCACAACCCGGCAGATATCATTACTGTGGCTCCTGGTCTGATAAATGACGTGTCCTGGCAACCTGTCATTTCCGTAGACTCAGAATCATGACCTCTGACCGCCTACTTTTGCCCTCCGTTATATGTAAGGCATTAGTTCGGTTTTGGAGGGCAATAACTGTCAGACGCTGGGGGCCTTCAATGCTCATCGTGAATTTTGCCATTACGTGCTTAGCTTCCCAATTTACATTGTGAACGGAGAAGATCCTACGAGTATAAGAGGAGATTGCCAAAAGTCGCCAGACATCAACATTGCGGCAACTGGTTTCATAAATGATGTTTCCCATCTTTTCCCTTGGCTCGGACCACATTCCTATCATCGGTCCGTAAATATACCACCCGACTTCATAACCTCTGACCGCCGTATTTTTCTGAACCATGGAAAAGCTGATTGGGAAGGGCGCAAAGAATTCACGAATCACCGCTTCAGAGAGCTGTCCATTCCCTCAGAAGCTGAAATCATTTTGTTGGTGCAATACCAAAATTTCCCAGCCGAGATGACGGGACTAACAAAGAACCAAAAGTTAGGGAATTTATTCTTAGAGACGAGCATAAGCGGAAAAAGTGGCTATATCACCTTAAGCAATACAATATTGGTACAGGATAAAGGAAACTGAGGGCAACGGTTAAAACACTCTCGAATCCGAGAGAAGGATGGTAGAACGGCTGTCACTTTCAACGGCGTGTTATTTAAACCGCCAAGGTACCACCCACCACAATTCACGATGAGCGATGCAGATGTCATTCGAAAAGCAAAATCGTCCAAAGCGTTGGGCCAATACGTAATCTCAAGGCTAACGCTTAAGCAACAAGATGAACCGGCAGTTTAGTATTTCACAAGTGTTCTCAATTTATCGTTAGTCATCCATATTTTAACAAAAGCCTGCAAAGTTTGCAGGTTGGTCCCGCTAGGGGGAGTTCCCCAAGACGCGGTGATATCTCGTCTTATGTGGAAATGTTTGATAGGTTAAATGTCTATATAGATTAACTAGCGCAGTTCTTGTAACTGAGGAATATGAAAATATCCACCGTTAATCCACTGCCACACTGTTCACCACTGGGACGGCTGAAATGAGGATCCCACTGTACTGATTTCGATCACTAACTATCCCCAGATATTGGTTACAACATTCGACAACATGTTTTTTAAGTCGTTAGCGAAAACCACAGCTATTTGTGACAAGATCAGAAGTAAGAACAAGATCCTCAAGTCGCTGCAGGCAGTACTTGGATTGCTGACAAAGAAACTTTGTTGAGTTCTTACCTAGCAATAGGCCGGTCTGCGCGGCGTCCGTGTGGTAAGCAAATTATAGCGTTAGGCTATGGAAGAACGTTTAAACATGTTAGAGTACGGTCCTGAGAATTGCAACAGGGTGTAAATGTGGTCCTCGGAGAACATTCCTCCCCATCGAAGCTGAGGAGCCTCAACTACACTCGGGATGGTGCAGCCGTCTGAAATTCTATAGGGCAAGGATTAATGACACCGTATAAAAACATCTGCGCAGCATGCGGCCTTTTCAACTAACATGCCAAACCTACTCAACTAACTCCAATAGATATGTGGCTACATCCCATCGCATCCACATTTCTACAACTGGAGATTGACCCAGAGCCAGATTTAGCAAAAAAAACGAACATCTCAAATACTGTTACAACAACAACTACTATGAGCTATAAATTGTTTAAAACGATCCGTGACCTGCTCTTAAATTGTGCTTTTCAGAAAATTTTAAACTTTGTGTGGGAGGTACCTGATGGAGTAGACCGATATAGTACATATGCAAACCTAATCCACTAGCCCTATTCTGTAACTTTTATCGATTAAAAAATTGTTAAAATTGCTTTTGTTTTTGTAACAACTACAAAACAAATGAAATTGTTGTAAAATAAACAATGAGTAGAGTTGTTAAAAAGTTACAGAATAGGCCCCCATATCTGGAAAAAATATTACCATTTGCAAAGTTTAGACAGAATCGACATCTCTCCTAGGGAGTAGAGTTCTCGTGTCCACTATTTTATCGAAAAAAGTTGAACTTTTGTAGGAGGAGGTACCCAAAAAGATCCACCTTCAAACTTGATCTGAGTTTGGACAAAAAGTTTGGCCAAATCGGTGGATCCGTTCGACAGTTATTGTTTGCACCAGACAGACGGACGGACAGGCGCTAAATTGAACTAAAAAAAATAATTGCAATGCTGTACGCTTAAATAGGGGATCGAAATGCCGAAAATTGTATCGATTGAAAAGTTGTTAAAATGTCTTGTTTTTGTTACAAATACAAAACAAACAAAAGAAATTGTTGTAAAATAAACAATGAGCAAAGTTGTTAAAAAGTTACAGAATAGGACTACTGTGGGCCTATTCTGTACTACTGTGGGCCTTTTAAAAAAATTTGTTAAAACTGTCGTTATGAAAACAACACAAAAATAGTAGTTGTTAAAAAATCGACAAAAATGTTCAATATTGGATTTGCCTTTGGTTTGTGTGTATGTTTTGTTGAAAGCTTTTGAATGTTTATATACAATTTGTCTACATTTTTACAGAATAGCACAATCGTTACTGCAAACAATTTTTAGTGTCGACAACGTTGTCGATTGTTTTAATGATTAAAATGTTACAGAAAAGGCCTACTGCCCCCCTATTCAGTAACTTTTTAACAACTTTATTCATTGTTTATTTTACGACAATTTCATTTGTTTGTTTTATAGTTGTTACAAAAACAAAAGAAATTTTAACTTTTCAATCGATAAAAGTTATGTTAGGTTAGGTTAGGTATGTGATGAAAACCGAATCGACTCGATTTGCAGAATCGAAATGGTATATAATCAGAGTGCCGTTGATGATATATATAGTTTTGCTTCGCAAACGCCCCTTATTTGAATAATATTTTTAAAATCCATTTTCAATTTCATTAAAATATTCACCAAAATTATAGATATACGATTTTGACTTATGGCAAATCGAGTCGAATTGTTTTCCATCACATACCTGATAGTTTTTTCAATAGAATCGCCTTAGTTTATATATCTCGATTAACCCATTAATGTCCATTGGTAACTTAAGTTACCAAATGACACCTTTCTCTTTGTTGTACTCTGAGAAAGAATTGGGCATGTTTTTTAATTTTGGTTTATTTCATGTCAATTTCTTCTCGTGTTTGTATTTTATAAGCTGCTAATTTTTGACCTGTTTCAAAAATCCTATTTCATGAGAAAGTTTTAAAGTTTTTTTAAAGTGTTTGTATATAGAAATATATCTTAATTATGTTTTAGATAAAAAAATATGTAGAATTACTGTTTTATACTTAGAGATATAATGTGACCACGGGTACAAAATTTTAGGCAAAACTCCAACAAAAAAAAAATTGACATTAATGGGTTTATTAAACTAATTAAAATCGCACATATTATGAGTGGCCTCTACACTAAAAAGGCAAAACTTAAAAATAAATATTCAGCTGATACCGGCTAACTCGGCTGATTTGAACCAGGGTCGTCACCACAGAAAATGTTGCTGACGTTTTAGCGTCCATAATCACAATTCACTTAACAAATTTTACGATATGAAAGACATTCTACCATCTAAAATCTAAAAATCTCTATTGTGGAGTTATAACTCATTGGCAAGGTGTAGCTTGATTTGTAATATTTCCCCAGCATTCTACTGATATGTATGTAACAATTCAAAACATTGTCAAAACATATTCAGAATAACATTAGTAAATTAGTAATCCACTTGTGTTTGTTGTTTTTGTCCATGCCACATAGTGGATAAGATCCGATTGAGGTATTGACGACTGATATTTGAAGGAATATTCTTTTATGGGCCATCAAACCAATAAACGTGGGTTTTTTTAAGAATATTTTTTCATTGGCCATCGGATCAATAAACCGCGAACCTGTGTAACCCCTTCTCAATATACATATAATAAAGCACCAATCTAAATAAATTAAAAATGGGATAAAAGTGTCTACAGTTAATCAAAGCACATTTTAGTTACCTCAATATTTGGGTTTTCACAGATTGTGACTTTAAATGTCTCTTAAATGTCCCATAAGTGGTCCCTCAAGTCGTAACAAGCTTTCCAAACACTCATTACATGTGCTGAACAATCTTTCATATGTCGTTTAAATTATTTTATTATCGTATTTGCTTAATTTGCAACGAATGGAATCTAATGGTGCCACTGAGCGACGCAAAGCCTTAAATGTAGAGGCGCCAAAAGCATTGAAGTATCATATTTACAACTTTTATTACATACTAGGTGTGTATTTTATTGCAGGCAGGTCATTGGCGGTGATTTAATCCATTCACCAATGGGATGGGTGCAAAAACGTGTTATGCATGCAACAAATTGTATGTTTAGAACCTCAAAAAGTTTTTCCCTTAGTAATAACTTCCCCCACATAAATTGCATGTTAACATAATCCAGACAAAAAATCTTAATGCAATTCGGATGGTGGGCTTGAAGTTAACTTTAACCACAAACAAATTGGATCTTGTTTGTCTTTTGGTAATAAGATACACTTTTAATAGTTGTCCACTATAACTATAGATTAGATAAGCCTGAAAATACGAAAATCCTGACTAGTTTCTTCTTATTTATATAACAACTATGATGTTAATACATATTACCATTTATCAATTATTATTCCCTATTCAAATTGTGCATTGTGTGTGTCTCTTTGACATTTTGCAAACCGGTCTCTCAATCTAAATCACTCTCACGTCTATTCCCTATGCAAATCGTACAAAATGCAATACCATCTATAAAATTTGTAGTTTATTAATTAAGAATAACAATAAATTACTTTCTTTTTAATAAATTTAACTTACCTTATAATTATCGAATCCATTGAGATGTTCTTTACTCAGGTATTTATAATTCAACAGCTGTTGTAACAGAGTCATGATGATGATGCCGGCAAATGAGTTGAGAGATCTAAATTGGAGAGATGACAGGGAGTGTTGTTTTGTTTGTGAAGGAAGGAAGAAGAGCCCCGAGAAAAAAGTAGTAATTTGAAGAGGGGGAATTATTTTTTTTTTAATTTTTAGTGGTCAACAGCTACATCAAGCCCAGCTCACACACGGCGGACACTGCAGTACAATTGTATTTGTTTAATGGTTTTGTTTTGTTGCTGTTTAAAATTAAAATGAGAATAGTTGTTGCTTGGTTATGTTGATGCCTGTTTGGTGGGATTGTCTTTCTCGTGGTATGTGTGTTAAATTTTAATTGAATTTAATTAAAAAGAATACACAAACAACAACACAAAATAGTTTGAAAGGGGGATTTTTGGTTTAAATAAACATTTAAGCTTATACTACTTTGCTGTTGTTTTATTTATCACATTTTATCACAGTGGTTTAAATTGTCAGGATGTGAATGATAAAATGATATGAAGGAGAAGGCAAAAAATGTGTGTGTGCAAAAACACGCGCCTTCTCGCCACAAAAGAACAACAAAGCAGGAACAAATACGCCCACGCAAAATGAATTTGCCGGGATTAAGTAGCAAGCCCCCAACCAGACAAACCGATATCTGAGAAGGACGACAAAGGAGAGGTAGGTACTTAATTTAAAATACCACTCAAACGAAACAAGAAAAACAGACGTCACAAGATTTTTATGTTGAACCACTACTGCCTGCCAACGATTTTTTTCACACGAACTCACGCACGCACCACACTTTTTTGCTTTTTTGGTTATTTCATATGTTTTAGTTTCCGTGATTTATTTTTAAATTTAATACGGAAGTTGAAACGAAATTATTTTCCAACACTTGTTTGTTGTTTTTTTCCGCAAATAAACTACATATTATTGATTTTTACTTTAATTTTTGGTTTGTCGTCACAGCCTCAAGTCACCACTGGAAAATAAAATGTTCTTTTACGAGATTTTTGAATTATTTTCGAATTTCTCATAAACTATTATTCATTCCTTTTGGATTATGTTCTCGCCATAATTTATATAAGCATATTTTACATAGTTTTATTTATAAATTATTATTTTTTCACTCTGTAGTTGTATCGCCGAATCGAATCGAAAAAGTACAACGACAGAAAAATATCAAAATATCCCTCTTCTCACACAATGTTCGGCGGTGTTAAGACTGAATGAGGAAAATGTTTTCTGCGGTGATTACTTGTTCTGCTTTTTGTTTTACATTTCTTTTGGGTTCCGTGAGTTTTTCTATTTTTCTTTGACAGCTTATTCGATTTCATGTTATCGGCAGCGCTGCCACCAGATTGGGAATATTTAATAAAATTTACTTATTTTAGGCTCCAGTGTAAATGAGGTTATAGCTTATTTACTTCAACCAACTCAATTTCATTAAATATCCTGCAAATAAAGCTGAAAACATATCCAACATTTGAGTAAATATTTATGTCAAGAATAAAAGACAAAGTGCTGCTAAGTTTCACTTTTTCTTTATTTTCTACTAGAAATGACACAAAATTTTACTCAAACGTTGGATGTGTTTTCAGCTTAAGATTTTTAGGATCAGCAAAAATCCACGTAAATCATGAAGGCCTCGACACATAAGAAGCATGGCATTCTTGCTGAAGTCATATCTGATAAAAGACTAATACTACGTTTACATTTACGAAATCCACTCGATTTCAACTGTCAATTCCTTTGCGCATACGTCAAATGAGAACTCATCTGAAATCCATTGGATTTCATTTGACGTTTAACCAATGGAATTAACACTTGAAATCGAGTGGATTTCGTAACTCTTGTCCCAGACACTGAAAATATCACATGAAAATATTTTAGCTTTTAGGAGAGAGTGGAGGTGAAGGAGCTCCCTTTCTCCCTTCTTACCCATGGTAGAATAATAAAAGGTAGTCGCATCTGTCAAATTTGGGAAAATACAACCCTGTATGTATGTACGGGAGTGTGTCAAATACAAAACAACAATTATACGACATGACATTTCTTAATAAAAATACATTTGTTGGTAATTGTTTAAAGAGTCTATAAAAAAAGATGTAGAAAATTAAAGAAAAAATATTGAACATTTCTTTAAATCCACTAGCTGGTAAGCGCTCTTTTAATAACCACTTTTGCCACCAATTAGTCTAAACTATCTTAACTTATAGATACTGTGGAGCAACGATTCCTTAAACCTCAATAACAGCACAACAAATGAAATACGCCATTTAGCAGAAGACATTGAAGAGGGAATCTTACATTTCATTCGATTCAAGCAGATTGAATGCCCAAGGTGAGTCTGGATCAAAGAATTCATTTTTCAATTTTTCAATTTTTGAACAGCAAGGTCAATAATCGTCATACAAATCTGAATCACCTCTATGTTACCCAAGTATTTTTGCAGAAACGACAGCAGACTTCGCTCCCAAACAACAAGAACTAATTGCCTGTGATCAATATTAGCTGTGTTCCTTTACGTTCAAGAATCTTCAAGTTTTCCCACTTTTTACTCGAAAAGCGTTCCTTTACTTCAGACACCATACAACTCATATGAGAGCAATTTACAACATGTACTACTTTTGCGGGTTTTACGATTTTCAGAAGTAAAGGAACAGACCAATTGTTTGAACCGAACCATCATCTTCAACAACAAACACATATACAAACATTCACCACCATTCCACAATTGGCTAGGGCAATTCTATATAGATAGATCTTGTAAATTTTTTTTGGCTTTTTATTAATAAAAAACTCTTAAACATAACAAATGTTGTTTCTCTTTTTTAAATCTATCATAGGTACGTATTATATTTGGTAGTGTTGTTTAAGAACCGTTATCATCAACAGTACATCTTAATCACTTTGTATGAACTGTTCCTTGACTTCATCCAAAGCTCGAGTTTCTTCACCGAAATCCTTGACAAGTGCAGAGTCGGCCCAATCCTTAAGTGGCTTCCTTTCCTTGCCGAGTTTACTCAAACAGAACATTCAACTTGAGGGCAGCGACATCTCTTCGTTAGTGGCAGGAACAACATCGAGCTTCTTGCAGTTGATTTCGTCAAATAACTCAGCCAGAATCCATAAACCAGTGTGATAAAGTTTATCCAAGGCTTTACAGGCTGCCTGGGTGAATACTACGACCCATCGTTGGATGGATTTCTTCAAGATTTTTTTGTCAAGTTTGATTAATATCCATAGCACCATATAAATCAATATCAACCAATTTTAATGTAATATTGCTCGCACTTTTTGACCACCGGAAAGTCCCAATTTACATTAGACGAGTTTACTTGCGGCAATTGTCAGTTTGTGGGTGAGAGAGGGTATTGAGAGGCAAAGGGTTACCATATACCTCAACTCCCTCTCCATCAAACTGACAATTGCCGCAAGTAAACTCGCCTAATGTAAATTGGGACAAAGGAAACTTTTTTTAAGCAATTTTTTGTTTCAATTTGAATAAATGAAATAGGAAATTTATTTTAACTGACATTTGTACTACATACATGTAAACACATACATACACATGTAATAGCTCTGTTCCTTTACTTTTTTAAAGGTAAGAGTGGTAAAAGAGAAAAGTGTCAAAATTGCTCTCTCATGAACATTTTTGCCAGAAAAGTAAAGGAACGGAAAAATGGTAGATCTGGCAGCAATGTCAAAAAGAAACATAAAAAATCAATTTCGTCTTTTATTTCACAGTTTTTAATTTAGTTTTGTCAGCGTTCGACTTTTTTCTGTTTTTCGTCCATTTTCTTCTTCCATTTTTTACCTGTAGAAATTTTGCTGGTAGCCTGTGATAGAAGAGAAAGCCATTTTCGCTCTCTCTCCCCACTCACTCTCATAAAAATTGCTTCCAGTTTTGCCACTTTTCGGGGTTAAGGAACGCTTTGCAGGTTAAAAATGGTAAAAATGGTAACCTCAGGTTAGTAAAGGAGCACAGCTAATCATTCTGCGTCAAATTCAGTTTGACAATGAATGTACTTCAAATTCAAAATTTAAAAAAAATTAAATCAGCTGTGGGCATGAAACTACCTTCTTATTATACCATGCTTCTTACCCATAAGCTCAAAGCATTTTCATGAAAATAGCCCTGTTCCTTTACAAGAATCTTCAAGTTTTACCACTTTTTACTCGAAAAGCGTTCCTTTACTTCAGATACCATACAATTAATATGGGAGCAGTTTACAACTTTTACTACTTTTGCCGGTTTTACGATGCGACTACCTTTTATTATTCTTCCATGGCACTATAGGTAATGTGGACAGGTTTTTATGCAAAAAGTCGATTTTTGTATTTTAAATAACGCGAGTTTTCTAATTTGATTCGAAGAAAGAACATGTCAAATTCTATGGATGTGCAATTTGTTTTCAAAAATATTCAAAACTCGCGATATAATTCGAAGTTAAAATCAAAATTTCGAAGACAAAATAAAAAATGTTAAAAAAGATTAAAACTCAGAGCAGAATATAAACGCAATTTGTAAGAGTTTGCTAATAATCAAATACAAAGATATGATACTCAGTGGAATGCTGGCTGTTTTAAGAAATAATTTTCGTCAAAATGTTTGTTACAGCAGAAGAAATCGTCATACAGGATACAACCAAAGAATTATTTTTTTTACAAAATTATAGTTTTATATTATAGACTTTTACAAAATTGTCCAACTTTGACCGAAATTCTGCCACCGGGAATATCTTCAGCAAAGGGTACTGAATGAACTACATAATTACCAAGGTGCGATTTTTTGCGTTTTTTGAAGGTGCCCTCCTTGCAGAAAAAATATTTTTTTTTTTAATTTTTTGTTTGGTGAAGGAAATATTAAACACATAAAAAACATCCGATTTGAACTAAAAAGACATTTTCTTTAAAGAAATATTCTCCATGTGTTCTAAAAAATGTACAGACGTGTTGTGGTAAACATTTTTGTTAATTATAGCCGTAATATGTTCTAACTAGGGATTATGATTGCCTGATTTCTTTGGTCCTTAAAAAATAATATTTATAAAGATCTTTTCGCGAATCAACATTTTTTAAGCATATCAATGTTTAAAAAAATTTTTGTCTGATCAGTACTTTAGTTCATTTAACCGTTTTTGTTTTGTTTTAACCGCGTTCATTGGGTTGGAACGAATAAAATGGGTAAAATGAGAATAGGGGGTAGGAAAAAGAAAAGTTGTTCGTTATATCCGGCGTTCGTTATAACCGTGTTCGTCTGTAAAATACTTATTAAAGCTTACTTTTAAATATCATATGTTACAATATTTTAAACAGTGCTTAAATTCGTCGCTATCCGCTTGTGCTTAAAAGCGGGCCTGAAAATCCTAACAAATTGTAAAAATAGCTCTCTTCCTTTACGTGCAAGAATCTTCAAGTTTTAGCACTTTTTACTCGAAAAGCGTTCCTTTACTTCAGGTACCATACAATTCATATTGTAGCAGTTTTCAACTTTTGCTACTTTTGCCAGTTTTACCATTTTCAAAAGTAAAGGAACAGACCAAACATCTACTCGCGGGGTAAACATTTTTGTTCGTTATAATGGTGGTCGTTTTAAGAAGATGAATGTGTGTGCAAATATTAAGAAAAATTATTTGGAAACACAAAACTTTGTTCGCTATAAACGTAGTTTCTTATAACCGATGTTCGCTATATACGAATTTTACGGCGTAATTCTTTGTTTTATCTTACTTTTGCATATAAAGCATTAAAAATTTATAAAAAGCCCACATATCCATCGCTATTAATTTTTGCCTCAAAAACAGGCCAAATCTTGATCTTGTTTTTGTTTCTATTGATTGCAAATATAAACTTGTTGAGCCATTAATTATGATCTCCCCACCTAATGCCCATCATAACCCACTTGCTATTGAAATTGATTCTTTTGAATATCTACAATTTACCTCTTCATGTAATTCTCCAAATTTCAATTTTAAGAACTGTAATTTTGACATGCTAAACACTATATTAGATTCTCTTAATTGGGATTCATTATTCGCTGATTATCCTTTGGAACAGTGTTATAATATCTTTTTAAATACAACGGTGAATATTCTTTCTCAATACGTGCCTTTAATGGAATGTAAGAAGTACAGACAGCCGTGGTACAACAAAAATCTTAAGAAATTGAAAAATCTCCGAAACAAATTTCAAAAGAGATTCAAAAAGTTCAATGACCCTCGGGATAGGGATATGTTTGTTCACTATCAGCGTGAATTTAAATTCCTGAACAATTTTCTTTATAAGCAATTCCTTCTTAATAAGGAAAATGAAATCAAATCAAATCCTAAATCATTCTGGTCTTTTATAAAGTCAAAACTTCAACATACTGATATTCCAGCGAATGTTAACTTCAACGGAAAAACTTCGCAGTCGGGTGTAGATACAGTGAATTTTTTTGCAGAATTTTTTAAATCCAACTTTGAGCCTCCTTCGTCAAATTATGATGAAGGTCATATAATTGAACCTAATATTAACTTAGGTTGCATGCAGATTTACAAAGATGAGGTCCTTGATGCAATAAATGAAATTAAGTGCAGTTTTAAATCTGATTCTGACGGTTTATGTTCTTATTTTTTAAAAAATTGTTCTAATAGTATTAGCTATGCTATTACTCATATATTTAATCTTTCGCTTAAAGATGGTTTATTTTTATCATGTTGGAAAACATCACTAATAACACCAGTTTTCAAAGATGGGGAAAAAAGTGATGTCACTTGCTATAGGCCAATATCAAAATTGCCTTGCATTTCTAAAGTTTTTGAGCATATTATTTACCAAAAAATATTTTTCTTAACTAAAGCTATTATTACGCCTAATCAGCATGGTTTTTACTCTGGTAGATCTACAGTTACTAACCTTACAGTGTTCAGTGAGCATTGTATTTCTTCACTGGAGCAAGGTGGTCAATTGGATACAATATACACGGATTTTTCAAAAGCTTTTGATAAAGTGCCGCATTCTATATTAATATCTAAATTAAAATGTTTAGGGTTTCACTCGACATTCCTACGTTGGGTTTCATCATATTTATCCGGCAGAATTTGTAGAGTTGATGTTGGTGGATTTATATCTAATCCTTATCTACAAACATCAGGAGTGCCTCAAGGAAGTATTTTGGGGCCTCTGTTGTTTAATTTATTTATTAATGATATTGCACTATGTTTCCAAAATTCCAAATTTCTACTATATGCGGATGACCTTAAGATTTTTCGTCAAATAAATTCTCTGTCTGATGCTGTTGGTTTACAACTAGACTTAGATAATCTTGTTTTATGGTGCCGGAATAATAAATTATCGCTTAATATTACAAAATGCTTCCACATTTCCTTTCATAAAATTAGTCATCCTATTCAGTGTAAGTTTACATTGGGTAATTATACTTTGGCAACAGTTACATCAATTCGAGATCTGGGTGTTGTTTTTGATTCGTGCATGTCTTTCCAACCTCATATAGACTATATTCTGCCGAAGGCCTATAGAATGTTGGCCTTTTTTAAAAGAAACTGCTATAACTTTTCAGATCCATATACTCTGAAAGTTATTTATACATCTTATGTTAGATCTAAAGTTGAATACGCCTCTATTATATGGGATCCACTGTTTAAAACTCAAATATCTCGAATTGAAAGATTGCAACGTGTTTTTATCAAATTTGCTCTAAGAACATTTACGTTTAATGATCATGAAGCATATGCTTCAAAATG
Organism: Musca autumnalis; assembly: GCF_047663935.1. Lineage (NCBI taxonomy): Eukaryota > Metazoa > Arthropoda > Insecta > Diptera > Muscidae > Musca > Musca autumnalis. The sequence goes on from NW_027411755.1 coordinate 29,968,511, forward strand.
TTTACTGCTGGGCTTGCAAACGTTGGAGGACCGACGGAACTTGCATTCTGCTCTTTTTGTTTTTGATATAATTAACAACGCTATTGACTCGCCTGATTTGTTGTCGCTTATACCGCTGTATGTACCTCCTAGGCAAATGAGATACATCAATGTATTTAATGTTCCACTTCATCGCGTTAACTATGCTCTTCACAGTCCACTGACAAGAGCTTTTTGTTATATTAATGCTATTGGCATAAATTTTCAAAAGAAATATAAACAATATATAGAGTTTAGCATTTCAAAAGAATCTTTCAAATTATATTTTGCTACAAAATTTGATTAAATTTATTTCTCTACTAAATTTTAATTAAATTTATATAACACTTAATATATTCAGGCATAGTCTGTAAGGAATACTTTATAATATTCTTAAGACTGAAATAAATAAATAAATAAATTACCTATAGTGCAGGGGTAAGAAGGGAGAAAGGGAGATCCTTCACCTCCACTCTCTCCTAAAAGCTAAAATATTTTCATGTGTTATTTTCAGTGTCTGGCACAAGAGTTACGAAATCCACTCGATTTCAACTGTTAATTCCATTGGTTAAACGTCAAATGAAATCCAATGGATTTCAGATGAGTTCTCATTTGACGTATACGCAAAGAAACTGACAGTTGGAATCGAGTGGATTTCGTAAATGTAAACGTAGAATTAGTCTTTTATCAGATATGATGTGTGTTCGTTTACTCAAAATTTGTGCAAATTGTTACTGGATGTTGTTCGTTTACTCTACAGTACAATTCGAAAGACCTTAGGCGATTACAAGAAGTTACTGAACTTGTACAAATTTGTACAAATTGTTGAGTAAACGAACACACCTATGACTTCAGCAAGAATGCCATGCTTCTTATGTGTCGAGGCCTTCACGATTTACGTGGACTTTTGCTGATCCTAAAAATCTTAAGCTGAAAACACATCCAACGTTTGAGTAAAATTTTGTGTCATTTCTAGTAGAAGAATCAAGAAAAAGTGAAACTTAGCAGTACTTTGTCTTTTATTCTTGACATAAATATTTACTCAAATGTTGGATATGTTTTCAGCTTTATATGCAGGATATTCAATGAAATTGAGTTGGTTGAAGTAAATAAGCTATAACCTCATTTACACTGGAGCCTAAAATAAGCGAAATGTTAAGTACATTTTATTAAATATTCCCACTCCGGTGGCAGCGCTGCCGATAACATGAAATCGAATAAGCTGCCAAAGAAAAATAGAAAAACTCACGGAACCAAAAAGAAATGTAAAACAAAAAGCAGAACAAGTAATCACCGCAGAAAACATTTTTCCTCATTCAGTTAAGTTTAACACCGCCGACGAATATTGTGCGAGAAGAGGGATATTTTGATATTTTTCTGTCGTTGTACTTTTTCGATTCGATTCGGCGATACAACTACAGAGTGAAAAAATAATAATTTATAAATAAAACTATGTAAAATATGCTTATATAAATTATGGCGAGAACATAATCCAAAAGGAATGAATAATAGTTTATGAGAAATTTGAAAATAATTCAAAAATCTCGTAAAAGAACATTTTATTTTCCAGTGGTGACTTGAGGGGCTGTGACGACAAACCAAAAATTAAAGTAAAAATCAATAATATGTAGTTTATAGTAAGTTTACATTTACGAAATCCACTCGATTTCATCTGTCAATTCAATTGCTTAAACGTCAAATTAAATTCAATGGATGAATTTTCATTTGGCGTATACGCAAAGAAATTGACAGATGAAATCGAGTGGATTTCGTAAATGTAAACGTTTAATAAGGAGGCATGTGATAAGTTATCACTGATAACACAAATCATGGATTTTATTAAACCCAGTTTGATGTGAATGATATATATGTTATCAGCTGGCTCAAAATATAATACTTGGTTTACATTTACGAAATCCACTCGATTCCAACTGTCAGTTCCTTTGCGTATACGCCAAATGAAAACTCATCTGAAATCCATTGGATTACATTTGACGTTTAAGCAATGGAATTGACGTTGAAATCGAGTGGATTTCGTAAAAGTAAACTTATAGTGCGGTTACACTGTAGTTTTTTGCCGGTTTAACCCACTTTGAAAGGATTTTTTTTGACGTTTGCGCTATAGAATTGACATTTGAAATCCAAACCCACTGGGTTAATCCAGTTAAGTGTAACCGGGGTATTACTAAAAAGGAAAAAACAATGCACATATTTGCTTTTTAATCCCAAAAATATGCTTTTAAATAAAAACCCACTACTGACACATACATCGATAAATTGTTATCGATAACATTAATGACAGGGTGAAAGACAATAACCGTTTATAACAGGGCGACACGAAAAATAACAGTTTTATTATAAATTAAACACGTTAAATTAATGTTTTGTTTGTCGTTATTAAATTATATTTTTTTTAAAATATATTTTTTAAAAAATATCTGCCAAGTATTTATCCAGTTCTATAACACCAAATACCAAGAAGTAACCGAAAACGGTTGGACCAATACCAGCAATCATCTGCAAATTACAAACGATGCACAGGGTTTTAAGTTAATTAAATAAAATTGGAAAGACTGCCTCACTATATCTTTGGATCTCAAATTTCCCCAACCGGCAGCAAAACAATTTGAAACACTACTAATGGGCAGCATGAATGCTAAACTGGATGTAAAACCCAAGGACAAAGCAAAATATGTGGGATCGCTGCTAGTCATTGAGGCCTGGATAAATGGTAAGTATATTGTAAACAATAACGACTTAGATCAATCAAAAAAGTATCTCTTTCTAGCTTACCCAATTCACACCATATATCATCAACAACCTGGAAACCAAATGATTTGCTCCCAGCAAGCTCAACAGAATCGATACAGCCATAAATCCCATCAGTTTCAATGTCGTATTATTAGTAGCCGCCAAATGTTCCACCAAATAGATGTGCAAATAGGACTTTTCAAGAGCTACACCAAAAGCTAAACTGCTACCATATACAAGGAAATAATTCCAAGGCATCATCTTTGGTATTATCGACCAGGGTAATATACTTGATGACATTTTATAGGCGTTTGGAGCTATTGGGACAATAATATAGGCTTGGAATTGTTCGGAAAATTACACTTTATAAAGGCACACCTACCTCGGCACAAGAAATAATTCATATATGAACAGTTATTTGGGCAAACAAAGGCCAAAAGGCATATCAGCATAACGAAAGTAGAATATTTGATGTTGCTGTAAAAGAAAGCCTTAGAAGGTGTTTCATCCATGGAAGAGCTTAAGGTATTCTATCTTTAGAAAAGCTGCAGAAGGTCTATTCATTAGTATTTTTAATGGAAAAAGGCCTTATAACAGTCTTCTATAATAGAACAACTTAAATTTTAACTTCAGTAGACTTTTAAAAGATATTCCTCCCATAGAAACCTACATTGTAATCTCGAAAACTTCCATGTGTGTCAGAAACTTGCCGACAATCAATACACAAATATAAACTGTCATCAGGGCGCCAGTAATAACACTACTCGATGTACCATCTTCCGACTCAGCTTGGATTAAAACATCCAATGTTGGTCTTATCGAACCATTATCAAATGATATTCTTCTTGGACGTTTTGAACGCCATAAGTTCAAGAATATCACTTGAAGATAAATTATAGTAAATATCAGCAGAACTATGGATATCTCAACAGATAATTCAGTAGTTGTCAAATTTTCGCTGAAAGAATGTTTTTTAATTGAAGGTAATAGATTTTTGAAATAAATTTCAAAATACCCACTTTTTAAATTCTTCTAAGAACTCATATCCAGATTCAGAATACCAATAGGTTAACATACCACCAATATTAGCAGCAAAGGCAATGCCAATGTAGAAGGCATTTGCCACCTTCGAAGGTTGTGGAGGTCTGGAAGAAATAGTTAAATAGAATTTGGATAAAATCTAAAGAAAATAGGGACGCAACTAATGATCTTTAAAAAACCCCACGCTTTATGTGGCCTTTGGCTGATTCTAAAAACCTTTAAAAATCCAAGTACTTACTCATCATCGCTTTCCAATTCGTTATCCTCAACAGCCTTACATACTCCCAGCTCATCCAAAATATTTAACGTGGCCCGTGCAATGGGTATCATAAGAGAACAGGCACAAGCATTCGGTATAAAGATGGACAAAATGTAGGCGGAAACCATCAAATACGTTGATATCCTAGGAGGATTCAAAAAAGTGCTTAGCTAGTTGAAAAAAGTACTTGAAATTGTGGACTTACTTTAATGGATCTACTCCAATTCCCTTTAAGAGTCTCAAGGCAATAACACGATCCAACTTATTATTTACTATTGCAATGGCGATGAAACAGGATAATACAAACACCATTTGACTATCTTGGGTATAAGACATGCAAACATCTGTTGAAGACTAAGGAGAAGCAAGCAGAAAGAAGACTTTATATGGGGAGGAAGTCATGAAAGAGGAAATCATAGTAATCCAAAGGGTAGGCTTTAGAGATGTGCTGAAGGGAGTCTTTAGAGATACAAAGACTCTTTGTAGACGACGAGTTGATTAAGAATTTTTGAAAAACAAAAGTATTTGTAAAAAATCCACGATTTATGAAAAATTAATTTTTAAAAAATCCACGATTTATGAAAAATTAATTTTTAAAAAATCCACGATTTATGAAAAATTAATTTTTAAAAAATCCACGATTTATGAAAAATTAATTTTTAAAAAATCCACGATTTATGAAAAATTAATTTTTAAAAAATCCACGATTTATGAAAAATTAATTTTTAAAAAATCCACGATTTATGAAAAATTAATTTTTAAAAAATCCACGATTTATGAAAAATTAATTTTTAAAAAATCCACGATTTATGAAAAATTAATTTTTAAAAAATCCACGATTTATGAAAAATTAATTTTTAAAAAATCCACGATTTATGAAAAATTAATTTTTAAAAAATCCACGATTTATGAAAAATTAATTTTTAAAAAATCCACGATTTATGAAAAATTAATTTTTAAAAAATCCACGATTTATGAAAAATTAATTTTTAAAAAATCCACGATTTATGAAAAATTAATTTTTAAAAAATCCACGATTTATGATAAATTAATTTTTAAAAAATCCACGATTTATGAAAAATTAATTTTTAAAAAATCCACGATTTATGAAAAATTAATTTTTAAAAAATCCACGATTTATGAAAAATTAATTTTTAAAAAATCCACGATTTATGAAAAATTAATTTTTAAAAAATCCACGATTTATGAAAAATTAATTTTTAAAAAATCCACGATTTATGAAAAATTAATTTTTAAAAAATCCACGATTTATGAAAAATTAATTTTTAAAAAATCCACGATTTATGAAAAATTAATTTTTAAAAAATCCACGATTTATGAAAAATTAATTTTTAAAAAATCCACGATTTATGAAAAATTAATTTTTAAAAAATCCACGATTTATGAAAAATTAATTTTTAAAAAATCCACGATTTATGAAAAATCAATTTTTAAAAAACCACGATTTATGAAAAATTAATTTTTAAAAAATCCACGATTTATGAAAAATTAATTTTTAAAAAATCCACGATTTATGAAAAATTAATTTTTAAAAAATCCACGATTTATGAAAAATTAATTTTTAAAAAATCCACGATTTATGAAAAATTAATTTTTAAAAAATCCACGATTTATGAAAAATTAATTTTTAAAAAATCCACGATTTATGAAAAATTAATTTTTAAAAAATCCACGATTTATGAAAAATTAATTTTTAAAAAATCCACGATTTATGAAAAATTAATTTTTAAAAAATACACGATATATGAAAAAAGAATTTTTAAAAATCTACGATTTATGAAAAATTATTCGATTTATGAAAAATTAATTTTTAAAAAATCCACGATTTATGAAAAATTAATTTTTAAAAAATCCACGATTTATGAAAAATTAATTTTTAAAAAATCCACGATTTATGAAAAATTAATTTTTAAAAAATCCACGATTTATGAAAAATTAATTTTTAAAAAATCCACGATTTATGAAAAATTAATTTTTAAAAAATCCACGATTTATGAAAAATTAATTTTTAAAAAATCCACGATTTATGAAAAATTAATTTTTAAAAAATCCACGATTTATGAAAAATTAATTTTTAAAAATCCACGATTTATGAAAAATTAATTTTTAAAAAATCCACGATTTATGAAAAATTAATTTTTAAAAAATCCACGATTTATGAAAAATTAATTTTTAAAAAATCCACGATTTATGAAAAATTAATTTTTAAAAAATCCACGATTT
>NW_027411755.1:29974923-30245580 GCF_047663935.1 Musca autumnalis
ACGAATTATTGAAAAATAATTTTTAAAAAATCCACGAATTATTGAAAAATAATTTTTAAAAAATCCACGAATTATTGAAAAATAATTTTTAAAAAATCCACGAATTATTGAAAAATAATTTTTAAAAAATCCACGAATTATTGAAAAATAATTTTTAAAAAATCCACGAATTATTGAAAAATAATTTTTAAAAAATCCACGAATTATTGAAAAATAATTTTTAAAAAATCCACGAATTATTGAAAAATAATTTTTAAAAAATCCACGAATTATTGAAAAATAATTTTTAAAAAATCCACGAATTATTGAAAAATAATTTTTAAAAAATCCACGAATTATTGAAAAATAATTTTTAAAAAATCCACGAATTATTGAAAAATAATTTTTAAAAAATCCACGAATTATTGAAAAATAATTTTTAAAAAATCCACGAATTATTGAAAAATAATTTTTAAAAAATCCACGAATTATTGAAAAATAATTTTTAAAAAATCCACGAATTATTGAAAAATAATTTTTAAAAAATCCACGAATTATTGAAAAATAATTTTTAAAAAATCCACGAATTATTGAAAAATAATTTTTAAAAAATCCACGAATTATTGAAAAATAATTTTTAAAAAATCCACGAATTATTGAAAAATAATTTTTAAAAAATCCACGAATTATTGAAAAATAATTTTTAAAAAATCCACGAATTATTGAAAAATAATTTTTAAAAAATCCACGAATTATTGAAAAATAATTTTTAAAAAATCCACGAATTATTGAAAAATAATTTTTAAAAAATCCACGAATTATTGAAAAATAATTTTTAAAAAATCCACGAATTATTGAAAAATAATTTTTAAAAAATCCACGAATTATTGAAAAATAATTTTTAAAAAATCCACGAATTATTGAAAAATAATTTTTAAAAAATCCACGAATTATTGAAAAATAATTTTTAAAAAATCCACGAATTATTGAAAAATAATTTTTAAAAAATCCACGAATTATTGAAAAATAATTTTTAAAAAATCCACGAATTATTGAAAAATAATTTTTAAAAAATCCACGAATTATTGAAAAATAATTTTTAAAAAATCCACGAATTATTGAAAAATAATTTTTAAAAAATCCACGAATTATTGAAAAATAATTTTTAAAAAATCCACGAATTATTGAAAAATAATTTTTAAAAAATCCACGAATTATTGAAAAATAATTTTTAAAAAATCCACGAATTATTGAAAAATAATTTTTAAAAAATCCACGAATTATTGAAAAATAATTTTTAAAAAATCCACGAATTATTGAAAAATAATTTTTAAAAAATCCACGAATTATTGAAAAATAATTTTTAAAAAATCCACGAATTATTGAAAAATAATTTTTAAAAAATCCACGAATTATTGAAAAATAATTTTTAAAAAATCCACGAATTATTGAAAAATAATTTTTAAAAAATCCACGAATTATTGAAAAATAATTTTTAAAAAATCCACGAATTATTGAAAAATAATTTTTAAAAATCCACGAATTATTGAAAAATAATTTTTAAAAAATCCACGAATTATTGAAAAATAATTTTTAAAAAATCCACGAATTATTGAAAAATAATTTTTAAAAAATCCACGAATTATTGAAAAATAATTTTTAAAAAATCCACGAATTATTGAAAAATAATTTTTAAAAAATCCACGAATTATTGAAAAATAATTTTTAAAAAATCCACGAATTATTGAAAAATAATTTTTAAAAAATCCACGAATTATTGAAAAATAATTTTTAAAAAATCCACGAATTATTGAAAAATAATTTTTAAAAAATCCACGAATTATTGAAAAATAATTTTTAAAAAATCCACGAATTATTGAAAAATAATTTTTAAAAAATCCACGAATTATTGAAAAATAATTTTTAAAAAATCCACGAATTATTGAAAAATAATTTTTAAAAAATCCACGAATTATTGAAAAATAATTTTTAAAAAATCCACGAATTATTGAAAAATAATTTTTAAAAAATCCACGAATTATTGAAAAATAATTTTTAAAAAATCCACGAATTATTGAAAAATAATTTTTAAAAAATCCACGAATTATTGAAAAATAATTTTTAAAAAATCCACGAATTATTGAAAAATAATTTTTAAAAAATCCACGAATTATTGAAAAATAATTTTTAAAAAATCCACGAATTATTGAAAAATAATTTTTAAAAAATCCACGAATTATTGAAAAATAATTTTTAAAAAATCCACGAATTATTGAAAAATAATTTTTAAAAAATCCACGAATTATTGAAAAATAATTTTTAAAAAATCCACGAATTATTGAAAAATAATTTTTAAAAAATCCACGAATTATTGAAAAATAATTTTTAAAAAATCCACGAATTATTGAAAAATAATTTTTAAAAAATCCACGAATTATTGAAAAATAATTTTTAAAAAATCCACGAATTATTGAAAAATAATTTTTAAAAAATCCACGAATTATTGAAAAATAATTTTTAAAAAATCCACGAATTATTGAAAAATAATTTTTAAAAAATCCACGAATTATTGAAAAATAATTTTTAAAAAATCCACGAATTATTGAAAAATAATTTTTAAAAAATCCACGAATTATTGAAAAATAATTTTTAAAAAATCCACGAATTATTGAAAAATAATTTTTAAAAAATCCACGAATTATTGAAAAATAATTTTTAAAAAATCCACGAATTATTGAAAAATAATTTTTAAAAAATCCACGAATTATTGAAAAATAATTTTTAAAAAATCCACGAATTATTGAAAAATAATTTTTAAAAAATCCACGAATTATTGAAAAATAATTTTTAAAAAATCCACGAATTATTGAAAAATAATTTTTAAAAAATCCACGAATTATTGAAAAATAATTTTTAAAAAATCCACGAATTATTGAAAAATAATTTTTAAAAAATCCACGAATTATTGAAAAATAATTTTTAAAAAATCCACGAATTATTGAAAAATAATTTTTAAAAAATCCACGAATTATTGAAAAATAATTTTTAAAAAATCCACGAATTATTGAAAAATAATTTTTAAAAAATCCACGAATTATTGAAAAATAATTTTTAAAAAATCCACGAATTATTGAAAAATAATTTTTAAAAAATCCACGAATTATTGAAAAATAATTTTTAAAAAATCCACGAATTATTGAAAAATAATTTTTAAAAAATCCACGAATTATTGAAAAATAATTTTTAAAAAATCCACGAATTATTGAAAAATAATTTTTAAAAAATCCACGAATTATTGAAAAATAATTTTTAAAAAATCCACGAATTATTGAAAAATAATTTTTAAAAAATCCACGAATTATTGAAAAATAATTTTTAAAAAATCCACGAATTATTGAAAAATAATTTTTAAAAAATCCACGAATTATTGAAAAATAATTTTTAAAAAATCCACGAATTATTGAAAAATAATTTTTAAAAAATCCACGAATTATTGAAAAATAATTTTTAAAAAATCCACGAATTATTGAAAAATAATTTTTAAAAAATCCACGAATTATTGAAAAATAATTTTTAAAAAATCCACGAATTATTGAAAAATAATTTTTAAAAATCCACGAATTATTGAAAAATAATTTTTAAAAAATCCACGAATTATTGAAAAATAATTTTTAAAAAATCCACGAATTATTGAAAAATAATTTTTAAAAAATCCACGAATTATTGAAAAATAATTTTTAAAAAATCCACGAATTATTGAAAAATAATTTTTAAAAAATCCACGAATTATTGAAAAATAATTTTTAAAAAATCCACGAATTATTGAAAAATAATTTTTAAAAAATCCACGAATTATTGAAAAATAATTTTTAAAAAATCCACGAATTATTGAAAAATAATTTTTAAAAAATCCACGAATTATTGAAAAATAATTTTTAAAAAATCCACGAATTATTGAAAAATAATTTTTAAAAAATCCACGAATTATTGAAAAATAATTTTTAAAAAATCCACGAATTATTGAAAAATAATTTTTAAAAAATCCACGAATTATTGAAAAATAATTTTTAAAAAATCCACGAATTATTGAAAAATAATTTTTAAAAAATCCACGAATTATTGAAAAATAATTTTTAAAAAATCCACGAATTATTGAAAAATAATTTTTAAAAAATCCACGAATTATTGAAAAATAATTTTTAAAAAATCCACGAATTATTGAAAAATAATTTTTAAAAAATCCACGAATTATTGAAAAATAATTTTTAAAAAATCCACGAATTATTGAAAAATAATTTTTAAAAAATCCACGAATTATTGAAAAATAATTTTTAAAAAATCCACGAATTATTGAAAAATAATTTTTAAAAAATCCACGAATTATTGAAAAATAATTTTTAAAAAATCCACGAATTATTGAAAAATAATTTTTAAAAAATCCACGAATTATTGAAAAATAATTTTTAAAAAATCCACGAATTATTGAAAAATAATTTTTAAAAAATCCACGAATTATTGAAAAATAATTTTTAAAAAATCCACGAATTATTGAAAAATAATTTTTAAAAAATCCACGAATTATTGAAAAATAATTTTTAAAAAATCCACGAATTATTGAAAAATAATTTTTAAAAAATCCACGAATTATTGAAAAATAATTTTTAAAAAATCCACGAATTATTGAAAAATAATTTTTAAAAAATCCACGAATTATTGAAAAATAATTTTTAAAAAATCCACGAATTATTGAAAAATAATTTTTAAAAAATCCACGAATTATTGAAAAATAATTTTTAAAAAATCCACGAATTATTGAAAAATAATTTTTAAAAAATCCACGAATTATTGAAAAATAATTTTTAAAAAATCCACGAATTATTGAAAAATAATTTTTAAAAAATCCACGAATTATTGAAAAATAATTTTTAAAAAATCCACGAATTATTGAAAAATAATTTTTAAAAAATCCACGAATTATTGAAAAATAATTTTTAAAAAATCCACGAATTATTGAAAAATAATTTTTAAAAAATCCACGAATTATTGAAAAATAATTTTTAAAAAATCCACGAATTATTGAAAAATAATTTTTAAAAAATCCACGAATTATTGAAAAATAATTTTTAAAAAATCCACGAATTATTGAAAAATAATTTTTAAAAATCCACGAATTATTGAAAAATAATTTTTAAAAAATCCACGAATTATTGAAAAATAATTTTTAAAAAATCCACGAATTATTGAAAAATAATTTTTAAAAAATCCACGAATTATTGAAAAATAATTTTTAAAAAATCCACGAATTATTGAAAAATAATTTTTAAAAAATCCACGAATTATTGAAAAATAATTTTTAAAAAATCCACGAATTATTGAAAAATAATTTTTAAAAAATCCACGAATTATTGAAAAATAATTTTTAAAAAATCCACGAATTATTGAAAAATAATTTTTAAAAAATCCACGAATTATTGAAAAATAATTTTTAAAAAATCCACGAATTATTGAAAAATAATTTTTAAAAAATCCACGAATTATTGAAAAATAATTTTTAAAAAATCCACGAATTATTGAAAAATAATTTTTAAAAAATCCACGAATTATTGAAAAATAATTTTTAAAAAATCCACGAATTATTGAAAAATAATTTTTAAAAAATCCACGAATTATTGAAAAATAATTTTTAAAAAATCCACGAATTATTGAAAAATAATTTTTAAAAAATCCACGAATTATTGAAAAATAATTTTTAAAAAATCCACGAATTATTGAAAAATAATTTTTAAAAAATCCACGAATTATTGAAAAATAATTTTTAAAAAATCCACGAATTATTGAAAAATAATTTTTAAAAAATCCACGAATTATTGAAAAATAATTTTTAAAAAATCCACGAATTATTGAAAAATAATTTTTAAAAAATCCACGAATTATTGAAAAATAATTTTTAAAAAATCCACGAATTATTGAAAAATAATTTTTAAAAAATCCACGAATTATTGAAAAATAATTTTTAAAAAATCCACGAATTATTGAAAAATAATTTTTAAAAAATCCACGAATTATTGAAAAATAATTTTTAAAAAATCCACGAATTATTGAAAAATAATTTTTAAAAAATCCACGAATTATTGAAAAATAATTTTTAAAAAATCCACGAATTATTGAAAAATAATTTTTAAAAAATCCACGAATTATTGAAAAATAATTTTTAAAAAATCCACGAATTATTGAAAAATAATTTTTAAAAAATCCACGAATTATTGAAAAATAATTTTTAAAAATCCACGAATTATTGAAAAATAATTTTTAAAAAATCCACGAATTATTGAAAAATAATTTTTAAAAAATCCACGAATTATTGAAAAATAATTTTTAAAAAATCCACGAATTATTGAAAAATAATTTTTAAAAAATCCACGAATTATTGAAAAATAAGTTTAAAAAATTCACGAATTATTGAAAAATAAATTTAAAAAATCCACGAATTATTGAAAAATAATTTTTAAAAAAGTTCACGAATTATTGAAAAATAATTTTTAAAAAAGTTCACGAATTATTGAAAAATAATTTTTAAAAAAGTTCACGAATTATTGAAAAATAATTTTTAAAAAATCCACGAATTATTGAAAAATAATTTTTAAAAAATCCACGAATTATTGAAAAATAATTTTTAAAAAATCCACGAATTATTGAAAAATAATTTTTAAAAAATCCACGAATTATTGAAGAATCATTTTTAAAAAATCCACGAATTATTGAAAAATAATTTTTAAAAAATCCACGAAATATTGAAAAATAATTTTTAAAAAATCCACGAATTATTGAAAAATAATTTTTAAAAAATCCACGAATTATTGAAAAATAAATTTTAAAGAATCCACGAATTATTGAAAAATAAATTTTAAAAAATCCACGAATTATTGAAAAATAAATTTTAAAAAATCCACGAATTATTGAAAAATAATTTTTAAAAAATCCACGAATTATTGAAAAATAATTTTTAAAAAATCCACGAATTATTGAAAAATAATTTTTAAAAAATCCACGAATTATTGAAAAATAATTTTTAAAAAATCCACGAATTATTGAAAAATAATTTTTAAAAAATCCACGAATTATTGAAAAATAATTTTTAAAAAATCCACGAATTATTGAAAAATAATTTTTAAAAAATCCACGAATTATTGAAAAATAATTTTTAAAAAATCCACGAATTATTGAAAAATAATTTTTAAAAAATCCACGAATTATTGAAAAATAATTTTTAAAAAATCCACGAATTATTGAAAAATAATTTTTAAAAAATCCACGAATTATTGAAAAATAATTTTTAAAAAATCCACGAATTATTGAAAAATAATTTTTAAAAAATCCACGAATTATTGAAAAATAATTTTTAAAAAATCCACGAATTATTGAAAAATAATTTTTAAAAAATCCACGAATTATTGAAAAATAATTTTTAAAAAATCCACGAATTATTGAAAAATAATTTTTAAAAAATCCACGAATTATTGAAAAATAATTTTTAAAAAATCCACGAATTATTGAAAAATAATTTTTAAAAAATCCACGAATTATTGAAAAATAATTTTTAAAAAATCCACGAATTATTGAAAAATAATTTTTAAAAAATCCACGAATTATTGAAAAATAATTTTTAAAAAATCCACGAATTATTGAAAAATAATTTTTAAAAAATCCACGAATTATTGAAAAATAATTTTTAAAAAATCCACGAATTATTGAAAAATAATTTTTAAAAAATCCACGAATTATTGAAAAATAATTTTTAAAAAATCCACGAATTATTGAAAAATAATTTTTAAAAAATCCACGAATTATTGAAAAATAATTTTTAAAAAATCCACGAATTATTGAAAAATAATTTTTAAAAAATCCACGAATTATTGAAAAATAATTTTTAAAAAATCCACGAATTATTGAAAAATAATTTTTAAAAAATCCACGAATTATTGAAAAATAATTTTTAAAAAATCCACGAATTATTGAAAAATAATTTTTAAAAAATCCACGAATTATTGAAAAATAATTTTTAAAAAATCCACGAATTATTGAAAAATAATTTTTAAAAAATCCACGAATTATTGAAAAATATTTTTTAAAAAATCCACGAATTATTGAAAAATAATTTTTAAAAAATCCACGAATTATTGAAAAATAATTTTTAAAAAATCCACGAATTATTGAAAAATAATTTTTAAAAAATCCACGAATTATTGAAAAATAATTTTTAAAAAATCCACGAATTATTGAAAAATATTTTTTAAAAAATCCACGAATTATTGAAAAATAATTTTTAAAAAATCCACGAATTATTGAAAAATAATTTTTAAAAAATCCACGAATTATTGAAAAATAATTTTTAAAAAATCCACGAATTATTGAAAAATAATTTTTAAAAAATCCACGAATTATTGAAAAATAATTTTTAATTTTTTTAAATAAAACACATTTTTTAATTTTGTTTTCGTCTTTACTTTATTCAGAATCATTTTATTTTTGTTGTGTATTTTTCAACTACAATTTTATTGTATTAATTTGTATTTTTTTGGTTTTTATTTGTTTGTTATATTTTTATTTTGTTTTAAATTACTAATAATAATTGTTACATTTTGAATTGTGGAGGGGTTAGATTTAACGGACGTTTAACTATAGTGTTTTGTTTTTGTAAACATAGAACTTAGACCTGTTTCTTTGAGACTTTTTAATTTTGAACTAAAGCTAAAGTTTAACAAGAGGGCAACTTAATTAAATTAACGTAATGGGATCGTTTTCTTTAGTATACACAACTGGTATGCTCCTTTACTTTTAAAAATGGCAACAGTGGCAAAAAATGGTAAAAGTAGTGTACTGCTCTCATATAAATTGTATGCTTTTAAAAGTAAGGGAACACTTTGCGGGTAAAAAGTCGTAACTTCAGGCACGTAAAGGAACACGACTTACGTTAACGGGAAGCTGTTGGTGTTGCCAAGCTTTAACCACTATCAACCACATACATATATACTTGTGAAAGACTGACGACTGTCACAAAAAATAAATGTTATAAAAAGTAATAGTGGGTCTGTTCCAAAACTGCAAGAATCTACAATTTTTTAGATTCTGGAAGGTTCTGGAACATTCAACTCCAATTGAGAGTACGTTTAAACCGTCGCCATGTTGCCAACTGTTTTCGAAATAGTCCTGTTATCATGATAATAGACGTTAATCTAAACTTAATGACTTAAGGATTTCATAATTATTATATTTAGAAACGATCAAAATAAAACTTTCTATAACTAAAAATCGACCTAATAATTAGGAAGATAATGACGTAACAGAATAATAATACGTATTGCAAAAATAGTAACAAAATTTAACATAGGAATATACAACATGCATATGTAATTCAGTATGCATTATCAGTAATTATATAGATATATATCAAATAAATTATATGACTTTATTTATATATGTATATATAAATGTATAAAACTTAATTTTATATATTTAGTTTTAATAGAATCGTGTGTTTTGGGTTTGTTTGGTTGATCAGTTGTTTGAATTGTAGCTGTGTGGAAAAACAGCCTTATATGGACAATTACTGAGAATACATTTTAAATAAACATATTGGCGGACTTCCGAAACGTCAGGTGCTTTGTAGTCGTGCATGATCTAAGAACCGCTAGTTACAAATAATTTTTAAAAAAGTCCACGAATTATTGAAAAATAATTAAAAAAATCCACGTATTATTGAAAAATAATTTTAAAAAATCCTCGAATAATTGAAAATTAATTTAAAAAAAATTCACGAATTATTGAAAAAAAATTAAAAAATCCGTGAGTTATTGAAAAATAACTTTTAAAAAATCCACGAATTATTGAAAAATAATTTTTAAAAAATCCACGAATTATTGAAAAATAATTTTTAAAAAATCCACGATTTATTTAAACACAATTTTTAAAAAATCCACGATTAATTTAAAAATAATTTTTAAAAAATCCACGATTTATTTAAAAATAATTTTTAAAAAATCCACGAATTATTTAAACACAATTTTTAAAAAATCCACAAATTATTAAAAAAAAAAAAAAAATTAAAAATTCGCAAGTTATTGAAAAATAATTTTAAAAAAATCCACGAATTATTGAAAAATAATTTTTAAAAAATCCACCATTTCTGTAAAAATAATTTTTAAAAAATCCACTAATTATTGAAAAATAGTTTTTAAAAAATCCACGAATTATTGAAAAATAATTTTTAAAAAATCCACGAATTATTGAAAAATAATTTTTAAAAAATCCACGAATTATTGAAAAATAATTTTTAAAAAATCCACGAATTATTGAAAAATAATTTTTAAAAAATCCACGAATTATTGAAAAATAATTTTTAAAAAATCCACGAATTATTGAAAAATAATTTTTAAAAAATCCACGAATTATTGAAAAATAATTTTTTTTAAAAAATCCATGATTTATTTAAAAATAATTTTTTTTAAAAAATCCACGATTTATTTAAAAATATTTTTTTTTAAAAAATCCACGATTTATTTAAAAATATTTTTTTTTAAAAAAAATCCACGATTTATTTAAAAATAATTTTTTTAAAAAATCCACGATTTATTTAAAAATAATTTTTTTAAAAAATCCACGATTTATTTAAAAATAATTTTTTTAAAAAATCCACGATTCATTTAAAAATAATTTTTAAAAAATCCACGATTTATTTAAAAATAATTTTTAAAAAATCCACGATTTATTTAAAAATTATTTTTAAAAAATCCACGATTTATTTAAAAATAATTTTTAAAAAATCCACGATTTATTTAAAAATAATTTTTAAAAAATCCACGAATTATTGAAAAATAATTTTTAAAAAATCCACGAATTATTGAAAAATAATTATTAAAAAATCCACAAATTATTGAAAAATAATTTTTAAAAAATCCACGAATTATTGAAAAATAATTATTAAAAAATCCACAAATTATTGAAAAATAATTTATTTAAAAATTTAATTTGTGTGAACTACTTCTGCCAGCTGTACTCCAGGTAATAAGCTCTTTTGATAGGTCATAACCGCCTAGCCTTGAGGGACTTTAATGCACATAATGACCAGAGGGATATAGACTGGCTGAGCAGATTGATAGCTCTATGTTTTGCACGGTCAATGAGGACGCTCCTACCAGAGTTAGCGGAAAGTGTCACAGTTTGCCAGACAAAACAATCGTGTAACCTGCTCGGACAAATGACGTCACCTGTCAACGCGTCGTTTCTCTTGGGTCAGACCATCTCCCTTTAATTGTTTCTATCAGCAGACCGCCCCGATTTCATAATCTCTAATTGCCTCACTTTCATCAATCATGGGAAAACTAAGTGGCCTAGTTTCAGAGAGTTCACTAATCACCGCTTCAGAGATCTATTCAACCCTTCTGATGTTCGGGTACACTCCGAGACATAATCACTGCTACAGCCGCTCGTTATATACCTGTTGGTCGAATACTCGAAGTGAGACCAAACTTCCCAGCAGAAGCGACGGGATTGGCAAATGAGCGTAATGAGCTTCGTCGTGACAACCCCAGAGTCAGGGAGCTGACACTGGAAGTTAACAGGCTGGTCGGCGAGCATAAGCGGAACAAGTGGTTAAATCATCTGAAGAGTTGCAACATGGTGCCGGTTTAAGAGAATTGTGGGCACTTTCGAACCTTGGAAGGAGGGAAGATAGGACCTCAGTCACGTTTGGCGACATTAAGGCCAGAACAGAATAAATCGTCGCTTGCTTCCCAAATGTCAAATTATAAAGGAATGCCAGAGCCTCCTAAAGGAGAACGCATGCGGATTTGCAAAGAGGCTCTGGCATTCCTTTATAATTTGACATTTGGAGAAGCAAGCAAAGCAAGTGACGATTGATTTTGTTCTGGCCTTTATGATGACTGACCCGAAGAGGTCCTCAAGTTATTTCAATCGACACTTTGTCTAGCACCCCCTGAGTGACAGGGCGAAGAGAAGAGCACTACGTCGCACTTGATCTCTTCCTGCCGAGAATGAACCACAACAGTTTACAAATGGATGATGTTGCGAATGCCATCAGGAACGCTAAATCATCCAAAGCGTTGGGCCCTGGTAGAATCTCCATAGTAATGCTAAAGGAGATGGATAAGCCGGGAGTGGAGTATCTCAGTAAAATTCTGAACTTGTCGCTAGCCACCCTCATTGTTCCCGAAGTCTGGAAAATGGACCCTTGAGTCCTTAATCCACAGGAACAAGAAGTCCGAACCCCGTAGATTGAAAAAGGGAGTTCACCAATGTGGGGTAATATTTCCGGAACTGTTTAACCTCTACCTTTCCTGTATTCCGCCCCCTCTAGACGGCATTGAGATCGTAACGTATGCGGATGATTGTACGATCTTGGCGTAATGACATCTGCGAGAGACTGAACTCTTATTTAACCGATCTTACCACATTTTTCCACGCGATGAATCTACGGCCACTCTGTTCACCACATGGACGGCGCAGTATAGAAGAGAGTTGAATGCAGTGGTTGATGGTAGCAGAATTCCGGCCACAAACTGCCCCAAAATTAAAGGGGTCACATTCGACAGCACGTTCTCGTCGTCCGAGCTATTTGCGACAAGCTGAAATGTAGCAACAAGGTCCTCAAGACCCTAGCCGGCAGCACTTGGGGTGCAGATAAAGAAACCTTGTTGACTCTGGTAAGCTGTTTGTTCCACGGCGCCAGTTTGTTCCACGAATTTATGTGATACGCAGTGGATTAAGATTCAATCTTGTCAGAATGCCGCCTTGAGACATGATGTCTCCTCATGTCTTCCGTGGACATTCTACATGAGGAGACAAACAACAACGTTACAACAACGCTCCTAAGTCCATATTGAGGGTGTTGAGAGGGTTACCATATGCCTCACCTCTCTCTCTCATACAAACTGACAATGTCATTCTCCAAGCGGCCAAGCGTCATATCCCAGCTGGAAGAATTCCGCAATGTAGACCTGGTTATCCCACGGCTGCAGCAAGACTTGCTGACCAACGCGACCACCTGCGTGCTACAAGCCTCGATGACCACAGGATGGCATCCTTGACGGCAGAGATTAATATTCTGGTCAACCAGCACCGTCGGGAAAAATGGATCAATCACCTCAACAATTGTGATGCTGGTTCACATAAATTATGGTCTACGATCAAAGGTCTATCCGGCGTAAATAGCAACCAGGGTAACATTGCTATAACTTTCGACAACGCCCAACAATCAGATGCCAAAAAGTGCGCAAATAAGTTCTGCCAGCAATTTATTGCCCATCCCACCACGCAGAATAGGGCCAGAAGAGCAACCCTTTGGAAATTTAGGAAACTCCCATGCGAGACCAATCCCCGCTCCTTCACAACTGCTGAAGTTGAAGCTGCAATCTCCAAGGCGAAACCATCAAAAGCTCATGGCCCAGATGGCATCTCCATGGTGATGCTAAAGCACCTCGGTCCAATAGCCCTGGAATTCCTTTCGCAACTTCTTAGTCTTTCGGTAAACATGTTGGTAATACCAGAGATTTGGAAAGTTGCACGGGTAATCCCACTTCCAAAGCCTGATAAAACGGCAAACTCTGGAGAATCATATAGTCCTATCTCTCTATTATCACCTATTGCCAAGGTTTTCGAAGCGCTATTGCTGCCATCCATGAGCGAACACCTCCAACTAGCTAATCATCAGCTTGGATTTCGAAAGGCTCGTAGCACAACGACGGCTTTAAACGAGATAACTACACATATTGCGAATGGTTTCAACCAGAATCGACCGCCAGCACGGACTGTGATCGCCGCTTTGGACTTGTCAAAGGCTTTTGACACGGTGGATCACTCGATTCTGATGGGTGACATTATGGATTTCACATTGCCGGTAATATTGGGCAATGTGGAATCCATAATGTCGGGTGACGTAGGGGATGAATGATACCAAGCAACGGTCTTGACCGGCTTTAACTTGGCAAAGTCCAGGATTTATCTTGGTCCCTCTTTCATCTCAAGTGGACACTGACCTCCCCGTGGTGTCACCTGGGGTAGCTGGCTTTAACACCCGTTAAAGGTAGTGAGCTAACATGTGCCGCGCGTTCACCCATAAGAACGTTAAAAGCCTGGGTTTGGGCACAGGGTCAGTAACCCTCCCCAAGAAAAAGCAACCTACTATGAAAAAATAAAAGAAAAGAAAAACAAATCCCTCAAAAGTTGACGACCCCCGCAAACGTTTTAAGGACCATGATCTGCGAATCTGCACCTGGAATGTTCGCACTCTTTATAGAGTATTCGCAGTTTACGCATTGGCAGTTGTACTTGAAAAGTACAAGGCCGACACTACTGCTATACAGGAAATACGATGGAATGGGAAAGGCGTCACAACAACACCTAAAGGTGACGCACTGTATTATAGCTGCCATGACACAAAGCATGAGTTTGGTTGCGGATTTGTAGTTGGTCGGAGGTTAAAACACCTGGTCTCCAGCTTCACACCAGTGAATGAAAGACTTGCTGCAATTCGAATAAAAGCTAAATTCTTCAACATCAGCTTTATTTGCGCTCATGCTCCCACTGAAGACAAGGACGAACTGACCAAAGATATATTTTATGAGCGCTTAGAAGAAACATATGACCGTTGTCCTTTCCATGACATTAAAATTATTCTAGGCGATTTTAATGCCAAATTTGGAAAGAAAAATATCTTTGGCCCAACAGTCGGAAAATTCAGACTCCACAGTGAAACATCTGACAATGGTATGAGGCTGATAGACTTCGCAGCGGCAAAAGATTTCAACATCTCGACATACATAAGGGCACCTGGCTGTCTCCAGATCAGAAAACAAGAAATCAAATTGGTCACGTTGTGATAGATGGAAGACATTAATCTAGCGTGTTAGATGTGCGTTTGTTCCGAGGCACAAACATAGACTCGGACCACTACTTTGTTGCAGCAAAGGTACGCACCCGTTTAAACGTTGCAAACAAAGTACGAACACACACAACGCGAAAATTAGACATCGGTAAGCTGCAATCACAACAGATAGCCACAACATATTCCACTCAACTAGCCCAATTGCTTAATCAAAGCACTCCTCATCCCGATAACATATCAGCACAATGGCATGTATTGCCCACTCCATACAAACAGCCGCAAAATCCATACTTGGATACCAGAGACCTCCACCAAGGAATCCATGGTATGATCAAGAGTGTCGTGGTGCTACCGAAGAGAAAAAATGCGGCATATATGGCTACTTTACAATCCGTAGCAATGCGTAGCGCACGAGAGAGATATCGGGAGAAAAGGAGAGAGGAGAAACGTCTTTTCCGCAGGCAAAAGAGACAGATGGAAAAGCGGGAGTGTGAAAAAATCGATATGTACAGGAACCAGAATGAAGTCCGAAAATTCTACCAAAGACTCAAGCATCAAACTGATGGCTTTGGTACAGGAACATCCTCCTGTAGAGACCAGAAAGGTAATTTGGTAACTGATGCAGATAGTGTGCTCAGGATATGGAAAGAACATTTGACAAAACTGTTGGTATCCAATAGCAGCGAAGACGATGAAGATACCACACACCCAATCCCAGAAGATGGGATTGAATGTAAACCGCCCAGCCAAGATGAGGTAAAGACAGCAATAAATCGGCTGAAGAATAATAAGGCAGCAGGAGCCTATGGCTTAACAGCCGAGCTGTTCAAAACCGGAGGCGACACGCTGATAAGGTGTATTCATCAGCTAGTTAGCACCATTTGGCAGGAAGAACGAGTACCCGACGATTGGAACCTGAGTATCCTGTGCCCCGTCCACAAGAAGGGAGATAAGACTGTATGCTCTAACTATAGGGGCATAAGTCTACTCCCTATTGCCTACAAGATCGTGTCAGGGATATTGTGCGAACGACTAAAGCCTATGGCCAACGAAATAATTGGACTATAACAATGCGGCTTTAGACCTGGCAAGTCCACCATTGACCAGATATTTACCCTTCGGCAAATCCTGGAGAAGACCAAAGAGATGCAGATCGACACCTAACACTTTTTTGTCGATTGTAAAGCAGCCTTCGACAGCCCGCTGCGTTCAAAGGTATTCCAAGCCATGTCTGAATTTGGTATCCCCGCAAAGCTCATCCGGCTTTGTAAAATGATTTTAACTGACACGAGGTCCTCAGTTAAAATAGGAAAGAACCTCTCCGAAGAGTTTTGTACCAAAAGATGTTTCAGACAAGGAGACAGCCTTTCGTGTGATCTCTTCAACATCCTGCTGGAAAAGGTTATACGAGAGGCAAACGTCTAAAGAAGTGGCACAATCTACACCAATAGCCACATGTTACTTGCTTGTGCTAATGATATAGACATCATGGGACGATCAGTAAAAGAAGTAACTGATACCTTTATGAAGGACGAAGGCGAATCTGCTAAAGTGAGTCTGGCGGTAAACGGTGAGAAGGCCAAGTTGATGGTGTCGACGCGCAATGCGTCCATTGAGCTCGGACCAACTGTGGAAGTTGGTTCCTATAATTTTGAGGTAGTAAAAGACTTCGTTTACCTCGGCACTTTCGGTTAGGAACTGTGTTCATAACGTTTAAAACCCTTAATATGGGGCAGTACCGTTATATGGGGACTATATTAAAACGTGGACATACACTGACAGCTTTTATAATAAATGATTCTCACTTGCAGAGAACCCAAAATATAAAATTTCAGCCAATTTGGTTGGCAAATGTGGCCAGAAACACCAAAAACTCTTCAAATGGGCGGTACCGTTGTATGGGGTCTATATTAAAAAATGGACCCACTTTGACAATTTTTGGTAGGGAGATAGTGTACTCGTAAATAACCTTATATTTCAATTTTTAACTAAATCGGATAATTGTTGTAGGTAAAATCCTGAAAATATATAAAATCGGGAGGTACAGTTATAGGGGGTCTATATCCCGGCGTCGCACGTGGTCGCAGCTAATTTATTGAGAAATTGATAGCTCAACAGCTCCTCTAAATTTGTGTACTATTAGAACTGCGGATAACCGCGGGGCTTTTTAGTTATATCCCATTTAAAAAGACCAATATAAGATATACACGTAGAAAAGGTTCCAAAACAAATCCGGGTTTTCTACAGAAGTGTTACACAAATGCAATTACTTTTAAACATATTTTAATACGTCAGATTTCGTACTATAGTTTAGCAAAAAGAACCATTAAAATTTTTCAATAACTCGCGACAATATGGTCCACACAAAATCGACAAATTTGACTGTGTTTTTGAGTATTCGTTTGTCGTAAAAAAAGTCCATGTTATAGGTACCATTACATCAAAAATAGCGGTACAACCAACGAAATTTTTAATTTTCTCTCATAGCTAGAATGTTTTCTATCCCTCCATGTAAAATTTTTGTAAATTTTCAAACAAAATTTTTTGGAATTTTTGGCACAAAATATTGTGAAATAAAAAGGAGAATTATATTGGCCAACAGATGCTTCTTTGGCTTAAGTAAGCAGTTTAAAAACAAAGCCACATCTCGTCAAACAAAAATAACGCTCTACAAAACACTGATACTACCCGTGCTTATGTATGGCTCCGAAGCCTCGGTACTTGCGCAAGCAGACATGGCAGTGCTTGGTGTGTTTGAGAGAAAAATTCTTCGAAAGATCTACGGACCAATCTGCGTTGACGGTGAATATCGACGTCGTATGAACCACGAGCTGTATCTGCTATACAACGACATCAATATTGTTAAACGTATCGAGATGCAGCGATTGCGTTGGCTAGGCCATGTCATAAGAATGGGCGAGTATGAACCCGCTAAAAAGGCGTATACATACGAACCACTTGGCGGTGCACGCAGAATTGGCAGGCCAAGGAATAGATGGCGCAAACAAGTGGATGAATAGACGAAAAGGCGCTGTATTCCTGAGTGCGAAGCAACAAATAGAGAGAATTGGAGATCGTTTCTTAGTTCGGCCTAAGGAACAAATGTTCTGTAATGGGACAGCTAAGTAAGTAAATATGGTCTAAGATTTGTTTCGGGCAAATTTTTTAATGACTGCCTTTTCTGAGAACGTAGGAAATGGAAGGAAGAAGAATTCATCGAAAATATGTGTAAAAAATGTATTTCTTGATGTTAGTATTTCGTCCATATAAGGTAGTGGTGTGTTTTATTAAAATTGTTGACCTTGATTTTGTGGTGTGGGTATATAAAATATAATTTTGAAATGGCTATCTACCAAACAATAGCTGTTTTGCACAAAAATCTGGTGACTAGTTTATTATTTTTTTCCTATTAGATACAAGGAAAAACGGTTATAACAAACTTATTGGATTTTACAAAAATGAAGATCCTTTGGAATTAAAGTCAAGGTTGTAATTATCAGATCTAAACTTAAAGACTTAATATATTCCATAAAATTGTATAATTTCCAAAAGTTCGTTATAACCGATTCGATTCCTTTTTTGTATTTAGTTAAATTTCAATGTTTAAGCTCCAAAAATGTTTTGTTGTTCGCAAAAAAGTCTCTTAACAATTTAAGACAGGATTTCTTCATTGATTATTTGTATTATTATCGTAGTTTTTAATTTTTGTTTAGATTTAAGTTCAGTTTTAAAAATGTGCTTAAATTGTAAATCCCTAAAGAGAAGAGCTAAACACGTAACTATTCCCAATTAACCTTTTTTTCTTCTTCAACATTCAAGCTCTTAGATTTTAATTGAGTTATTTTTTTTTTTTGTTTTTAATTTTTTTGATTATTTTATTCCATAATTTTTCTTCTATCTTCAAGTCCCTTAATTTTGCCAAAGATTCCAGATTGGTTCTTATGCTCTTTTGAATTGGCTTATTCTTATTTTCTTCTTATATAAGTAACACATACATATATCTTATAAAGGCAGATAGTGGACTGTGTATGTTTGTGAGAAATATGAAAAATTTCGTGTGGGGTAGAATGAGCGAGTTTCTTTTTGTTGTTGTTTCATTATAACCATTATCCATTTGCTTAGATTTACGAAGATGAAGTGGATTTTTTGGAACGTCTTCTTGTATTACCAGGACAACCAGAGGCACTCAGCAAATGTAACTTCCAACCACCATCCAAGGGTAAATGGACATCGTCGTGACACAATGGGCAACGGGCGGCACCGGTTTTTAATTCTGGAAGAAAGATATTTGTGTGAATACAAGGTTTCTACGAAGTTCTAGGATATTAATCCTACCTCTACAATAGTCTTCCATTTGATGCAAATCATACAGTTGCTTGTGTACCGATTCTGTGCACCTTTCACACATTATATAATTATCCTTGACCTCACATTCCTCTGAAAATATTAATAAAAATTATGTATAAGAATATTATTTTGGTTATATTGATAAGTTCCAGTCCACAATAGAGTGATTTCATTGAAAAAATACATGAAATTATGCGTCACTAGATCGAGTTCCATAGTAGAGTAATATCATCAAATTGTTGCACCTAATTTCATGAAATTTTTTCAATGAAATCACTCTAATGTGAACCTGGACTAGTTTATTATAGATGGAAATTTAAATTTTCGAAAATAATTGAGAAATTTTGAAAATATATTTTAGCCAATATTTCAATTAAAAAAACTCGACACTAAGAAACATTATTTACGAATTTAAAATTTTTCTAAAATTATAAAAATATCCAAATTTTCTAAAAAAAAAAAATAAATTTCTCAAAATTTTATTTGAGACATAAAAGTAAAAAATACCTTAATAATATAGAATAATTCCTATGGAACTGTCTAAATCAAAACTTACTTGTCAAATGATAGTTTAAGGCAGCCACCTCCAACACTTGACTACATTGCGGACATTTTGTCAGGAATGGGCAAGACTTCCAATAGTGACGATCTAGCTGTGATGGATCACCGCTCTGTGAGGACCAATCACAGAATGGGCAAGATCTGAAAGAGGAGAAAAAAACGTGGTCTCCTGTTAAATTCTTTAAAAAATGCACAATACTTGGCCCCCAAAATTCTTTAAAAATATCCACGATATGTGGCCTCTAAAATTCATTAAAAAAATGCACGATGTGTAACCTCCTAAAGTTCCTTAAAAATCCACGTTACGAGGCCTCTAAAATTCTTTAAAAAAATGCACGATACGTGGCCTCTAAAATTGTTAAAAAAATCCACGTTTCGAGGTCTCTAAAATTCTTTAAAAAAATGCACGAAACGTGGCCTCTAAAATTTTTTAAAAAATCCACGATACGTGGCCACTAAAAATCTTTAAAAAAATCCACGACACACGGCCCTTAAATTTTTTAAAAAATCCACGATACGTGGCCACTAAAAATCTTTAAAAAAATCCACGACACACGGCCCTTAAATTTTTTAAAAAAGTCACGATACTTGGCCTCTAAAATTCTTTAAGAAAATCCACGTTACGTGGCCTCTAGAATTCTTTAAGAAAATCCACGTTACGTGGCCTCTAGAATTCTTTAAAAAAATCCACGTTACGTGGCTTCCTAAAATTCTTTAAAAAAATCCACTTTAGATGGTCTTCAAAATTCTTTAAAAAATCCACTTCAGATGGTCTCTAAAATTATTTAAAAAATCCACGCTCTCTAAAATTCTTTAAAAAAGCCACGTTACGTGGCCTCTAAAATTCTTTAAAAAAGCCACGTTACGTGGCCTCTAAAATCCTTTTAAAAAATTCACGAGACGTGGCCTTTAAAATTTTTTGTAAAAAATCCATGATACGTGGCCTCTAAAAATTTTTAAAAATATCCACGATACGTGGCCTCTAAAATTCTTTAAAAAAATCCATGAAAAGTGGCCTTTAAAATTCTTAAAAAATCCACGTTACGTGGCCTCTAAAATTCCTTAAGAAAAATCCAAGATATGTGGCCTCCTAAAGTTCTTAAAAAAAACAAAAGTGGCCTTTAAAATTATTTAAAAAATCCACGATACGTGTACTCTATAATTATTTAAAAAATCCACGTTAGGTGGTCTCTATAATTATTTAAAAAATCCACGTTAGGTGGTCTCTATAATTATTTAAAAAATCCACGTTAGGTGGTCTCTATAATTATTTAAAAAATCCACGTTAGGTGGTCTCTATAATTATTTAAAAAATCCACGTTAGGTGGTCTCTATAATTATTTAAAAAATCCACGATACGTGGCCTCTAAAATTCTTTAAAAAATCCACGATACGTTGCCTCTTTAAAAAATCCACGATACGTGGCCTCTAAAATTCTTTAAAAAATCCACGATACGTTGCCTCTTTAAAAAATCCACGATACGTGACCTCTAAAATTTTTTTAAAATATCCACGATACGTGGCCTCTAAAATTTTTTAAAAATATCCACGATACGTGGCCTCTAAAATTCTTTAAAAATCCATGAAAAGTGGCCTTTAAAATTCTTTAAAAAATCCACGTTACGTGGCCTCTAAAATTCCGTAAAAAATCCACGTTACGTGGCCTCTAAAATTCTTTAAAAAATCCACAATACGTAGCCTCCAAAATTATTTAAAAAATCCACGATACGTAGCCTCCAAAATTATTTAAAAAATCCACGATACGTGGTCTCAATTTTTTTTAAAAAAAATCCACGTTACGTGGCCTCCAAAAATTCTTTAAGAAATCTAAGTTACGTGGCCTCCTAAAATTCTTTTAAAAATTCACGATACGTGGCCACTGAAATTCTTTAAAAAATCCACTTCAAGAGGTCTCTAAAATTATTTTTTAAAAAATCCACGTCTCTAAAATTATTTTAAAAATCCACGCTACGTGGTCCCTAAAATTCCTTAAATAATCCGAGGCCTCTAAAATTGTTAAAAAATCTACTATAAGTGGTATCCAAAAATTCTTTAAAAAATTACGATACTGTCCTCTAAAATCCACGTTACGTGGTCTCTAAAATTCTTTAAAAAATTACGATACTGTCCTCTAAAATCCACGTTACGTGGTCTCTAAAATTCTTTAAAAAATTACGATACTGACCTCTAAAATCCACGTTACGTGGTCTCTAAAATTCTTTAAAAAATCCACGTTACGTGGTCTCTAAACTTCTTTAAAAAATCCACGTTACGTGGTCTCTAAAATTCTTTAAAAAATCCACGTTACGTGGTCTCTAAAATTCTTTAAAAAATCCACGTTACGTGGTCTCTAAAATTCTTTAAAAAATCCACGTTACGTGGTCTCTAAAATTCTTTAAAAAATCCACGTTACGTGGTCTCTAAAATTCTTTAAAAAATCCACGTTATGTGGTCTCTAAAATTCTTTAAAAAATACACGTTACGTGGCCTGTAAAATTCTTTAAAAAAATCCACGTTACGTGGCCTGTAAAATTCTTTAAAAAAATCTACGTTACGTGGCCTCTAAAATTCTTTAAAAAATCCACGTTACGTGGCCTCTAAAATTTTTAAAAAACCTACAATACAAGGCCTCTAAAATTCTTTAAAAAAAAATCCATGAAAAGTGGCCTCTAAATTCTTTAAAAAATCCACGTTACGTGGCCTGTAAAATTCTTTAAAAAAATCCACGTTACGTGGCCTGTAAAATTCTTTAAAAAAATCTACGTTACGTGGCCTCTAAAATTCTTTAAAAAATCCACGTTACGTGGCCTCTAAAATTCTCAAAAAATCCACGTTACGTGGCCTGTAAAATTCTTTAAAAAAATCTACTTTACGTGGCCTGTAAAATTCTTTAAAAAAATCTACGTTACGTGGCCTCTAAAATTCTTTAAAAAATCCACGTTACGTGGTCTCTAAAATTCTTTAAAAAATCCACGTTACGTGGTCTCTAAAATTCTTTAAAAAATCCACGTTACGTGGTCTCTAAAATTCTTTAAAAAATCCACGTTACGTGGTCTCTAAAATTCTTTAAAAAATCCACGTTACGTGGTCTCTAAAATTCTTTAAAAAATCTACGTTACGTGGTCTCTAAAATTCTTTAAAAAATCCACGTTACGTGGTCTCTAAATTTTTTTAAAAAATCCACGTTACGTGGTCTCTAAAATTCTTTAAAAAATCCACGTTACGTGGTCTCTAAAATTCTTTAAAAAATCCACGTTACGTGGTCTCTAAAATTCTTTAAAAAATCCACGTTACGTGGTCTCTAAAAGTCTTTAAAAAATCCACGTTACGTGGTCTCTAAAATTCTTTAAAAAATCCACGTTACGTGGTCTCTAAAATTCTTTAAAAAATCCAAGTTACGTGGTCTCTAAAATTCTTTAAAAAATCCACGTTACGTGGTCTCTAAAATTCTTTAAAAAATCCACGTTACGTGGTCTCTAAAATTCTTTAAAGAATCCACGTTACGTGGTCTCTAAAATTCTTTAAAAAATCCACGTTACGTGGTCTCTAAAATTCTTTTAAAAATCCACGTTACGAGGCCTCTAAAATTCTTTAAAAAATCCAAGTTACGAGGCCTCTAAAATTCTTTAAGAAATCCAGGTTACGTGGCATCTAAAATTCTTTAAAAAATCCACGATAAGTGGCCTCTAAATTTTTTTAAAAAAGTCCATGATACGTGGCCTCTAAAATTCTTAAAAAATCCACGATACGTGACCTCTAAAATTCTTTAAAAAAAAACATGAATAGTGTCCTCTAAAATTCTTAAAAAAATCCACGTTACGTGGCCTTTCTACTTACATCACATCGGCTGCTTCTTCAAACGATTCCGAGTTGGAATTCGAATTGGAATTCTTCCGGGAACTGCTGGCCGATATCATGGACCGTTTCAAAAGCTCATTATACTGTTGTTTTCCATTACATTTAGCATTGTCACGACCGCTGCCACTGCTGTTATAACCATTACTTGTGCCTGGATTATTGGCCTGAGCCAATGTCTGACCGCTACGACTTTTAAGAATTCTTGTCTCCGAACGGCGCATAGGACTTGACTGGGAATCTGGAGATTTACATGAAAATCCATAGGGACTGGCTCGACTATCTGAGCTACCACCACTGGCCGCACCGCCACCACCTCCACCCAACTGTAAATGTTCCACAGCACTGCGATTTGAGGGAGGAGATTGTGGATCACTGGAACTATGACCACCAGCATATTTATTCGCCTCCAGCATTTCCGTTTTACGTTCCAAATCCAACTTATCGAATTCCGTAAATAGCTGCCTATACAACAAATTACGACGTGTTATATCATCATCGGGCGGTAGCTGTTTACGCACAAGACGTGGATTGACTTTGTACACAAGTAAAAGAATCCTTTCGGCTACCTTACGCACCGGCTCCGCAGGATGATGTATACCCGAACAGCCGCATTCCGAGAGGGCACGACATGTCAAACCGCTATGCTTATCAGTGCTAATGCCTTGACTAAGGACTAATTGCTCAAGCATTTGCATTCGACTCAAGGCCAGACGAGGGTGAGTACCAGAACTGACAGTCCTCGATAGGGCTGGTGCGACCAAATGTTGTTCGGCAACTTCGGGGCATGAAGCCATACTCAAAATGGTATGTTGGGCCAGTGTGTGGATACGAGCAGAGGGATCACCCGATTTGGCCAACAATTCTGGCAGCAAACGATCTACACAACGAGCCACCTCGCTTTGTGACACCCGTCCGGGTACATATTCCAAGAAAAGAACTCGTACAGTTTCGGTGGCTTGATTAAACACTGAATATACAGCATCTCGTACGCCACGATGCAGAAGGAAGGCGGCGCTGCGTGCTACCTTATTGGGACCGGCAGTGTTTTCGGTTCCCGAATTACTGGCCGGTAGGGTTTCCGTCTCTTGACCTTTGAGAAAGTTCCGCAAACGCACCAAACCATCTTCACGATCTTGAAATTGTCGCGAGTAGAATTGTTCGACCTGAAATGGAGAGGGAGAGGAAAATAATAAAAAAGGATATTAAAAAGAAATTTTTTCTGAATTTCTTATTAAAAATCCACGTTACGTGGTTTTCTAAAATTCTTTAAAAAATCCATGTTACGGGTCTTCCTAAAGTTCTTTAAAAAAATCCACGTTACGTGTCTTCCTAAACTCTTTAAAAATCCACGTTACGTGTTTTTAAAAAAATTCTTTAAAAATCCACGTTACGTGTTTTTAAAAAAATTCTTTAAAAATCCACGTTACGTGTTTTAAAAATTCTTTAAAAAATCCATGTTACGTGTTTTGTAAATTTCTTTAAAAATTCACGTTACGTGGCCTCTTAATATTCTTTAAATTGTGCTTTCAATATACCTTACATTAATGCTTACCATATCATTACCAAACACCAATATGGGTAGAGCTGCCTGACGACGTTCACGATCATTGAGCCGAGAACGTCCACGATTTGGATCCGCTTCCAGTAGGGCCGTACCTTGACACTCTCTTAAAAATTCATTAGTATTTGAACTGGTGATCAGAGGTCATGGGAAGGTTTTCAAAGTGTTTTTGGTAATATGTTAAACATCGATTACAACAAAAATGGAAAAATCGAAAACAAAGTATTACAAAAATAAGGTTATGTATGGTATTATGGAAATATAATTTTGTGACATATCAGGCGAGTGAAAGATACAGAAAGAGAGCCATATGATTCCAATTCGTTTGATGACAGAGTAGCCATGATAAACAAATAAAAAACACAGTTATAATTGTAGAAAGAGATAGAGAAACGAGAAGAACAAAGAGAAGTGTTTAGAACTAATTGAAGCTACAAATTAAAATTGACCTGTGGTAGATGAGGTAGTAGATGATGATGATGACGACCAAGACGACGGATATGAAGTCAATGGTGTTAAGGGTTCATCAACTAGTCTAGGTATGTTTGTTGTTGTAAATAGATCACATAAGAGCATGCATGAGGGAGAACAAATTATTATTTTATCTAAAGTTTTTTTTTTAATTATTTTTTTAGAAGAAGAGTTAGAACATCCAAAGTAACTTTGTCTTAAGGGGGAAAGGGATAGTTACAACTAGAATCATTAGGCTAAATAGAATCTAGAAACATTTCTCGCTATATATTACGAAGGGGGAAAATATTGACTGATACTTACTGCCTTAGAGTGGGTATGGCGCGATCTTCATATTCCTCATAGGAGTTGCGGGGAGCACTTTTGTTACGTCTCCTCAAGGAACCCTGGTGACTGGACATGGGTGAACTATGGCGACTGGGACTGCGACGCATGTTGAGTTTAGGTGACATGGGTATTTCATCGTGGGATCTACGCAAATTGGCTGCAGTTAACGATGAGACATGATCAGTTTGTTTGTTACTGGTTGAAGTTTGGAAATGTTTACCACCTCCACTGCCTCCTCCAGTGACACCACCTCCTGTAGAACTATTACCATCTGTAGAGGATTTATCTTCTTGGCAACTTTTGGGACTCATGGTGGCAGCCATGTGGGCCTCTGCCAAGGCCTGGGCCACATCTTGTAGACTGGGAGCCACCGGCAATATCGGCTTCGAGGCATACACCTCACATGCCACATCATTGGCCGCCAAGGATTCACCATTTTTCTCCAGCAAATCATCAACCAAAAGATGTTTAAAAACTGCCGATTTATACATTTCAATTTGCTCTTTCCTCAGCTTGGCTGTAGTGAAATCCTCCTGCTGCACCGCCTGCCTCTTCGCCAAGGCATAGCGACCCAAACGTTCTCCTGCTGAACGCAAGGCGCTCATACACAACTTTAGCTTACGGGCATATTCAAAACGTTCCGATGCCACTGCCTTGGCTTTGCGTTCCTCCATTTCGCGAATAATATCAGCAATGGATTCTTCCACATACATAGAAAACAATAAATCATCACACATCGAAGCCAAGGGCAGTTCACTGGCATCACTTGAATCACCAGCTCCCGCAAGCGAACCACCACTATTTTCCGCCTCCGTTTCTTTACTCGCATTTCCACTTGTCTCCAAATCTTCACCCAAAACATTTACCGCAATTAAGGCAATTTGATTATTCGTATTATATTCATTCGTATGTGGACCACTTAGCCTTAATTTTAAGTGGGTACCCTTGCGAGGATTAACGGAGACACTTTGTAGCTCTCGTGATTTATAATTTGTTGCAGCATTATCGGCTAAGGCTACAAAGCCAAGGAAATCAAAGCATTGCGATGATGGTGTACTGGGTATACTTTTTGGGGAATAGTGTAACCAAAGTTCAACTTTTTCAGCTGGAAAGAGAGGGAGAGATACGAAATGTTAATAAGAACTCTAGTTTGTATAAAAATAAGTTTTAAAATAACCTCCTAGTATTGATTTCGACCTCAGCTTCCCGACAAACAAAAAATTCTTTAAAAAAACTACGAGGTTTCCTCTAAAATTCTTTAAAAAATTTACGATACGTGGCCTCAAAAATTCTTTAAAAAAATTCTAAAAAAATCTAGTTTACGTTTCCACTAAAATTCTTTAAAAAATCTACGTTACATTTCCACTAAAATTCTTTAAAAGATCTACGTTACGTTTCTACTAAAATTCTTTAAAAAATCTACGTTACGTTTCCACTAAAATTCTTTAAAAAATCTACGTTACGTTTCCACTAAAATTCGAAAAAAAACTAATTTACGTTTCCTCTAACATTCTAAAAAAATCTAGTTTACGTTTCCTCTAAAATACTTTAAAAAAATCCAAGTTACGCAGCCTCAAAAATTCTTAAAAAATCGACGTTACGTTGCCTTCAAAATTATTAAAAAATTCCACCTTACGTAAACAGTAACAGTAGAAGCCCCATTATGGAGGGAACCAAATACATTCTTAGTTTCTTTGAGAGAAGTGCTGCTCATCGCATTAATGAGTACGATAATCTGAGGAAGCACATCCCGCTCCAGAGATATCATGCGGCTGCAGATTTTTATATCCATCAATCGTGGATTTTTTAAAAAGTATTTTTTCATAAATCGTGGATTTTTTAAAAAGTATTTTTTCATAAATCGTGGATTTTTTAAAACATTTTTTATAAATCGTAGATTTTTTAAAACATTTTTTATAAATCGTAGATTTTTTAAAACATTTTTTATAAATCGTAGATTTTTTAAAACATTTTTTATAAATCGTAGATTTTTTAAAACATTTTTTATAAATCGTAGATTTTTTAAAAAATTTTTTATAAATCGTAGATTTTTTAAAACATTTTTTATAAATCGTAGATTTTTTAAAACATTTTTTATAAATGGTAGATTTTTTTAAAGAATATTCGTGGATTTTTTAAAAACTATTTTTTCATAAATTGTGGATTTGTAAAAAAAAGTTTTTTTTTATAAATCGTAGATTTTTTAAAAAATATTTTTTCATAATCGTGGATTTTTTAAAAAATATTTTTTCATAATCGTGGATTTTAAAAAAAAAATTTTCATAATCGTGGATTTAAAAAAAAAAAAAAAAAATTTCATAATCGTGGATTTTTAAAAAAAATTTGTTTTTATAAATTTTGGATTTTTTAAAAAATATTTTTTCATAAATCGTGGATTTTTTAAAAAATATTTTTTCATAAATCGTGGATTTTCAAAAAATATTTTTCAATAATTCGTGGATTTTTTTAAAAATAGTTTTTCATAAATTGTGGATTTTTTTAAAAATATTTTTTCATAAATCGTGGATTTTTTAAAAAAATATTTTTTCATAAATCGTGGATTATTTAAAAAATATTTTCTCATAAATCGTGGATTTTTTAAAAAAAAATTTTCTCTTAAATCGTGGATTTTTGAAAAAAATATTTTTCATAAATCGTGGATTTTAAAAAAAATATTTTTTCGTAAATCGTGGATTTTTAAAAAAATATTTTTTTCATAAATCGTGGATTTTCTAAGAAAATATTTTTTCACAAATCGAGGATTTTCTAAAAAAAATATTTTTTCACAAATCGAGGATTTTCTAAAAAAAATATTTTTTCATAAATCGTCGATTTTTTAAAAAATATTTTTTCATAAATCGTCGATTTTTTAAAAAATATTTTTTCATAAATCGTCGATTTTTTAAAAAATATTTTTTCATAAATCGTGGATTTTTAAAAAATATTTTTTCATAAATCTTGGATTTTTTAAAAAATATTTTTTTCATAAATCTTGGTTTTTTTAAAAAAATATTTTTTCATAAATCTTGGGTTTTTTAAAAAATATTTTTTCATAAATCTTGGATTTTTTAAAAAATATTTTTTCATAAATCTCGGATTTTTAGATCATGGATTTTTTAAAAAATATTTTTTCATAAATTGTGGATTTTTTAAAAAATGGTTTTTCATAAATCGGGTATTTTTTTGAAAATATTTGTTCATATATCGTGAATATTTGTAAAACAATAATTTTTTATAATTTGTGAATTTTTGTAAAACAATATTTTTTATTAATTCGTGAATTTCTTAAAAATTTTTTGAAAAGTTCGTAAATTTTTTAAAAAATGTTTTTAATAAATAATTCTTGAGGTTTTTATAAAATATTGTTGAATAATTCGTAATTTTTTAAAATAATAATTTTTCAATAACTAATGGGTTTTTTCAATAATTCCTGGATGTTTTAAAAATATTGTATAGTATATTCGTGAATTTTTAATTTTTTTTTTCAATAATTGGAGGATTTTTTAAAAAATTTATCGATTTATCGATAATTCGTGGATTAACAAAATATCAATAATTCGTGGATTTCTAAAAAAATATTTCTCAATAATTCCCAAATTTCTTAAAACTTCTAAAAAATATTTGTCAATAGTTCTAATTTTTAAAAAAAAATCTGATTTAAATAAATCAATAATCGTTGATTTTTTAAAAATATTTTTAAATAATTTTTAATTTTTTTGAAAATGTTTTTCAATAATTCCTAATTTAAAAAAAAAAATATTTTTCAATGATTCCTAAATTGTTAATAAAATAGTTTCAATAATTCAATATTTTTTTAATTTTTTTCAATAATTCCTAAATTTAAAAAAAAATATTTTTTCATATATAGTGGATTTTTTAAAAAATATTTTTCAATAATTCGTGGATTTTTTTAAAAATATTTTTCAATAATTCGAGGATTTGTTAAAAAATATATTTCAATAATTTTTTTTAAATATTTTTCAATAATTCTTAAAAAATATTTTTCAATAACTCCTAAATTTCATAAAAATTTTTCGATAGTTCTAATTTAAAAAAAAATATTATTCAATAATTCTGATTTAAAAATAAATTAATTATTCGTGGATTTTTTAAAAAAATATTTTTAAATAATTTTTAATTTTTTTGAAAATGTTTTTCAATAATTCCCAATTGTTTCAAAAAAAATAGTTTTCAATGAATCCTAAATTGTTAAAAAAATAGTTTCAATAATTCCAATTTTTTTAATTTTAAATTTATAATAATTTTAAAAAAAATATTTTATCAAATATAGTGAATTTTTAAAAAAACATTTTGCAACAATTCGTGGATTTTCTAAAAATATTTTTCAATAATTCGAGTTTCAATTATTCCTAATTTTTTAACTTTTTTTCAATAATTCCTAAATTTTTAAAAAATATTTTTTCACATATAGTGGATTTTTAAAAAAATATGTTTAAATAACTCGTGGATTTTTTTAAAAATATTCTTCAATAATTCGTGATTTTTTTAAAAAAATATTTTACAATAATTCGTGCATTTTTTAAAAATATTTTTCAATAATTCGTGCATTTTTTAAAAAATATTTTTCAATAAAAGGTGAATTTTTTGAATAGGTAGATTTTTAAAAAATTTAAATTATACTTACGTATCAAATATTGGTGGGCTAATATCTGTATACGATATATTTTGGCTGGTTTATGAAATCTCAGTACAATATCATGCGGTGTGATGGTACTATTCGGGGCACTCCGCCATCCATGTACCGTTGGACCATGTGTATTTAATTCACTGGCAGGATAATTAGGATCCTCATCTATAAAGAAAAAAAATGGGAAATAACGATATTAGTAATGGAACAAAGCTATTATTTTTAATAGTGATAATTATTAGGTTCGGTTTTCAGATAACCATTTTATTTGGAGGTAATCTAACCTTATCAGCTGATTGTAGGTAGAAACATACAGTCAACCAAAAAAGTCTACATACACACTATAAATCTCGGGTTTTAAGGGTAAGGAAGCATTTTTATGAAAATCCAAGTACATAGCTCTATTTAATATCCCTAATAAACAATATTACATACAACAAAAATATATTCCATAATACGAATAACGGTAAATTCTATAAAAATTAAAAAATTAATAGGGAAAAAGTGTACATACACCCAATGAAATACTAAGATTACCGTAAAATTTATGAAAAAAGCAATACAAATTTTACATTTTATTGCTTTATCGAATGTCTCTGGTTGTCTATGATATATTTTAGACAAAATAGGAACATATTTGTGGATTAATTGCCGTTATTTAATGTCAGACTTCGCGTATAGCTCGTTAAGGCGGACCCTTGCAGATTTCTTTGAGTTTTTCAGCCTGGTAGATTCTGAAACCCAAGGAAATACAGTGGGACTAATTATTTTGAGATCCTAGAGCGCTTTGAAGTTGTTCTTATGGATAATATATGCTTCTGAGCTTCGTTAAATATGTGAATTCCTGAGCCTTTCATAAATTGTATAGTTTTCACAACATTCCAAGGGGCAAATTACATGCAGAAGCCTTCGAATTACCTTGTAATAAGGTCTAGTACAATCCACGAGCATCCCTTGAATCAGCAATGTAAAAGTATCCGACATTTAAGCGCTTCAAGTGACCCTAACGATCATTATACGATGGCATACTAGTTAACAGTGTAAATTTCATACAAATTCCATGCATTCTTTGGTGGTGCTTTTATTTTGATGCTTTGGAAACTTTAGGAGCGGGTTTGTAGAATAATGTTGTACATTTCTGATTGAGTTAAGGTCCAAAAATGTATTACAAGGTAATTCCAAGGCTTCTGCATGTATTTTGCCCCTTGGAATGCTGTGAAAACTATAAACTTTATGAGAAAACTCAGGAATTCGTATACTTAGCGAAGCTCAGGAACATATATTATCCACAAGGAAAACTTCAAAGCACTCTAGGACCTCAAAATAATTAGTCCCACTATATTTCCTGGGGTTTCATATGCTACCAGACTGAAAACTCAAAGATATCTGCAAGGGTCCGCCTTAACGAGCTATACGCGAAGTCTGACCTTAAATAACGTCAATTAAAGCACAAATATGTTCCTATTTTGTCTAAAATATATCATAGACAACCAAAGACATTCGATAAAGCAATAAAATGTAAAATTTGTACTGCTTATTCCATAAATTTTACGGTAATCTTAATATTTCATTCGGTGTATGTACACTTTTTCCCTATTAATTTTTTAATTTTTATAGAATTTACCGTTATTCGTATTATGGAATATATTTTTGTTTTATGTAATATTGTTTATTAGGGATATGAAATAGATCTATGTACTTGGATTTTCATAAAAATGCTTCCTTACCCTTAAAACTCGAGATTTATAGGGTGTATGTAGACTTTTTTGGTTGACTGTAAGTTTATGATGTTACAGGTGTCACAGATATGACAGCTATATGTTTATGTTTCTCACTAAAATAAAAAGATATGTATGGGAAAGATAGAGTTGCCATTTCAAAAATTATTTATGACGAGCAAAAGAAAGTAAAGCTTCGTTCCAGTACTTTTTGAATGGGAAAAGTTGCAAAAGAGAGAACTGTCAGAATCGCTCTGAGAATACCCATTTGGCAGAAATGTACGGGAATGGAAAATAGTAGCAAAAAATAGTAATTGTAGTGTCCAAGCAAAACTTGTCAAAAAATTGACACAACAAAATATTCTTTGTGGATACAGAATAAAAAAGTCATAAGCTGCCCTGAAATTAAATAAAATAAACACAAACGAAGCGAATTTTGGGAATTAAACAGAAAATGGACTACTTGGCCGGTAAGTGGCGAAAAATTTATATTAATGCTTAGTTTCAAATTGTATGTTTTCAGAAAATATAATTGAATACGTGGAAGTTGATTTTGATGAAACTTCAAGTTCGGGAAAACAATCCTGTTTGCAGCTTGATTTTCCAGAAAGTTCAACTTCGGGAAAACTATACTGTTTGGGGCCTGATTTTGCAAAAAGTTCAACTTCGGGAAAACAATCCTGTTTGGAGCTTGATTTTGCAGAAAATTTAAATTCGGGAAAACAATCCTGGTTGGAAGCTCCAGTAATATTAATGCTATCGCTGTTGGACGAGCTCTTGCCAAAGGTTGGAAAGAGCGCTTATTTAAAAAAACAAAAAGAAACTTTGGAAAGTGATTGCCGAAAAACTACAAGAGAATGGGTAAGTTGAAAACCTATATATTTGTCATATATCCTTCTTTCTAAGGCAATTAATAATCGCGGCATATACTAAACTTGTAACATAACAATCCTTGGTTATGTCAGATGATCGTAGATAGGTGGACTGCTATTATTTTTCACCCGACGTCGGCATCTCTCAATAACCTTATTCTTCTGTACATGAAAATGTGTCTGCTCTTCATTCTGACACCCGTTTGGAGCCTTGTGTTTCTGTTATTAATGTATTTGGCTTGTGTTTCTGTTATTAATGTACGGATTTCGCAGCTGTTTCTATGGAGGCTGCAATAATTAAGTTCAAAATAACTGTCGAAGGGAGTAACCTATTGGGTCCGAATTTTCCCCGTCGAAGTATTTCATACATATATGTGGACTATATCCGTCCACCTCCCTTACAAAAGCTCAATGTTTTTGCTCAAGTGCAGTTTAAGAGTGCATTTTTTTCAAAGTTCTTCTTGTTCCTTTCTACTGCGTTAAAATGTTTTTCTTTGGGCAATTCCATGCTTCCCGACATAATTGTCCAAAAACTCCATAAAATCCACGGTAACCAACTAAAGTGCATGATGGGCACGACCACTATACAAAGGAGTGATTGACATTGGGCTCCAACCTTTGCGCATTGTAATATTTCTTTCACACTTTATCATGTTGGAATATTGATTATATCGGTCCACTTCTTCCGGTACCATACTCACAAAAGTTCAAATAGTTGGTCTTAAGATCAGGTTCAGAGCTGTACTCATTACAACCATAATAGTACATTTACATTTACGAAATCCATCCGATTTCAACTGCCAATTTTATTGTATAAACGTGAAATGAAATCCAATGTATTTCAGATGAGTTTGATGTTAATGCAAAGGAATTGACAGCTGAAATCGGGTGGATTTCGTAAATATAAACTACTATAACTTAATAAATGTATTAAAACACCTTAAGGCCTCTACACATAAGAAACATGACTTTCTAGCTGAAGTATATATCTGTACAAGTCTATAGACCAAGTTCGACTTAATTCAAATGTGGTTCTTACATTTCTTTAGTCCGTGTTTAGATACACGGGAAAGTAAATTCAGTTTTTAGGCAATAGGGGGTAGGAAAGAGTATTGAGGAGCTCTTTCCTCTCCGCTCTCTCCCAAAAACTCAATTTACTTTCCCGAGAAATTTGTGTGTCTAAACACAGACTTATTCCTTTGCCAGAAACCAGCCGCTTATGTGTCGGGGCATTAGCTTCTTTTCATTATTCCAGAAGCTGAGGGTATATCTCTGTCGACAAAGCCGACTGATTTTTTTACTGGATTATTGTCTAATTACAGGTACGTATTTTCTGCAGAGCAAGTACAAACGAAATTCCGCACAATGGAAAGGCGTTATAAAAAATCCAAGTTACACAACTCCCTCACTGGTCGAAACAAAATGACGTATCCGTTTGAGATGTAAGTTTGTCGTATAAAATTGCAGAATTTTAATATCGTACACCACCATCTGTGTGAGATGATATTATTGATTTGTTTCGAATCAATAAAATAAAACTTTCTTTCATTATGATACAGGCTGTGGTGTAGATTTAATATGGTAGGTTGGCGACATGAGCTTTCCTTTACTTTTTTAATAGGGAACTGGATGGTCTTTTCGGAGAAAAAAAATCTATTAACCCAGAATATGTTCTGGGGAACGAGAATCTTGAGGGGAAGGCAGGCAAAAGTGGCAATATGAACGATAATTCGGATGACAGCGGTAAGAAATGCATACTAAAGTTAATGGGCCGCCTTTAACGCCTTTTTACTGATTATTTTTCAGATACTCCTTCTAGTCCAAAAAAGTCTACCAGCGAGAAAAAATGTAATTAAAACAATATACAACAATTTATTTACTTCAAAAATTGCAACTACATATATCAATTCACATGTATAGAAAAATGCAACCCAAAGCAAAAGGCATTGAAGGTGCTCCAGGAAATAGCGGAGGAAAAAAGAATTTTCATTTCGGGGTGATGCAACACTTGGAGGCCAAAGAAAAAAAATTTGATAGAAAATTAGAATTGCTTGAAAAAATTGCATCTCACTTCTGCAACAATAACAATTCAATTTAATTAAAATTCAATTTAAATTTAATTTTTTTATTTATGTATTTTAAATAATCATTCAATTTAATTATACTATGTATATACATATTTGTACCACAAAATAATACTATTTGTGTAATATAATACTTTTTGTGTTTCTTGAAATTATATGCCAAATGCTTACTCTTCATTGATCAAAATAATAGAACATCTATATATTACATAATAAAATATGTCCCAACTAGAACGCATTTTTAAAATTTGGCGCCAATCGGAGTGTCACTGTTTGACATTTGACCAAGTATAATAAAGTTTCACGATTGTTTTTAAATATCTGTGTTTTATCTAAAATTTAAAAATTGCGTTCTAGTTGGGACGCTCGTTATAAACTCGTTATAAGACTGATACTATGTAATTTAAAATATAAATAAAATTATTATTAAAATCAATTTAAGTACATGGAATTTAAAAATAATCAGTGGCAGTACATAAGTTTTTTATGGTTTGTGTCCTTAAATTTCCCACATTATGTCAGATTTGCATATATAAATGAATCCTTTAATAAGACCTAGAAATGAATAGAAATTAAATAATGGTGGTATAAGGCAATTTATAATCAGATTTATTAGAAAACGTTGTATAATAATGCATGGACTATTATTAAGTCTATTAGCAAGGGGCTGTAAGATTTAAAAGCTTTTGACTTACTTATCTGACGACATATCAACCCAGCAAAATATGTTGGAAGTAGTGCAATGTAGACTAGTTCTTTCATGGCATGTTTTGATGCAGTTCAAACGGAGTCGTGAAAGAGGCACTCCATTGTACTTCTACTGTGCTGTTGGGGGACTGAGGGGAAGTTTCGTAGTCTATCGATGACGACTCGATGGGGGCTGTGTTGACTCAAGTCCAGAGCAACCCCTAAGATTCACCCACTCCTGACATCTACCAAAGATTGGATATGGGTGAAGATGCGAATGTAACAAGCCGAGCACAAATATACTGGTCCTGGTTTTTCCTCCTTCACGGCGCGGACCCAAAGAATCCGGACGACTATGCCAAGCCACCGCTTTGATTCTTCCTCAACAAACTCAGAAAGCATACTCAGAGAAAATTATAA
Organism: Musca autumnalis; assembly: GCF_047663935.1. Lineage (NCBI taxonomy): Eukaryota > Metazoa > Arthropoda > Insecta > Diptera > Muscidae > Musca > Musca autumnalis. Next base: position 30,011,356 of record NW_027411755.1, read on the forward strand.
GAATTTGACAAGACGTACATGGTTGTAAGGTATCGAAGTAAATCTGTCTGAAAATCTCAGTATACTCGGTTACACTGGTTATTTTCTATAATCTAATTGTAACAAGTGAGCCAAGGCTAGGGTCGGGACGGGGCCGACCATGTGATACCCTACACCACTACCCCTGTGCATAAGCTTTTCACTGATAAACATGTCTTTTAGGGAATATAATCCGATTACCACCAAACATAATATGCCTCTTTCTCTCTGGGACCCCCATAAGCAATCAAAATTTCGTGACGATCCGATCAAAATATCGACTTGTAGCGTGATTACAAGGTTTGGATGGACAGACGGACGGACACACATAGACAGATCGACTCAGCTCGTCGAGACATTGATTTTGGTATATATGTATAAGTATGGGTCTACGACCATTATTTCGATGCGTTACAAACTTTTTGGCCAAAACCAACTTATAATACCCTCTCCACATAGTGGTGTAGGGTATAACGGCACAGAAAATGATTGACGAAAAGCCACTTGAAAATTAGCGGATAGTATACACCGCTCTACTCTTTTTGTCCTCGAAAAGGCCCTTAGAACAGACCTTCCTAACCGTCGACCAAGTTCTCCCAAATTGTGCACACGCATGTCAACAGCACTCTACGGTGTGGACTGTAAATATTAGCCTCGTATGATTCATCATCTATACCAGCCTTACAACATACCAATTTTAAAATATATTGCATATATGCCCCGCGAGCCTCATCGCCAAGCAGTTTCTTGCTTTTTCTTTATCGGTGGTGGGCCACTTTATAACTTGTGGACTGAGGCGGCTCAAAAAGTTTGTAACTCGAGTTATCGCCCTGCTTACCGTTGATATGGTTACGTTGAACCGATCCGAAATGTCCCTAAAACAGCAGGCTTCGTGTCCAGCGAACGAAAAATTGCAACATGGTCCTCGCTGGACATCCTTTTGTCAGCACGGAGATTTTTGAAATATTCACTGTCCGCAAACATTGAACTTAGCGTGTTAAACATGGTTCTGGATATGCGAAAGTGCATTTTAAACTCTTCCTCCGTGTATTTGGTGATAACCGATGTCCTATAGTTGACAATTGAGTTCCGTCTTCCTAAAAATCTTAAAATTACGAAAGTCATATTACAGTTTTCAACTTACCTTTTACCGACCACACTAAATTCTCTATTATCTCCTCGTCATCAGAATCCAAAAACAGGAATTCACTTTCGCTGCTGGAATCTTCCAGAAGGTACACAAATAATTCTCTATCCATTCAGTCAAATTTAAAAATTAATCAATTAATTGAAAATAACTTTTTATTTGTTGTTTTCACATTTGTATGTATTGCTTTTAATTTTTAGTTTTTTTGTTGTTTTTGTTCTATCAAATAAACGTCAAATAACATTGCTACTTTCTACTACACGAAATTTGTGTAGTAGAAAATAGTAGAAGAGAAAGCCATTTTTGTCTCTGCTCTCTTAAATTTGGGTACAATTTTTGCTACTTTTTGGGGTACAGGAACGCTTTTCTAGCAAAAATTTTAAAAATAGTACAATATAGTACTATTTTGCAGGTTCTGGAACACAACTTATGTTTTTTTATAGCAGCCATAAAATATTAACACGCGGTCCTTGGAAGATAATTCTCAGCCCTTATGAATATATGTACAATTAATGTTATGTGGCATTACAATCTCTAAATTATATTAAAAACATTCTTTAAACAAATCAGAGACGTTAGCTTCGCATTTAAACAAGTATTTATTTTACAAATATTCAACGTAAATGTCTTAATAAATAAATATTGAATTTTATTAAACTCGTTTGGAATAAATGAGACTTAACTCGTATAATAAATTCGGTAACCCTTGACTGCTGCACTCTCATTTTTCTCGCCTCATATCTACAGATATGAACGATAGAGATAAGAAACAAAAATTATTTTCACACAGATACTCACCCATACACAAAGCTTGAAGCAATTTTATCTCAAAGTTAGAATGACTGTTTGAAAATAACAAATGTTTTTGGGACAGTTTAGTTCTTTGTGGATATATGAACAGGTTGTTTTGTCGTCGTAAAGTCGGACGTTAAGTTTAACATAAATAATATGGCTGCGAAAACAAAATCAACACCGGCTAAAGCCGCCAAAACAAATTCAACTCCTGCTCCTCCCAAGCCCAAAACCAAAGCAGAGTTAATTAAAGGTGTTTGGGCTCAAATTCAAAGTATTTTGAATACCATAAATCATACTTTGATTTTATTAATTGCCGTATTTGTCACCCTGCTGGCACGGAATTTACACTTTGAAGATACGGCAATGCACATGTTCTTGACCGTTATTGGGGTAAGTAGAGAGATAATAAGAGTTGAAGTTCATAAACAAACATTTAAAATGTTCAAACGTAACTGACCACAATGAGAGTATTTTTTTAATACAGATTTTGAAAGGCCTGCAGCTGAGGGTTCTTTAAGTAGACGAAAATTGACATTTTGTAAAAAGCAACCAAGAAGTTTTTATAGGTTGCTCTTATCTTCTTCTTTATTTGCAAATTCGGTATTCGAATATAAGCGACCATACAATTGTAGCATATTTCATTTCAATTACATAGATCACAAATGTGATATTTTTTCATGACATTTATAAATTATTGACAATTCTTTCAAAATTGCTTCTATTTCTTGATATACTGAGAAGATTAGCCGTGTTGTTGATATTTGTCCAGTCTTCTATGTTTTTTATCCAAGTCATCTCTTTTCTGCCTCCGGTACGGCGTCCTTCAATGGTCATTTTAAGTATTGCCTGCAGGAGCTTATACTTTCCATGTCGCATGATGTGTCCTAAGTATGCCGTTTTTCGTTTTTTGATGACAGATACAAGTTCTCTCCGTTGGTTCATTTTTGTCAGTAATTCGAGATTTGTGACGTGTGCAGTCCAAGGTATTTTTAATACTCTTCGATTAATCCACATTTCAAAGGCTTCTAGTCTTTTTATGTCAGCAGCTTGGTCCAGACTTCTGCAGCGTATAATAAGACTGACCATACATAACATTTAATAAATCGTACTTTTGTCTCAATATTTATATCATGGTTGGTCAAAACTTTTTTATATTTGCCATTTCTATACGACATCTTATTTCCTTTGAGGGATCCCATTGTTCATTAATTAGAACACCGAGGTATTTAAAACTTTGTACTTTCTCGATGTGTGCCTTGTTTTTTTTTAACATTGTTTCATTGTGCGAATTTTTCTTACTAACAGTCATCAGTTTTCTTTTGTGTGTTTATTTTAAGACCATATGATTCGCTGCGTGAAGTGAGTTCATTTACTAGTTTTTGAAGTCCGGATATACTATCGGCTAATACATACGTCATCTGCATATCGGATGTTGTTAATATAAGCACCGTTTAGTTTTATTCCTTCTTTTATATTTTTGACGGATTCTTGGAAAATTCTCTCTGAGTATAAGATATAAGATAAGATACAGCCTTGCCTAACCCCTCTTGATATCGGTATATCGTCGGTAAGATTGCCTTTGACATCAATCTGTGCAGTTTGATGCCAGTACAGACTCCGAATGCACCTGAGTTCTTTGTCATCTATCCCAATAGACTAAAGTATTTCCATTAATTTGTCATGGTTCACTGTGTCAAATGCTTTCTCATAGTCGATGAAGCATAAAAAAAATGTCCTTGTTAGCCTCTCGACATTTTTGAATAAGGACCTGAACACAGCCGAATTGATTTACACCCATAGCTTGTTCACATTTTTTATAAACTCTGCTGTGTATAATTTTATGGAATATTTTAAGAGCGTGGCTCATTACGCTGATAAGTCGGTGGTCACCACAGCGTTTAGCATGACTTTTCTTAGGAATTGCTGCAAAAGTTGATTTTAGCCAGTCTTGATTCATTAACCTTGTTAGCAGGTCAAAATTATTTTCATCTATGAGTTTTAGCATTTCTGAAGGAATTTCATCCGGCCCTGTTGCTTTTCTAGTTTTTAGAGATGTGATCACAGATTCTCCCTCGCTCTTAGTAATGTTTGTTCCAGTCATCGGTTGTGCTGATTGGGTATTAAAACTTAATCTGTTGACGGCTATAAATAGGCTTTGAATGTAGTTCTTCCAAATTGCTTGTTTCTCCGCATTCTCTGGTTGCTCTTATAACATTTGCTATAGATATTTATAGGGTCTATGGCTGTTGGGCGCCATTGGTTTCTATGCACATGGGGCCTAAAAATAATATTTGCTTTGTTCCAGAAAAGGCAATTCAGTTCAATTTTTTTTAAATTTTCTGTCAAATTTATAAAAGAACATTTTATGACATTGTCAAAACAGCACACTCTTGCAGGTTCTGGAACAAAAAGCAAATAGATTTTATAAGGCCAATGTAGATAGAGAAAAATGGCCTCCAACAGCCATTGGGCCAATAAATATCTATTCATTTTACTCCCAAAGGAGCATAAGGCGCCATCAATGGCCGATTTCCATCTCACTCGGTTTGGAAATATATATGTACATACATATGTACATATATCTAAGTTGATCCCAGGTCAATCCCATAGATCTCATTTCGGCTTTTGCGGAACCGCTTCAAGTTTTCTTTGGTCTTTCAACTCTTCTTCCTTCTTGGCTGAAGGGATTCAAGCGTTAAGCTTCTTTTGCTATATTGTTAGTCATCATCTCAACATGTCCAATCCATTGTCATTTACGTTTTCGGATATTCCCACATCCATCTGATGTGCTTGGCACAAGAGCTCTGAGTTCGTTATTATACACAGTCAAAATATACGTAGAATCCGGAGAAGGCAGCGATTAAGGAACACTTGTAATCGTTTTGTAACGCCGTTGGTAGCCAACATTCAAATTCTGCTTTAGCTTTAGTAATTTTTATTTCTACATCTACTTCTGTGTCACCATCCAGGTCCACCAAGCTTCCAAGATGACAGAATTTATCAACTGAGGCATAGCTTTGACCTCTTGAGTGTAACTGTTGTTCGGTGTTGGTCTTCTTTTGTTATCCTTCACTCCCTGTGGAGCATAGGGTCTCAACCATTCTTTTGTATCGAACTCTGTTGTGCGATGCTTGATTGACGTCGTTCCATGAATAGTTTGCAGCTTGTAGTTTTGCGTCGATCGACCTTCTCCAAGTTTTAGCTGGTGCACCAACACGCCGGCCTCTACCCTGGGGATTCCAGCGAAGCGCTTGAAGAGCAATGTTTTCGGCAGGTCTTCGTAGCGTGTGGCCTATCCAGCTCCATTTCCGTTGACAAACCTCAACGGGAGCTGCACTTTGATTGACGATGCTCAATAGTTCAGCATTTCGTATTCGGTTTGGCCACCAAATGTTTAAAATTTGCCGCAGACATTTGTTTGTAAAACTTTGTAGAAGGCCGTCTGTTGAACTCGTACGTTTCCAGGTTTTGCATCCGTAAAAAAGGACAGATTTCACATTCGAATTATATATGCGAAGCTTGGTGTGTGTTGAGATTTCTCGAGATCTCCAAATAGGCTGAAACATGCCGAGAACAGCCTTTGCTTTATTTAATCGAGCGGTGATATCTTCTTCAGCTCCACCCTTTATCGTTATTAGGCTACCAAGGTAATTTAATTTTTCCATCCATTCGATGTCAACATTGTCAATGCGGATGTGTGAATCCAAGTTCGCACCATAGCCTCCCGACATGGACTTAGTTTTTGAGATGTTGATTTCGAGCCCGACTGAACGCGACTCATTTTTAATGGAGTTGATATTTTCCTGCAGGTGACTAGTTACTTGGCTCAGTAGACATACGCCATCAGCGTATGGAAGACTTGATTCCAGGTGTTTAAACGGCGTCCACTGGATTCCACGTCTGCCATTCAAAGCTGAACGCATTACATCATTGATGACAAGAATGAAAATTATAGGTGACAGAATACATCTTTGTCTTACCCCTGTTTTGCCTCAAAAGAATCTGATAATTTACCATTATGAATCTGAAGTCGTTATAAATGCCTTGATTAAATTGAGAATTTTAGATGGTATGTTACGTCGTTCCAGAATATTCCATAGAGAGAGTCGGTTAATACTATCAAAAGCTTTCATGAAGTCTATGAATGCCAAGTATACTGGTATGCGAAACTCATAGCACTCTCCAATACTATTCTTACAGTGTTAATAAGGTCAACACAGGAACGATTTTCTCTGAATCCAAACTGATTCTCTCGGAGTGTATCAATGACCGAGTCAGATATTCGGGTTAGAATTATGCGGCTTAATATTTTGCTTGGGATTGGTAGTAATGTAATTCCCCTGTAGTTATTACAATTTTTGGTATTTTTATCAGGATACCTTCATTCCAAGAGGAAGGAAGTACTTCTTCTTCCCAAATTTTTAAAATATACGGGAGCCATAATGTTGCTTGTTGTTCTGCATCACAATGAAGCATTTCCACAGAGATATTATCGTTGTCTGGGGCCTTGTTATTTTTCAGGCTTTTTATCGCCATTTGTACCTCCTGTTTAGTTGGCGGGTTATCCACAATTCCAGTAAATGTCATATCGCGGTTAACAACGAAATGCGTCTCTATTGGCGTTGTTAGTCCAATTGGATTATTAAGTGTTGACTTGAAATGTTCCATCCACCTTAATAACTGTTCATCTGTCGCAGTAAGTAGGGTTCCATTTTCGCTCATGATAGGTTTGTTGGTGTAAGTTGGTTTTCCGCACAATGTCCTTGAGATGTTGTATAGCGATTTGACGTCGCCTCTTCTAGCAGCTTGGTTTGCTTGTTCATCAATCCATTGTTGTTTGTTTCTTCTTTCAGACTTTTTTTATACTCATTGACAGATTTTGATAGAGTGTACGTAGGTCTGTAGCATCTCCATTTTCATTTGAGATTCTAATATTTAGAGCATTACGCTGATCAATCATTTCCCACGTATTATTACTAATCCATACTTTCCTGTTATGATTTTTGAAACCTATTGTTTGTTTGGCGGTCTTATTATAGATGTTTGTAATATTTGTGTTGATATCATTGATATTGAGGTGTCTGTTGTTCGTGACATGAGGAGGAGGTGTTGGTCTTAGTACTCATGTATTTGTCTCTCCAGTTATCTTGGAGGTTTGTGACAGATTGTGTTACGTGTATGGCTCTGATTGTAGGCAAATGTCATCTGCGTAGATCAAATAATTTAAAAATGTGCCGTCTATTCTCCATTGTATACCTTTTTCGATCAAACGCAGTTGCAGATAGTAACTCTCCGATAACAATTAAAAAATGATAGGTGAGAGAATGCATCCGTGTCTTACTCCACTCACAAAATGAAAAGGGTTAAACAATTTTCCTTTATGCAAATCATAGCAGTTTGAGCCACTATAGCTTTCTTTTATAAGCTTCGGCGAAATAGCTCTTTTCTGCAATGAATTATAAATGCAGGAAAGGGTTATGCTGTCGAAAGCCTTTTCAAAATCGACAATGTGCTTTTCGTACCTCGTATCTCTGAATTAAATTCTTTACTCTGCTCAATACTTAAAGGAATGGTATTTATATGGTCCGCACATGAACACTCACTTCGGAAACCGGCTACCGCGGAGTTTATGGAAACCACCAGGTGATCTTGGAGATAATTTTGGCAATTATTTTCGCTATTATCGGTAGCACTCAAATGCCACTTTTCTTCAATTCTCCCTTTTTGTCAATTTTTACAATTATGCCATCTTTCGTTCGGAAAGATATCTTCCTCCTAGACTCCGGATATCAAAAGGAGGAGGATTTCAGCATTAAAATTTATGTTGGCTATGGATAATTCGGTGTATATACCATCAATAAAGGCAACTTTTCCACGTAAGCTTGGTGTTGTTGGGTTTTTCCCCTGTTACTCCTCTTGGGAGCATAGAACTTCGACATAGCTTCACCATCTTACACGATTAGTTGCCTTTGTTTTTGCATTTTCCCAAGGTAAGGTTATTTTGTCTCAGTTCTTGGTTTATTGTTCGTCGGCAGGTGTTTCTTGGTCGACCTCGATTTTGTGATCCTTGAGGATTCCATACCAGCGTCATTCTGGTTATGCTATGAGCACTTGTTTAAGGTGTGGTCGATCCACCTCAATTTCCTACGTTTAATCAGCTTTTGTATGGGTTCCGTGATCATTGAGGATTTCAATCAGGGCTATAAATATTTTTCGTAAAGTGGTAACCAATCAATCCCAATTCCTACGTTTAATCTGCTTTTGTATGGGTTCCTGGTTCGTTAAGTTCCACAGCTCTATGGACTTATGGTGTTGGGCAAAATATCCAGGATATACTCCGGAAGCTACCTTACCTTGCTTGCTTCTGATAAAAGAATAAAAAAGAAAAGGGCAACCCAGTCCGAAATTTTTCGGCCTTCTTTATTCTTTTATTTTTATTATGTGAGAAATTAAGCAGGAAAGCAAGGCATTCAGGCGAGGCAGCTAATGTACCCAGGCCTTTAGACACTATCCAGGTTTCACTGCCGTATAGCAGAATCACTTCGAATTATTTTTAGGTTGTTATTTTCTGGATATGTGTGACCCACAGAATGATGATCTTGCTTTATTTAGCTTATTATTACGACCGTTTCTGCGTCGCTATTCGTTGTTACGGTGCTTCCTAGATAGCACAAACAATCGGCTTATTCAAAGGCTTGGCCCTACTGGTGTTCTTAATTTTATGGCCATGTTAATCTCAAGTCCAAAATTGCAAGCCAATCTCCAATTTTCTGCAAATTGGATAACTTGTGAGAGAGAAGACAGATATCCTGGTGCTTTTAATTCTCATGGCCATGTTAATCTCAAATCCAGCATTGCGCACCAGTCTCTCCAGGTCTTCTAATTTTGACTGCATATTTGATATCTTGTGAGAGAGAAGACAGATCATCCGCATAATCTACGGCTTCGAGTTGCCATGAGAGACTCCATGTTATGCCTCTTCTCTGAGAGCAGACTTTATGCATTACTTCATCCAATATAATTTCGAATAGTAGGGATGAGAAAAGGCCTCGTTGCTTTACTCATGCGTTGGTGAGAAACTGTTGGCATCCTTAGACATCACTCTTATTATTCGGATTATTTGCTACGGTGCTCCTTTTATGGTAAATGCTTCCCATACGACAATTTATCTGATGGTGTAGAAGGCTTTCTTGAAGTCGATGAACCGTAGATGGGCACCCCCATTCTATGGATTCTTTTATTATGACGGGTGTTGGTCTGCTTTGTGGAACAATTATTTTCGAATTCGTTTTTGTAGGGATATTCCTCTCCAGTTTTTACAAACTTTCAAATCTCCATTTTTTGGGTAACTTTACAACGTTGGGGCAGACTTTATTGCTCCCAAGCAGCTATGATGTGAGGTCGAAGCAACTCAGTTGCAGTTCTGCCGTCGACTTGTAGAGCTTCCGCCGGTAAATTATATTCTCATGCTGCTTTGTTACATTTTAATTGTTCTACTGCCACCTTTTTTGTTCAAATCGGGAGGATCAGGGTTATGTTTAACGTATAATTCATTGGACTGAAAGTGCGTCCTGTAACGACACCAAGGTACGTCTCAGAAATTTATTGATTTCAGTGATGGAGAGTGAGAAAATGTTTGTTTAGATTTTACTAGGTATATGGAACAAAAAGCTTAAGCTCCGTTTGCAAAGGTAGCTCACGGTGGCCAGGGTACGTCCAGAAATTTATTGATTCCAGTGACGAAGAGTAAGGAAAGGTTTGTTTGGATTTTACTAGGTATATGGAACAAAAAGCTTAAGGGCTGTGTGCAGATGCGAGACATAAGACGGTTCTCTTGATGTCGCGTTGTCTAGATTGTGGTGTTTAGATGGTCATGGCTCACTTTTTTGTTGGTTGTTTATGACAGGGAAACACAGGTTTCCTAAGGTCAGAAATTTGGTTGTTGCTGGTTGTTAACGAACTCCACCATGCCCCGTAACCCTGCATGTTTTGGCTGGTTGTTTACGAACTCCACCGTGTTCCGTAGCCGCGTATGTTGTGCTGGTTGCACGTAAATCGTTGCTCATTGTTTACGAACTCCAATTGGATTGTGTGTTTACTTTGATTATCCTTCTTATTGTGCTGATGATCATCGGTGTTAACAAGAACGAGTGGGCCATAACAATTTAGAGAAATAAACAAGTTCATGGACGCAACCCTTCGTTATTTTCAATGGAGTTTCTGACGTTACTAATTTCTTCGAATTGTTGTTACTAATTTCTTCGAATTGTTGTTGTTGTCTTTGAATTTGTTCATCATTGTTCGTTAGTAGCCTATCATTGAGATCTTTTATTGCATGGCTCCTGGTATACCTTCGATTTGTGAGACTATCTATTGCCTGGTGTAGCTTTCTCATGTTGTTCTGGCTAGCTGCTTCCTCGGCTGTCTTCTAGAAAGTTTCTTTTGTCTTTTCTTGCAGCTTTCTACACTTGCTTTGGGAGTTTTTGATAATGATCTCTTGTGATGTTGTCGTTGTTCAACTGCATCTTAAGTTCACCTCCAAAACTGCCCTATTTTTGTACAACTTTGTGATATGTTAATGTGATGTCTTCCCATGTATTTTATTGGTAATTTTTCTCGTAATGCAGTAAATATTTTCTCCATTGCTTCTTTACTAGTTCAAACAGTTATCTACCGTTATCAAAACCAAGTCGATAATGCCGTCTATTGCCCAAACATTACTCTGGCAACACCACCAAAACTTAAACAATTTCACTCATACATATCTCTTTTAAACACTCATTTTCTACAATACTCAATTCTCTTTTATTTTACTCCAAATGGAGATAAACAATCGGGCACACACAACAACAACAAGACTTTATCATCTTATTAAAAAAATTGTATCTCAAAGTCTGATGGTCACTGTTTTTTGGAACACAGTTTGTTATTTTAGTTTGAACGGGACGGTTAAGAACATACCAAAGAAAAATTAATAAGGTGGTCATGGCTGCAAAAACAAAAAAATCAAATGGTGCTAAAGCTAAGCCTTCGGCGGCGGCTGCTAAGCCCAAAACTTGTATTTGGGTCACAATACAAAAAATCTTAAATACCGTCAATCATACTTTGATTATATTTATTGCAATTTTTGTAACTCTACTCGCTCGCAGTTTAGAATTCAAAGATACGGCAATGCATATGTTCCTTACGGTTGTTGGGGTAAGTGTCAAACAAAAAAAAAAAAAAACATTAAATTGAGATAAATGAGAGCTCACCTAAATTTGTAGTTACGTAGAGAATGTGTATGTGGTACGTGTGTATGTTTGCACTTGTTGTAAAATGAGTGCCAGTTTGGATGGGGGGAAATGAGTAATGACGTCATTGTTTGGTGTTATTTGTTTACAGCTCGCATACAATGGTGCACAAGAAGAGAATGCTATTTTGGGTTTTTGTATGGGAAAGAGAGTTGTAGTTAACTTTTTCGTAAAGAAGCGTGCATGGCTGCTCGCATATTTGCCGGCTTTTTCTTTGAGATGAGAGACTACTGAGAGCAAAACGATTGAGTAAATGTGTGGGGTTTGGTTATACACGTGCATGTTGTGTACTGTGTTGTTGTTTGTTTACTGTCAAAGGTTATTTATTCAGTTATGGAAAGATGTCAATAAGAATGAAAGCCGCCGTCAGATAGCACGGTTTATGATTTATGAATATGCTAATATTTAAACATATGGGTCGTTATAAGAAAAAAAATAATTTTTAGAGAAAGACCTTCTCTTATTCTTTTATTTTTATTATGTCAGAAATTAAGCAGGAAAGCAAGGCATTCAGGCGAGGCAGCTAATGTACCCAGGCCTTTAGACACTATCCAGGTTTCACTGCCGTATAGCAGAATCACTTCGAATTATTTTTAGGTTGTTATTTTCTGGATATGTGTGACCCACAGAATGATGATCTTGCTTTATTTAGCTTATTATTACGACCGTTTCTGCGTCGCTATTCGTTGTTACGGTGCTTCCTAGATAGCACAAACAATCGGCTTATTCAAAGGCTTGGCCCTACTGGTGTTCTTAATTTTATGGCCATGTTAATCTCAAGTCCAAAATTGCAAGCCAATCTCCAATTTTCTGCAAATTGGATAACTTGTGAGAGAGAAGACAGATATCCTGGTGCTTTTAATTCTCATGGCCATGTTAATCTCAAATCCAGCATTGCGCACCAGTCTCTCCAGGTCTTCTAATTTTGACTGCATATTTGATATCTTGTGAGAGAGAAGACAGATCATCCGCATAATCTACGGCTTCGAGTTGCCATGAGAGACTCCATGTTATGCCTCTTCTCTGAGAGCAGACTTTATGCATTACTTCATCCAATATAATTTCGAATAGTAGGGATGAGAAAAGGCCTCGTTGCTTTACTCATGCGTTGGTGAGAAACTGTTGGCATCCTTAGACATCACTCTTATTATTCGGATTATTTGCTACGGTGCTCCTTTTATGGTAAATGCTTCCCATACGACAATTTATCTGATGGTGTAGAAGGCTTTCTTGAAGTCGATGAACCGTAGATGGGCACCCCCATTCTATGGATTCTTTTATTATGACGGGTGTTGGTCTGCTTTGTGGAACAATTATTTTCGAATTCGTTTTTGTAGGGATATTCCTCTCCAGTTTTTACAAACTTTCAAATCTCCATTTTTTGGGTAACTTTACAACGTTGGGGCAGACTTTATTGCTCCCAAGCAGCTATGATGTGAGGTCGAAGCAACTCAGTTGCAGTTCTGCCGTCGACTTGTAGAGCTTCCGCCGGTAAATTATATTCTCATGCTGCTTTGTTACATTTTAATTGTTCTACTGCCACCTTTTTTGTTCAAATCGGGAGGATCAGGGTTATGTTTAACGTATAATTCATTGGACTGAAAGTGCGTCCTGTAACGACACCAAGGTACGTCTCAGAAATTTATTGATTTCAGTGATGGAGAGTGAGAAAATGTTTGTTTAGATTTTACTAGGTATATGGAACAAAAAGCTTAAGCTCCGTTTGCAAAGGTAGCTCACGGTGGCCAGGGTACGTCCAGAAATTTATTGATTCCAGTGACGAAGAGTAAGGAAAGGTTTGTTTGGATTTTACTAGGTATATGGAACAAAAAGCTTAAGGGCTGTGTGCAGATGCGAGACATAAGACGGTTCTCTTGATGTCGCGTTGTCTAGATTGTGGTGTTTAGATGGTCATGGCTCACTTTTTTGTTGGTTGTTTATGACAGGGAAACACAGGTTTCCTAAGGTCAGAAATTTGGTTGTTGCTGGTTGTTAACGAACTCCACCATGCCCCGTAACCCTGCATGTTTTGGCTGGTTGTTTACGAACTCCACCGTGTTCCGTAGCCGCGTATGTTGTGCTGGTTGCACGTAAATCGTTGCTCATTGTTTACGAACTCCAATTGGATTGTGTGTTTACTTTGATTATCCTTCTTATTGTGCTGATGATCATCGGTGTTAACAAGAACGAGTGGGCCATAACAATTTAGAGAAATAAACAAGTTCATGGACGCAACCCTTCGTTATTTTCAATGGAGTTTCTGACGTTACTAATTTCTTCGAATTGTTGTTACTAATTTCTTCGAATTGTTGTTGTTGTCTTTGAATTTGTTCATCATTGTTCGTTAGTAGCCTATCATTGAGATCTTTTATTGCATGGCTCCTGGTATACCTTCGATTTGTGAGACTATCTATTGCCTGGTGTAGCTTTCTCATGTTGTTCTGGCTAGCTGCTTCCTCGGCTGTCTTCTAGAAAGTTTCTTTTGTCTTTTCTTGCAGCTTTCTACACTTGCTTTGGGAGTTTTTGATAATGATCTCTTGTGATGTTGTCGTTGTTCAACTGCATCTTAAGTTCACCTCCAAAACTGCCCCATTTTTGTACAACTTTGTGATATGTTAATGTGATGTCTTCCCATGTATTTTATTGGTAATTTTTCTCGTAATGCAGTAAATATTTTCTCCATTGCTTCTTTACTAGTTCAAACAGTTATCTACCGTTATCAAAACCAAGTCGATAATGCCGTCTATTGCCCAAACATTACTCTGGCAACACCACCAAAACTTAAACAATTTCACTCATACATATCTCTTTTAAACACTCATTTTCTACAATACTCAATTCTCTTTTATTTTACTCCAAATGGAGATAAACAATCGGGCACACACAACAACAACAAGACTTTATCATCTTATTAAAAAAATTGTATCTCAAAGTCTGATGGTCACTGTTTTTTGGAACACAGTTTGTTATTTTAGTTTGAACGGGACGGTTAAGAACATACCAAAGAAAAATTAATAAGGTGGTCATGGCTGCAAAAACAAAAAAATCAAATGGTGCTAAAGCTAAGCCTTCGGCGGCGGCTGCTAAGCCCAAAACTTGTATTTGGGTCACAATACAAAAAATCTTAAATACCGTCAATCATACTTTGATTATATTTATTGCAATTTTTGTAACTCTACTCGCTCGCAGTTTAGAATTCAAAGATACGGCAATGCATATGTTCCTTACGGTTGTTGGGGTAAGTGTCAAACAAAAAAAAAAAAAAAAAACATTAAATTGAGATAAATGAGAGCTCACCTAAATTTGTAGTTACGTAGAGAATGTGTATGTGGTACGTGTGTATGTTTGCACTTGTTGTAAAATGAGTGCCAGTTTGGATGGGGGGAAATGAGTAATGACGTCATTGTTTGGTGTTATTTGTTTACAGCTCGCATACAATGGTGCACAAGAAGAGAATGCTATTTTGGGTTTTTGTATGGGAAAGAGAGTTGTAGTTAACTTTTTCGTAAAGAAGCGTGCATGGCTGCTCGCATATTTGCCGGCTTTTTCTTTGAGATGAGAGACTACTGAGAGCAAAACGATTGAGTAAATGTGTGGGGTTTGGTTATACACGTGCATGTTGTGTACTGTGTTGTTGTTTGTTTACTGTCAAAGGTTATTTATTCAGTTATGGAAAGATGTCAATAAGAATGAAAGCCGCCGTCAGATAGCACGGTTTATGATTTATGAATATGCTAATATTTAAACATATGGGTCGTTATAAGAAAAAAAATAATTTTTAGAGAAAGACTTGAAATATTTTTTTTTATTTTAACAAAAAGGCGGAGAAAGGTAGAAATGGGTCTAAATGTCACAAGGCAGTTTGTCCAACAATTATTAAAACATGACATTGGTCTAAAATACATATAAAAAACTATCAAACCGTGCATATGCCTAACCCAGTTCCACAAAAATTTAAGAATTTTTTTGCTGAGAAATATATGTTGAAAATATACTTGCTAAGATACACTGTCTGTTCAATCCTAATATCTCTACCTAGTAGGCTTTGGTTTTCATAACGTATGTTTATGTTGCCTACAATATATTTGTGTTTGTTCGCCGTTCCTGCAAATAGAAAAATTGGATGAAGGGAATTATGATTCCTGGCATGTGCATATGAAAAGCGTTCTGGTACACAACGAGCTACGGAAATACGCGAATGGAAGCGATAAATGTGATCCAAGTTGGACAGCAGCGCAAATGGCAGAATGGGAAATCCGTGATGAGAAGGCTTTAGCAATAATAATTCTAAGCGTCAAGGGAAGTCAGCTGAATTATATCAAGAAATGTAAGTATTCTGCGGAGGCTTGGAACAAATTAGTCGCGGTGTACAAGCCGAGAGGTCCAGTCCAGAAAGTGATGTTATATAAGAAGCTCATGAATTACAAGATGGCGGAAAATGAAAACATGGCGCAATATGTAAATAAATTTGAAAATATTATGGAGAAACTGGCCGATGTCGGAATAGAGCTACAGGATGAGCTGTTGGCAATTATTCTTCTGTCAAGTTTGCCACCAAGTTTGGAGAATTTCATTATCGCAATGGAAACACGGGATAAGTTGCCGACATTCCACGAACTGAAATTGAAACTATTGGAAGAAGGCGAACGTCTTGTAAGTGTTTATAACACATTGGAGGCTAGTGGTTCACAACAAGCATTCGTTGCATGTTCTCAGCCGAAAGAAAATGTCTGGAATATGAAGAGTTCGAGATCTAAGAGGAATTTTTCTGGTAAATGTTATGTTTGTCGTCGCAAGGGACATTATGCTCGAGATTGCCGTGAGAAGAAAACCGGAGAGCAAAGATCAAGCGCAATGCTAGCGGCATCCAGCGGTTTTAAGTCTGATGTTTGGTACATAGACAGTTGCTCAACACCCCATATGTGCAATAATCAAGATTTATTCACAAAGTTTGAAAAATTTAATGAGAAGATATTCCTGGCGGGTGGAAATTTCATAACAGCGATTGAAAAAGGTAAAGTTGTGATTAACGCAGAATGTGAAGTTCGTCTGAAAGATGTTTTGTATTCTCCGGATCTGCGTGGAAACTTTATTTCGATTAGCTAGGCCCTTGATAAATATAAAGCAATATTCAATTCTTATGGCGTCAAAATAAAGGATACTGATGGTTTTGTTACCATGAAGACCAAGTGGGAGCAAAAGTTTGTTTGTGGTGACCGGAAAATCTAAACATGGTTTGAATGCCCAAGACGAAGCAAGATTGGACAGTAAAGAAACATTTGTTGTGGTTTTAAGTAACAAAAACAATCAACGTCCGGAATTGGGAGAATTTGGTCGAATCTTGAAAGAAGATGTATACCAGGAAGACGTGTTCAACAACGCTGATGAGAATAGTAGTGGTCCAGGAGAGGAAACTACAATACAGCAAGTCGAGGAAGAGGACGATGATGTAGAAGGAATTGTTAATAAAGAAGAGCCGAAAAGAGGTCGGGGAAGACTTAGATTATTACGAGAAGGTAATAAAGGAAGGCCAAGAAAACAATTCAATGTGGCGAGTGAAGAAGAAGCCGTGAGTTGTCAAAACGCAAGTCAATGGAAGAAAGCAAAGACAGAAAAGTGTGTTGCTTTCAAGAAAAATAAAAGAAGGTCATTAGTTGATCTGTCGCATGAAAAGAAATCAATAAGTAGGCAAATTGAAATGAACGAAGAATTTGTCGACGTCGAAACATAAGAAATAATGTATTTAAAGTAATTTGTGTAATTACGATATTCGGTTTGAGGGGGAGTGTTGAAAATATACTTGCTAAAATACACTGTCTGTTCAAACCTAATATTTTTACCTAGTAGGCTTTGGTTTTCATATCGTATGTTTATGTTGCCTACAATATATTTGTGTTTTAGTCTTGTAAGAAACTTCTGAACTGGAAACAACATTTGTGTTTGCTGTCATTATTTTTTACAACATTGTCATGAAAAAAAGTTTAAGTTGGGCAGACCTGATGGTCATCACAAATACTGCAGATATTTGTGACATCCTCGACAATTGTGTTACCACAAAACCATAGTTCTGGAAAGTCGAATTTATGCTTTGTTCCAACAAAAATAAATACCGAAATATATGTTGAGTTATTAGATAACAAATTCAAAGAATCTACTTGAAAACTTACGGAGTTAATAGAACTTTCCAGCAAAATAATGCTCCGATTCACATTGTTCGACATTCTAAGGACTTTTTAGGGTACGAAATTTACCATTATTAAAGAATTAGCAAGAAATCACATGTGTTCCAGCCAACTGTAGTCGGAGATAATAAAAATTGGTTATGCTCTGTCTGAGATGTATATTTTACCCGGTAAAAACGCTGATACAGAACTGAAGGAGGTCTTGCATTTATGAGAGGTCATAGAATGTTCGTTGGCACTCAGTGGCTAATCTAGTTGAATATGCCTCTTTTCAAAGAAAGTTCAACGTTATTTCGATCTCGTTTAAACAAAATGGCACCATCATGATTGCGAGGATGGAGACGCAGTATATATTGTACAATTTCGAATTATACTCATTTCACTACCTCACGAAAGCCATGTTGAAGGAGTGACAGAGAACATTGGGTGATGAAATTGTGTGCGAAGAATATTTTTCTATCGAGAGATTCTTCTACAAATAATTGCGAGTTAGTGACTCTGAAGTCTCACGCATCAAGTTAAAGTCCACTTATGATGAAGTAGAGAACAACCCATATTTCATACAGCTGAGACGAAAAGAAAATTGGTTGTTCGTTTCACTACCTAACAAAAGTCATGTTGAAGGAGTGCCAGAGAACATTGGGTGATGAAATTGTGTGCGAAGAATATTTTTCTATCGAGAGATTCTTCTACAAATAATTGCGAGTTAGTGACTCTGTAGCCACACGCATCAGGTTAATGTCCACTTATGATGAAGTAGAAAACAACCCATATTTCATACAGCTGAGACGCAAAGAAAATTGACTGTTCAATATATTTGCCATTGCAATAGTTCATGGTTTATTTCTAGAGCCAGACTGTACGAGAGGATAAGCAAAATAACATTGGTGGCGGTCCATAAGCAAAGGAATGATATAGCATCCCAATTTCATTCAGTTTTCTCGAAAGACGTGAGTCCGGCGAAAAGGGAGATCATAAAATCCGATAGGGATGTCCTGCCAATCATCACGAAGAAATCAACCACATAAAGAAGTTCGTGAACAAATTAAAGAAGGAGAACATAGAATTAAATGGCTTAGAATTCCATTATTTGTCCAGCCACTTAGCATTTATTTTAGTCATAATAACAATAATTCTCATTATATGAAGAATGATAAAGAAGGGACATATTTCAGATATTCAATACCCAGTTGTGTGCGACACCTCCAAAAATACAAAAATGGTTGCCGGAATAAAAATTATAGGTTCTAGGTTGCTAAAAGCTCAGACCTCAAACCAATTGAACAATAATGAGTCATAGTCAAAATATTTCAAAGCACGAGTTACATAGTCGAGTTCATCAAGAATGGGGTAATATTCCTAACGAAATTATTGAAAATTAGGAACTATTGCCAAAACGAGTGAAAATTTCTATTAAGACAAAAAACTATTGCCAAAATACTGGAATATCTTTTATGGAATATAGTGCAAAACTGAGTGCGTCCAGACATCAATCTTTTGCATTAATGTATTCATAGAATATTTGTTTTATTTTTCTGACGAAGTTATTCATATTATCGTGTTAGTTAATTAAAATTTCTGAATTAATGTCAAAAAAATTTTCTTCTATTGGAAATAGTTTTATACATAAGTAGATTATCTAAATATGGAAGCATTTATTAATGTTTGATAAGATAACGCTTTTATTAATCATGTTGAGGTTGCTAAGCGTAGACGCTAGGATTGGGAGCAAGTACATATTTTAAGAAATGGTATATTTCGGTCAGATAAGCTATAGAATGTATAATATTATTTTTTGAAAGCTCCCTCACAATTCTGTGTGTCTTTCAAGCTAAATCTGAAGCAGATGATGAAACTAAAAACAGAGTTGATGAGACTAAGATCAATCTGTGTAATTATTGGGAACATCAACATAAGGTCTGGAATATGCCATAGCAAATAGCACTAGAAGAAAGTCTTGTTGGCATACAAAAAGTCCACAATGATAATAATGGTTTAGAAGTTTTCTATTTAAAAAGATGACAAGATATTCAGGAAGATCGACAATAATATTAAATCATACTTCGGAAAGTCCTTGGAAGCAATACCACAACATAGTGAACGGTTTATCTGCATACAGAATGTCTTCGAAAGCAATAGTTAGGCAGAAGTTTATATATAAATAGAGAAGTGGGTAAGGAAGAATGACTCGATAGAAAAACAACTGATATGTTTAAGCAGATCAATACAAATTGAACCTAGAAATTCGAGAAATATTTCCATACTGCTAATCTTCAGAACATTCGCAACCTGCTGAATAAATGTTGGAATTTTTCAAATAAAGTAATCTTGGTAGATATATGTATACACACTTTCTTCTATGATCGCATTTACGATGAGACCATTTCATTTACTCACAAAAAATTCACCTCAAACACTTAGTTTTGGTACGGCCCCACAATAAAATCGTTTATAAGAGATAGACATCTTCCATACTCTAGGTGGAAAAGTTTCAAAACCCATGAGCTTCACGAAATATACCGATATGCAAGAATAATATGTAAGAGTAATGCTAAAGTTGGGTCAGACAACACAAACCTACGAGCAATTTACCCATGGAGGTGTAGGTAATGTTTGTAATCTAGACCTGTGCATGGACCATCAACTTTTCGTCGGGGAAACTAGATTCCCTCATAGAGGCATTCATAAGTACACATGGGAATCACCAGACGGTGTAACTAGAAATCAAATAGACCACAAATTGATTAGCAGAAAAAATTTTGGTTGCTTGTTAGACATAAAGACTATAAGGGACGCTGATATACACAACTTTTGGTCCGTATCGTAGAACATCGGCCCATTGCGAACTTTAAGCAATATAGTGCGAGGAAAAGGTTCAATGTACATCGCCTACAGTATCCTACAACTGCAAATGAATTCGGTGCGGCGTTGAACGAGGCAGATCTCATCATCTGGAGAAATATAACAGACACATGTATTAAAGTGGCACATGAGACATCAGGTGTTGGTAAACCCCACACAACACCCTGGATCAGAAACCGCACCTGGTTAAAAATCGATGAACAAAAAAACTAAAGAAGACCTTCTTGTATCTAAATCTGTCGAGCAATCAGACAAATAAACAACTTTTGGTCGGTATCGTAAAACTTCGGCCCATTGCGAACTTTAAGCAATATAGTGCGAGGAAAAGATTCAATGTACATCTCCTACAACCTCCTACAACTGCAAATGAATTCGCTGCGGCGTTTAATACTAAACTGAACGAGGCAGATCTCATCATCTGGAGAAATATAACGGACGCATGTATTAAAGTGGCACATGAGACATCAGGTGTTGGTAAACCCCACACAACATCCTGGATCAGAGACAGCACCTGGTTAAAAATCGATGAACGGAAATGAACCAAAGAAGACCTTTTTGTATTTACATCTGTCGAGCAAATCAGACTAATAAACAAAAACTACAACTATATTGGAACACAGATTAAAAAAATTGTACGCTCTGACCGTCGAGTATGCCTACAATATATCGGAGGAAGGCTAAGAACACAGCAGCTCTCGGCATAACGCGTGAAATATTTTTCAGCGATCAAAAAGTGAACGTTGCGAAGGTAAGCCAAATTAAGCCAAACATAAAACATAGCAGTGGTAATTTGATATTAAATGCAGAAGCCCAAATGAAAGATGGAATGAGTTCTTCAGAACCTTCTCCATACCTATCGGAGAGTTTACATCGCTTCCAGTTCCAACCAGAAGAAAGCCGAGGCGGGACATAAGAACATCACCAAGTCCACTCCCTGAAATAAGACATGCTATGTCAAATTTAAAAAATGGTAAAGCGTCAGGATCGGATATGCTATCACCCGAAATTTTCAAGAATATTCCTTCTATAACCAACTATATCCTACCCCTCTTAGTTGAGGCATGGAACTCATGCAGATTTCCTGCTGAGTGAAAAAAGGGGACATCATAACCCTACCAAAGAAAGGCGACCTGACAGAATGCCGTAATTGGAGAGGCATCACCCTCCTTAACACCATAAACAAAGTGGTCGCATTGATTATACTAGACAGAATATCCCCAGCCATCGAGTCACCTCTCGGCAACGAACAATGTGGCTTCAGACCAAACCGTTCATGTATTGACCGCATAAACACCTTAAGGATAATTATAAAATAATCGTACCTGTCCTTTCTTTAATCGTATTGGATGAAGTCCTAAAGAAAAAAAGCGGGGAAGCGCAATCAGGCATCCAATGACATCTTCAAGAATGTCGTCACGATTTGGACTAAGCCGATGACATCTGCTTAATGTCACATTCGCTTGAAGGCCTACAATGCAAACTGGGCAGGTTGTATGAAAATGGTGGCAGAGTCAAAAATTAATGCCTCAAAACAAAGTCTATGCGGATCCGAACGACAAGCTAAAAAGCAGTCTGCAATAGAACCCCCTAGGAAAACGAAATGTAGTTGGACAAAAAGCACCTGGCGCAGATTAGTGGAAGCTGAACACCGAAAGAGAGGTCTATCCTGATCCCAAACAAGTCGCAGGACAGAGTCAATTGGAGATTTTTTGTAGAGTCCTTATAATAATATATTAAAAAATTTAATGCAATCTAAATGTATTGTAATATTTGAGATTGCCAGAAGCTCCATCTCTGGAGTGGCACAATTGTAGTGCAACTAAAGGATAAACAAATGTATTTGAAAGCGGTGTTCTAAGCTTCTAATTTGAGAAATTCTAATGTACTAATCTATTGTTTTTTTTTTTGCAGTGGCACTTTTTGGCCGCCGAAGCCTTGATGTCCCATTATGCCCATAATCCCGTCACCAACAAATTGTCACATCGTAACAAATCACGATTCCATGGTATTTTACAGCTGATTGGTGGTTCTATGTCTCTGCTGGGTGCTGTGGGTAAAATTCAAGCTACCGAAGACCATTTCACAACATGGCATGGTAAAATTGGTAAGTGAACCATTCACATATACTATTGCTCTGTTCCAGGAGCTTCAAGAATCTACTAGAAAATTCAAATTTTCTGTCAAATTTATAAAGGAAAAATTTTTTAAAAATTTCAAAAATAATAGACAAGTATTGAATTTCCGAGCTACGTCTTTGCAACACACAACTCACAATGGAAGAAACTAAGATTATTGAAAAAATATTTTTTAAAAAGTCCAAGATTATTAAAAAAATATTTTTTAAAAATTCCAAGATTATTGAAAAAATTGTTTTTAAAAAATCCAAGATTATTGAAAAAATTGTTTTTAAAAAATCCAAGATTAAAGAAAAAATATTTTTTAAAAAATCCAAGATTAAAGAAAAATTTTTTTTTAAAAAATCCAAGATTATTGAATTTTTTTTTTTAATCCACGATTATTGAAAAAAAATTTTAAAAATCCACGATATTTGACAAAAAAAATTTAAAAATCCACGATTATTGAAATTTTTTTTTTTAATTTCCACGATTATAGAAAAAAATTTTTTTAAATATCCACGATTATTGAAAAATTTTTTTTTTAATTTCCACGATTATAGAAAAAATATTTTTTTTTTAAATATCCACGATTATTGAAAAAAATATTTTTAAAAATCCACGATTATTGAAAAAATATTTTAAAAAATCCACGATTATTGAAAAAAATATTTTTAAAAAATCCACGATTATTGAAAAAAATATTTTTAAAAAATCCACGATTATTGAAAAAAATATTTTTAAAAAATCCACGATTATTGAAAAAAATATTTTTAAAAAATCCACGATTATTGAAAAAAATATTTTTAAAAAATCCACGATTATTGAAAAAATATTTTTAAAAAACCCACGATTATTGAAAAAAATATTTTCAAAAAATCCACGATTCTTGAAAAAAATATTTTTTAAAAAATCCATGATTATTGAAAAAATATTTTTTAAAAAATCCACTATTATTGAAAAAATATTTTTAAAAAATACACGATTATTGAAAAAATATTTTTTAAACAATTTAGAAAAAGTAAATATTATTGAAAATAGGTTTTTTAAAAAATCCACGATTGTTGAAAAAATATTTTTTAAAAAATCCAGGATTATTGAAAAAATATTTTTTAAAAAATACACTATTATTGAAAAAATATTTTTTAAAAAATCCAGGATTATTTAAAAAAATATTTTTTAAAAAATCCAGGATTATTTAAAAAAATATTTTTAAAAAATCCACTATTATTGCAAAAATATTTTTTTTAAATCTACGATATTTGAAAAATATTTTTATTTAAATCCACGATATTTCAAAAAATATTTGTTAAAATATCCACGATATTTCAAAAAATATTTGTTAAAATATCCACGATTATTGAAAAATATTTTTTTTAAATATCCACGATTATTGAAAAATATTTTTTTTAAAAAATCCACGATTATTGAAAAAGTATTTTTTAAAAAATTCACGATTATTAAAAAAATATTTTTTTAAAAATCCATGATTTTTGAAAAATATTTTAAAAAAAATTTAAAAAAATCCACGACTATTGGAAAAATATTTTTAAAAAAAAATCACGATTATTGAAAAAATATTTTGAAAAAGATCGACGATTATTGAAAAAATATTTTTTAAAAAATTTACGATTATTGAAAAAGTATGTTTTAGAAAATTCACAATTATTATTTTTTTTAAATCCACAATTATTGAAAAAAAAATTTAAAAATTCCCTACTATTAAAAAAATAATTTTTACAAATTTTTTAAATTATTAAAAAAATATTTTTAAAAAAAATCCACGATTATTGAAAAAATATTTTTTAAAAAATCCACGATTATTGAAAAAATATTTTTTAAAAAATCCACGATTATTGAAAAAATATTTTTTAAAAAATCCACGATTATTGAAAAAAATATTTTTTAAAAAATCCACGATTATTGAATAAATATTTTTTAAAAAATCCACGATTATTGAATAAATATTTTTTAAAAAATCCACGGTTATTGAAGAAAATATTTGTTAAAAAATCCACGATTATTGAAAAAAATATTTGTTAAAAAATCCACGATTATTGAAATAATATTTTTTTTTAAATCCACGATTGACAAATATTTTTAAAAAAATCATAGATTATTGGAAAGTTATTTTATTATATTTTATTATATTATTTTTGAAAAACTATTTTCTAAAAAATTCACGATTACTGAAAAATATTTTTAAAAAATCCACGATTTTTGAAAAAAAAAATTTGTTAAAAAATCCACGATTATTGAAAAAATATTTGTTGAAAAACCCACAATTATTGAAAAAAATATTTTTTAAAATATCCACGATAATTGAAAAAATATTTTTTAAAAAAGCTACGATTATTGAAAAAAATATATTTTAAAAAATCCACAATTATTGAACAAATATTTTTTAAAAAATCCACTATTGTTGTAATAATATTTTTTAAAAAAAATCCAAAAAAAAAAATATTAAAAAAAACAAGATTATTGAAAAAATATTTGTTACAAAATCCACGACTATTGAACAAATATTTGTTACAAAATCCAAGATTACTGAAAAAATATTTCTTAAAAATCCACGATTATTGAAAAAATATTTTTTAAAATCCACGATTATTGAAAAAATATTTTTAAAAATCCACGATTATTGAAAAACTATTTTTTAAAATCCACGATTATTGAAAAAATATTTTTAAAAAAATCCACGATTATTGAAAAAATATTTTTTTAAAAAATCCACGACTATTGAAAATACATTTTTAAAAAAATCCACGATTATTGAAAAAATATTTTTTAAAATATCCATGATTATTGAAAAAATATATATTTTTAAAAAATCCACTATTATTGAAAAAATATTTTTTAAAATCAACGATTATTGAAAAAATACTTTTTAAAAAATCCACGATTATTGGACAAATATTTGTTAAAAAATCCACGGTTATTGAAAAAATATTTCTTAAAAAATCCACGATTATTGCAAAAATATTGTTTAAAAATCCACGATTATTGAAATAATATTTCTTAAAAAATCCACGATTATTGCAAAAATATTTTTTACAAATCCACGATTATTGAAATAATATTTTTTTAAAAAATCCACGATTATTGAAAAATATTTTTAAAAAATCATAGATTATTGAAAAGTTATTTTTAAAAATTCACTATTTTTGAAAAATTATTTTCTAAAAAATCCACGATTATTGAAAAATATTTTTTAAAAATCCACTATTATTGAAAAAATATTTTTAATTTATTAAATTAAATTTTAAATTTTCTTATTATGAGCGATCAACAAACGAGTAGAAGTGTTCAGTTCTGGAACAGAGCATATACATAGGTTGCATAAATCTTATTAAAAAATCTTATTTTTTCTTCTTTTTAGGCCTCGCTTCAACCATCCTCTGTGTTGCCAGCCTTGTGGGTGGTATCGTCAACTTCTTCCAACCGAAATTTGTCCACAAATTCCATTCCCAAGCTGAAATTAAATATCGTCACAATCTGTTTGGCATTATTGGATTTATTGTGGCCATGGTTACCATCGTCTTGGGTTATTATACCGCATTCTTTGTTAAATATGTTGATAATAGTGCCATTCCGGCATTTATATTGGCCACAATTTTGGTGCTGCTGTTTACATTGATTGCTCCCGTCACCTCGTTGTTGGATAAATTGAAACACAAAAAGAAGAAGTAAAATGGAATCGCTGGAGCAGGACGATAATTGGAGCGGATAATTGCATTTCTTTTTGTAGCAGAGATTAATGAGGCTTTAAAGGTGCTGGAAGAGTGCATGTGATTTTGTACCACTGTTTTATTGAATTGAATAAAATTTAAGATAAAAAATTCAACATTTTAAAGTATTTTATGGATCACTAGTTTTTATAATGTCGAGTCAGCAAACGGCGGGGCTTTATGGGACCTATTCAAAAACGTCATCAAAACTTGGTGGAAATGGTAAAGATTCGATTTGCCTGGAAGACTTAGATACCTGTCAAAAGAAGAAGTTAAACTCAAGTCAATACAAAATTAAGTACTAAACATTTTTATAGACAACTTACTGCTGCTTTGGGTTGAATACGTCTATTTTTTGCACCCTTTACCCTTGCTTCGGCAAGCGGCATTGCCGCCAGTATTAAGCAAATAATTATTATAAAGCAAATACTCTTTAAAATCAGCATTTTCAATATGCAGTTAGATGAATAACTTGCCGCAATCAATACTAGACTGTTTTACAATAAACAGGGTCACTTGTACTTATATAAAAATATTCTGACTAAGAATCCACCACCAACAACAACATTGTTGACTTAATTAATGTGGAAACCAGAGGAGTTAATAAGTCATCACAGAACATTTTTATAAATAAATTCCGATAAATGTAAACGCAAATTAGTAATGATATTTTAAATACATCTACAAATAAATAAACGTGGATTTTTAAAGAATATTTTTTCATCCATCCTCACACCAATAAATGTGGATTTTTAAGGAATATTTTTTCATCCATCCTCAGACCAGTAAACGTGGATTTTAAAGAATATTTTTTCATCCATCCTCAGACCAATAAACGTGGATTTTTAAAGAATATTTTTTCATCCATCCTCAGACCAATAAACGTGGATTTTTAAAGAATATTTTTTCATCCATCCTCAGACCAATAAACGTGGATTTTTAAAGAATATTTTTTCATCCATCCTCAGACCAATAAACGTGGATTTTTAAAGAATATTTTTTCATCCATCCTCAGACAAATAAACGTGGATTTTTTAAAGAATATTTTTTCATCCATCCTCAGACCAATAAACGTGGATTTTTAAAGAATATTTTTTCATCCATCCTCAGTTCAATAAACGTGGATTTTTAAAGAATATTTTTTCATCCATCCTCAGTTCAATAAACGTGGATTTTTAAAGAATATTTTTTCATCCATCCTCAGACCAATAAACGTGGATTTTTAAAGAATATTTTTTCATCCATCCTCAGACCAATAAACGTGGATTTTTAAAGAATAATTTTTCACCCAAACAACACAACAATAAACGTGGATTTTTAAAGAATATTTTTTCATCCATCCTCAGACCAATAAACGTGGATTTTTAAAGAATATTTTTTCATCCATCCTCAGACCAATAAACGTGGATTTTTAAAGAATATTTTTTCATCCATCCTCAGACCAATAAACGTGGATTTTTAAAGAATATTTTTTCATCCATCCTCAGACCAATAAACGTGGATTTTTAAAGAATATTTTTTCATCCTAACTCAGACCAATAAACGTGGATTTTTAAAGAATATTTTTTCATCCATCCTCAGACCAATAAACGTGGATTTTTAAAGAATATTTTTTCATCCATCCTCAGACCAATAAACGTGGATTTTTAAAGAATATTTTTTCACCCAAACAACACAACAATAAACGTGGATTTTTAAAGAATATTTTTTCATCCATCCTCAGACCAATAAACGTGGATTTTTAAAGAATATTTTTTCATCCATCCTCAGACCAATAAACGTGGATTTTTAAAGAATATTTTTTCATCCATCCTCAGACCAATAAACGTGGATTTTTAAAGAATATTTTTTCACCCAAACAACACAACAATAAACGTGGATTTTTAAAGAATATTTTTTCATCCATCCTCAGACCAATAAACGTGGATTTTTAAAGAATATTTTTTCACCCAAACAACACAACAATAAACGTGGATTTTTAAAGAATATTTTTTCATCCATCCTCAGACCAATAAACGTGGATTTTTAAAGAATATTTTTTCACCCAAACAACACAACAATAAACGTGGATTTTTAAAGAATATTTTTTCATCCATCCTCAGACCAATAAACGTGGATTTTTAAAGAATATTTTTTCATCCATCCTCAGACCAATAAACGTGGATTTTTAAAGAATATTTTTTCATCCATCCTCAGACCAATAAACGTGGATTTTTAAAGAATATTTTTTCACCCAAACAACACAACAATAAACGTGGATTTTTAAAGAATATTTTTTCATCCATCCTCAGACCAATAAACGTGGATTTTTAAAGAATATTTTTTCACCCAAACAACACAACAACAAACGTGGATTTTTAAAGAATATTTTTTCACCCAAACAACACAACAATAAACGTGGATTTTTAAAGAATATTTTTTCATCCATCCTCAGACCAATAAACGTGGATTTTTAAAGAATATTTTTTCACCCAAACAACACAACAATAAACGTGGATTTTTAAAGAATATTTTTTCATCCATCCTCAGACCAATAAACGTGGATTTTTAAAGAATATTTTTTCACCCAAACAACACAACAACAAACGTGGATTTTTAAAGAATATTTTTTCACCCAAACAACACAACAATAAACGTGGATTTTTAAAGAATATTTTTTCATCCATCCTCAGACCAATAAACGTGGATTTTTAAAGAATATTTTTTCATCCATCCTCAGACCAATAAACGTGGATTTTTAAAGAATATTTTTTCATCCATCCTCAGACCAATAAACGTGGATTTTTAAAGAATATTTTTTCACCCAAACAACACAACAATAAACGTGGATTTTTAAAGAATATTTTTTCATCCATCCTCAGACCAATAAACGTGGATTTTTAAAGAATATTTTTTCACCCAAACAACACAACAATAAACGTGGAATATTTAAAGAATATTTTTTCATCCATCCTCAGACCAATAAACGTGGATTTTTAAAGAATATTTTTTCATCCATCCTCAGACCAATAAACGTGGATTTTTAAAGAATATTTTTTCATCCATCCTCAGACCAATAAACGTGGATTTTTAAAGAATATTTTTTCACCCAAACAACACAACAATAAACGTGGATTTTTAAAGAATATTTTTTCATCCATCCTCAGACCAATAAACGTGGATTTTTAAAGAATATTTTTTCACCCAAACAACACAACAATAAACGTGGATTTTTAAAGAATATTTTTTCATCCATCCTCAGACCAATAAACGTGGATTTTTAAAGAATATTTTTTCATCCATCCTCAGACCAATAAACGTGGATTTTTAAAGAATATTTTTTCACCCAAACAACACAACAATAAACGTGGAATATTTAAAGAATATTTTTTCATCCATCCTCAGACCAATAAACGTGGATTTTTAAAGAATATTTTTTCATCCATCCTCAGACCAATAAACGTGGATTTTTAAAGAATATTTTTTCATCCATCCTCAGACCAATAAACGTGGATTTTTAAAGAATATTTTTTCACCCAAACAACACAACAATAAACGTGGATTTTTAAAGAATATTTTTTCATCCATCCTCAGACCAATAAACGTGGATTTTTAAAGAATATTTTTTCACCCAAACAACACAACAATAAACGTGGATTTTTAAAGAATATTTTTTCATCCATCCTCAGACCAATAAACGTGGATTTTTAAAGAATATTTTTTCATCCATCCTCAGACCAATAAACGTGGATTTTTAAAGAATATTTTTTCATCCATCCTCAGACCAATAAACGTGGATTTTTAAAGAATATTTTTTCACCCAAACAACACAACAATAAACGTGGATTTTTAAAGAATATTTTTTCATCCATCCTCAGACCAATAAACGTGGATTTTTAAAGAATATTTTTTCACCCAAACAACACAACAACAAACGTGGATTTTTAAAGAATATTTTTTCACCCAAACAACACAACAATAAACGTGGATTTTTAAAGAATATTTTTTCATCCATCCTCAGACCAATAAACGTGGATTTTTAAAGAATATTTTTTCACCCAAACAACACAACAATAAACGTGGATTTTTAAAGAATATTTTTTCATCCATCCTCAGACCAATAAACGTGGATTTTTAAAGAATATTTTTTCACCCAAACAACACAACAACAAACGTGGATTTTTAAAGAATATTTTTTCACCCAAACAACACAACAATAAACGTGGATTTTTAAAGAATATTTTTTCATCCATCCTCAGACCAATAAACGTGGATTTTTAAAGAATATTTTTTCATCCATCCTCAGACCAATAAACGTGGATTTTTAAAGAATATTTTTTCATCCATCCTCAGACCAATAAACGTGGATTTTTAAAGAATATTTTTTCACCCAAACAACACAACAATAAACGTGGATTTTTAAAGAATATTTTTTCATCCATCCTCAGACCAATAAACGTGGATTTTTAAAGAATATTTTTTCACCCAAACAACACAACAATAAACGTGGAATATTTAAAGAATATTTTTTCATCCATCCTCAGACCAATAAACGTGGATTTTTAAAGAATATTTTTTCATCCATCCTCAGACCAATAAACGTGGATTTTTAAAGAATATTTTTTCATCCATCCTCAGACCAATAAACGTGGATTTTTAAAGAATATTTTTTCACCCAAACAACACAACAATAAACGTGGATTTTTAAAGAATATTTTTTCATCCATCCTCAGACCAATAAACGTGGATTTTTAAAGAATATTTTTTCATCCATCCTCAGACCAATAATCGTGGATTTTTAAAGAATATTTTTTCATCCATCCTCAGACCAATAAACGTGGATTTTTAAAGAATATTTTTTCATCCATCCTCAGACCAATAAACGTGGATTTTTAAAGAATATTTTTTCATCCATCCTCAGACCAATAAACGTGGATTTTTAAAGATTATTTTTTCATCCATCCTCAGACCAATAAACGTGGATTTTTAAAGAATATTTTTTCACACAAACAACACAACAATAAACGTGGATTTTTAAAGAATATTTTTTCATCCATCCTCAGACCAATAAACGTGGATTTTTAAAGAATATTTTTTCATCCATCCTCAGACCAATAAACGTGGATTTTTAAAGAATATTTTTTCACACAAACAACACAACAATAAACGTGGATTTTTAAAGAATATTTTTTTATCCATCCTCAGACCAATAAACGTGGATTTTTAAAGAATATTTTTTCATCCATCCTCAGACCAATAAACGTGGATTTTTAAAGAATATTTTTTCATCCATCCTCAGACCAATAAACGTGGATTTTTAAAGAATATTTTTTCACCCAAACAACACAACAATAAACGTGGATTTTTAAAGAATATTTTTTCATCCATCCTCAGACCAATAAACGTGGATTTTTAAAGAATATTTTTTCACACAAACAACACAACAATAAAACTGGATTTTTAAAGAATATTTTTTCATCCATCCTCAGACCAATAAACGTGGATTTTTAAAGAATATTTTTTCACCCAAACAACACAACAATAAACGTGGAATATTTAAAGAATATTTTTTCATCCATCCTCAGACCAATAAACGTGGATTTTTAAAGAATATTTTTTCATCCATCCTCAGACCAATAAACGTGGATTTTTAAAGAATATTTTTTCACCCAAACAACACAACAACAAACGTGGATTTTTAAAGAATATTTTTTCACCCAAACAACACAACAATAAACGTGGATTTTTAAAGAATATTTTTTCATCCATCCTCAGACCAATAAACGTGGATTTTTAAAGAATATTTTTTCATCCATCCTCAGACCAATAAACGTGGATTTTTAAAGAATATTTTTTCATCCATCCTCAGACCAATAAACGTGGATTTTAAAAAAATATTTTTTCATCCATCCTCAGACCAATAAACGTGGATTTTTAAAGAATATTTTTACACTCACACAACACAACAATAAACGTGGATTTTTAAAGAATATTTTTACACTCACACAACACAACAATAAACGTGGATTTTTAAAGAATATTTTTTCATCCATCCTCAGACCAATAAACGTGGATTTTTAAAGAATATTTTTTCACCCAAACAACACAACAACAAACGTGGATTTTTAAAGAATATTTTTTCACCCAAACAACACAACAATAAACGTGGATTTTTAAAGAATATTTTTTCATCCATCCTCAGACCAATAAACGTGGATTTTTAAAGAATATTTTTTCATCCATCCTCAGACCAATAAACGTGGATTTTTAAAGAATATTTTTTCATCCATCCTCAGACCAATAAACGTGGATTTTTAAAGAATATTTTTTCATCCATCCGCAGACCAATAAACGTGGATTTTTAAAGAATATTTTTTCATTGATCCTCAGACCAATAAACGTGGATTTTTAAAGAATATTTTTTCATTGATCCTCAGACCAATAAACGTGGATTTTTAAAGAATATTTTTTCATCCATCCTCAGACCAATAAACGTGGATTTTTAAAGAATATTTTTTCATTGATCCTCAGACCAATAAACGTGGATTTTTAAAGAATATTTTTTCATACATCCTCAGACCAATAAACGTGGATTTTTAAAGAATATTTTTTCATTGATCCTCAGACCAATAAACGTGGATTTTTAAAGAATATTTTTTCATTGATCCTCAGACCAATAAACGTGGATTTTTAAAGAATATTTTTTCATCCATCCTCAGACCAATAAACGTGGATTTTTAAAGAATATTTTTTCATTGATCCTCAGACCAATAAACGTGGATTTTTAAAGAATATTTTTTCATTGATCCTCAGACCAATAAACGTGGATTTTTAAAGAATATTTTTTCATTGATCCTCAGACCAATAAACGTGGATTTTTAAAGAATATTTTTTCATCCATCCTCAGACCAATAAACGTGGATTTTTAAAGAATATTTTTTCATTGATCCTCAGACCAATAAACGTGGATTTTTAAAGAATATTTTTTCATTGATCCTCAGACCAATAAACGTGGATTTTTAAAGAATATTTTTTCATCCATCCTCAGACCAATAAACGTGGATTTTTAAAGAATATTTTTTCATCCATCCTCAGACCAATAAACGTGGATTTTTAAAGAATATTTTTTCATCCATCCTCAGACCAATAAACGTGGATTTTTAAAGAATATTTTTTCATCCATCCTCAGACCAATAAACGTGGATTTTTAAAGAATATTTTTTCATCCATCCTCAGACCAATAAACGTGGATTTTTAAAGAATATTTTTTCATCCATCCTCAGACCAATAAACGTGGATTTTTAAAGAATATTTTTTCATCCATCCTCAGACCAATAAACGTGGATTTTTAAAGAATATTTTTTCATCCATCCGCAGACCAATAAACGTGGATTTTTAAAGAATATTTTTTCATTGATCCTCAGACCAATAAACGTGGATTTTTAAAGAATATTTTTTCATTGATCCTCAGACCAATAAACGTGGATTTTTAAAGAATATTTTTTCATTGATCCTCAGACCAATAAACGTGGATTTTTAAAGAATATTTTTTCATTGATCCTCAGACCAATAAACGTGGATTTTTAAAGAATATTTTTTCATCCATCCTCAGACCAATAAACGTGGATTTTTAAAGAATATTTTTTCATCCATCCTCAGACCAATAAACGTGGATTTTTAAAGAATATTTTTTCATCCATCCTCAGACCAATAAACGTGGATTTTTAAAGAATATTTTTTCATCCATCCTCAGACCAAAACGTGGATTTTTAAAGAATATTTTTTCATCCATCCTCAGACCAATAAACGTGGATTTTTAAAGAATATTTTTTCATCCATCCTCAGACCAATAAACGTGGATTTTTAAAGAATATTTTTTCATCCATCCTCAGACCAATAAACGTGGATTTTTAAAGAATATTTTTTCATCCATCCTCAGACCAATAAACGTGGATTTTTAAAGAATATTTTTTCATCCATCCTCAGACCAATAAACGTGGATTTTTAAAGAATATTTTTTCATTGATCCTCAGACCAATAAACGTGGATTTTTAAAGAATATTTTTTCATTGATCCTCAGACCAATAAACGTGGATTTTTAAAGAATATTTTTTCATCCATCCTCAGACCAATAAACGTGGATTTTTAAAGAATATTTTTTCATCCATCCTCAGACCAATAAACGTGGATTTTTAAAGAATATTTTTTCATCCATCCTCAGACCAATAAACGTGGATTTTTAAAGAATATTTTTTCATCCATCCTCAGACCAATAAACGTGGATTTTTAAAGAATATTTTTTCATCCATCCTCAGACCAAAACGTGGATTTTTAAAGAATATTTTTTCATCCATCCTCAGACCAATAAACGTGGATTTTTAAAGAATATTTTTTCATCCATCCTCAGACCAATAAACGTGGATTTTTAAAGAATATTTTTTCATCCATCCTCAGACCAATAAACGTGGATTTTTAAAGAATATTTTTTCATCCATCCTCAGACCAATAAACGTGGATTTTTAAAGAATATTTTTTCATCCATCCGCAGACCAATAAACGTGGATTTTTAAAGAATATTTTTTCATTGATCCTCAGACCAATAAACGTGGATTTTTAAAGAATATTTTTTCATTGATCCTCAGACCAATAAACGTGGATTTTTAAAGAATATTTTTTCATCCATCCTCAGACCAATAAACGTGGATTTTTAAAGAATATTTTTTCATCCATCCTCAGACCAATAAACGTGGATTTTTAAAGAATATTTTTTCATCCATCCGCAGACCAATAAACGTGGATTTTTAAAGAATATTTTTTCATTGATCCTCAGACCAATAAACGTGGATTTTTAAAGAATATTTTTTCATTGATCCTCAGACCAATAAACGTGGATTTTTAAAGAATATTTTTTCATCCATCCTCAGACCAATAAACGTGGATTTTTAAAGAATATTTTTTCATTGATCCTCAGACCAATAAACGTGGATTTTTAAAGAATATTTTTTCATACATCCTCAGACCAATAAACGTGGATTTTTAAAGAATATTTTTTCATTGATCCTCAGACCAATAAACGTGGATTTTTAAAGAATATTTTTTCATTGATCCTCAGACCAATAAACGTGGATTTTTAAAGAATATTTTTTCATCCATCCTCAGACCAATAAACGTGGATTTTTAAAGAATATTTTTTCATTGATCCTCAGACCAATAAACGTGGATTTTTAAAGAATATTTTTTCATTGATCCTCAGACCAATAAACGTGGATTTTTAAAGAATATTTTTTCATTGATCCTCAGACCAATAAACGTGGATTTTTAAAGAATATTTTTTCATCCATCCTCAGACCAATAAACGTGGATTTTTAAAGAATATTTTTTCATTGATCCTCAGACCAATAAACGTGGATTTTTAAAGAATATTTTTTCATTGATCCTCAGACCAATAAACGTGGATTTTTAAAGAATATTTTTTCATCCATCCTCAGACCAATAAACGTGGATTTTTAAAGAATATTTTTTCATCCATCCTCAGACCAATAAACGTGGATTTTTAAAGAATATTTTTTCATCCATCCTCAGACCAATAAACGTGGATTTTAAAGAATATTTTTTCATTGATCCTCAGACCAATAAACGTGGATTTTTAAAGAATATTTTTTCATCCATCCTCAGACCAATAAACGTGGATTTTTAAAGAATATTTTTTCATCCATCCGCAGACCAATAAACGTGGATTTTTAAAGAATATTTTTTCATTGATCCTCAGACCAATAAACGTGGATTTTAAAGAATATTTTTTCATTGATCCTCAGACCAATAAACGTGGATTTTTAAAGAATATTTTTTCATCCATCCTCAGACCAATAAACGTGGATTTTTAAAGAATATTTTTTCATCCATCCTCAGACCAATAAACGTGGATTTTTAAAGAATATTTTTTCATCCATCCGCAGACCAATAAACGTGGATTTTTAAAGAATATTTTTTCATTGATCCTCAGACCAATAAACGTGGATTTTTAAAGAATATTTTTTCATTGATCCTCAGACCAATAAACGTGGATTTTTAAAGAATATTTTTTCATCCATCCTCAGACCAATAAACGTGGATTTTTAAAGAATATTTTTTCATTGATCCTCAGACCAATAAACGTGGATTTTTAAAGAATATTTTTTCATACATCCTCAGACCAATAAACGTGGATTTTTAAAGAATATTTTTTCATTGATCCTCAGACCAATAAACGTGGATTTTAAAGAATATTTTTTCATTGATCCTCAGACCAATAAACGTGGATTTTTAAAGAATATTTTTTCATCCATCCTCAGACCAATAAACGTGGATTTTTAAAGAATATTTTTTCATTGATCCTCAGACCAATAAACGTGGATTTTTAAAGAATATTTTTTCATTGATCCTCAGACCAATAAACGTGGATTTTTAAAGAATATTTTTTCATTGATCCTCAGACCAATAAACGTGGATTTTTAAAGAATATTTTTTCATCCATCCTCAGACCAATAAACGTGGATTTTTAAAGAATATTTTTTCATTGATCCTCAGACCAATAAACGTGGATTTTTAAAGAATATTTTTTCATTGATCCTCAGACCAATAAACGTGGATTTTTAAAGAATATTTTTTCATCCATCCTCAGACCAATAAACGTGGATTTTTAAAGAATATTTTTTCATCCATCCTCAGACCAATAAACGTGGATTTTTAAAGAATATTTTTTCATCCATCCGCAGACCAATAAACGTGGATTTTTAAAGAATATTTTTTCATTGATCCTCAGACCAATAAACGTGGATTTTTAAAGAATATTTTTTCATTGATCCTCAGACCAATAAACGTGGATTTTTAAAGAATATTTTTTCATCCATCCTCAGACCAATAAACGTGGATTTTTAAAGAATATTTTTTCATTGATCCTCAGACCAATAAACGTGGATTTTTAAAGAATATTTTTTCATACATCCTCAGACCAATAAACGTGGATTTTTAAAGAATATTTTTTCATTGATCCTCAGACCAATAAACGTGGATTTTTAAAGAATATTTTTTCATTGATCCTCAGACCAATAAACGTGGATTTTTAAAGAATATTTTTTCATTGATCCTCAGACCAATAAACGTGGATTTTTAAAGAATATTTTTTCATCCATCCTCAGACCAATAAACGTGGATTTTTAAAGAATATTTTTTCATTGATCCTCAGACCAATAAACGTGGATTTTTAAAGAATATTTTTTCATACATCCTCAGACTAATTAATGTGGATTTTTATATAAAACGTGGACAATTAAACGTGGATTTTTAAAGAATATTTTTTCATCCATCCTCAGACCAATAAACGTGGATTTTTAAAGAATATTTTTTCATCCATCCTCAGACCAATAAACGTGGATTTTTAAAGAATATTTTTTCATCCATCCTCAGACCAATAAACGTGGATTTTTAAAGAATATTTTTTCATTGATCCTCAGACCAATAAACGTGGATTTTTAAAGAATATTTTTTCATTGATCCTCAGACCAATAAACGTGGATTTTTAAAGAATATTTTTTCATACATCCTCAGACCAATAAACGTGGATTTTTAAAGAATATTTTTTCATACATCCTCAGACCAATAAACGTGGATTTTTAAAGAATATTTTTTCATACATCCTCAGACCAATAAACGTGGATTTTTAAAGAATATTTTTTCATTGATCCTCAGACCAATAAACGTGGATTTTTAAAGAATATTTTTTCATTGATCCTCAGACCAATAAACGTGGATTTTTAAAGAATATTTTTTCATTGATCCTCAGACCAATAAACGTGGATTTTTAAAGAATATTTTTTCATTGATCCTCAGACCAATAAACGTGGATTTTTAAAGAATATTTTTTCATTGATCCTCAGACCAATAAACGTGGATTTTTAAAGAATATTTTTTCATTGATCCTCAGACCAATAAACGTGGATTTTTAAAGAATATTTTTTCATTGATCCTCAGACCAATAAACGTGGATTTTTAAAGAATATTTTTTCATTGATCCTCAGACCAATAAACGTGGATTTTTAAAGAATATTTTTTCATTGATCCTCAGACCAATAAACGTGGATTTTTAAAGAATATTTTTTCATTGATCCTCAGACCAATAAACGTGGATTTTTAAAGAATATTTTTTCATTGATCCTCAGACCAATAAACGTGGATTTTTAAAGAATATTTTTTCATTGATCCTCAGACCAATAAACGTGGATTTTTAAAGAATATTTTTTCATTGATCCTCAGACCAATAAACGTGGATTTTTAAAGAATATTTTTTCATACATCCTCAGACCAATAAACGTGGATTTTTAAAGAATATTTTTTCATACATCCTCAGACCAATAAACGTGGATTTTTAAAGAATATTTTTTCATACATCCTCAGACCAATAAACGTGGATTTTTAAAGAATATTTTTTCATACATCCTCAGACCAATAAACGTGGATTTTTAAAGAATATTTTTTCATACATCCTCAGACCAATAAACGTGGATTTTTAAAGAATATTTTTTCATACATCCTCAGACCAATAAACGTGGATTTTTAAAGAATATTTTTTCATACATCCTCAGACCAATAAACGTGGATTTTTAAAGAATATTTTTTCATACATCCTCAGACCAATAAACGTGGATTTTTAAAGAATATTTTTTCATACATCCTCAGACCAATAAACGTGGATTTTTAAAGAATATTTTTTCATACATCCTCAGACCAATAAACGTGGATTTTTAAAGAATATTTTTTCATACATCCTCAGACCAATAAACGTGGATTTTTAAAGAATATTTTTTCATACATCCTCAGACCAATAAACGTGGATTTTTAAAGAATATTTTTTCATACATCCTCAGACCAATAAACGTGAATTTTTAAAGAATATTTTTTCATACATCCTCAGACCAATAAACGTGGATTTTTAAAGAATATTTTTTCATACATCCTCAGACCAATAAACGTGGATTTTTAAAGAATATTTTTTCATACATCCTCAGACCAATAAACGTGGATTTTTAAAGAATATTTTTTCATACATCCTCAGACCAATAAACGTGGATTTTTAAAGAATATTTTTTCATACATCCTCAGACCAATAAACGTGGATTTTTAAAGAATATTTTTTCATACATCCTCAGACCAATAAACGTGGATTTTTAAAGAATATTTTTTCATACATCCTCAGACCAATAAACGTGGATTTTTAAAGAATATTTTTTCATACATCCTCAGACCAATAAACGTGGATTTTTAAAGAATATTTTTTCATACATCCTCAGAC
The DNA here is from genome assembly GCF_047663935.1 of Musca autumnalis. Lineage (NCBI taxonomy): Eukaryota > Metazoa > Arthropoda > Insecta > Diptera > Muscidae > Musca > Musca autumnalis. The sequence continues at coordinate 30,050,801 of NW_027411755.1, forward strand.
CAATAAACGTGGATTTTTAAAGAATATTTTTTCATACATCCTCAGACCAATAAACGTGGATTTTTAAAGAATATTTTTTCATACATCCTCAGACCAATAAACGTGGATTTTTAAAGAATATTTTTTCACCCAAACAACACAACAATAAACGTGGAATATTTAAAGAATATTTTTTCATCCATCCTCAGACCAATAAACGTGGATTTTTAAAGAATATTTTTTCATCCATCCTCAGACCAATAAACGTGGATTTTTAAAGAATATTTTTTCACCCAAACAACACAACAACAAACGTGGATTTTTAAAGAATATTTTTTCACCCAAACAACACAACAATAAACGTGGATTTTTAAAGAATATTTTTTCATCCATCCTCAGACCAATAAACGTGGATTTTTAAAGAATATTTTTTCATCCATCCTCAGACCAATAAACGTGGATTTTTAAAGAATATTTTTTCATCCATCCTCAGACCAATAAACGTGGATTTTAAAAAAATATTTTTTCATCCATCCTCAGACCAATAAACGTGGATTTTTAAAGAATATTTTTTCATCCATCCTCAGACCAATAAACGTGGATTTTTAAAGAATATTTTTTCACCCAAACAACACAACAATAAACGTGGATTTTTAAAGAATATTTTTTCACCCAAACAACACAACAATAAACGTGGATTTTTAAAGAATATTTTTTCATCCATCCTCAGACCAATAAACGTGGATTTTTAAAGAATATTTTTTCACACAAACAACACAACAATAAACGTGGATTTTTAAAGAATATTTTTTCATCCATCCTCAGACCAATAAACGTGGATTTTTAAAGAATATTTTTTCATCCATCCTCAGACCAATAAACGTGGATTTTTAAAGAATATTTTTTCATCCATCCTCAGACCAATAAACGTGGATTTTTAAAGAATATTTTTTCATCCATCCTCAGACCAATAAACGTGGATTTTTAAAGAATATTTTTTCATCCATCCTCAGACCAATAAACGTGGATTTTTAAAGAATATTTTTTCATCCATCCTCAGACCAATAAACGTGGATTTTTAAAGAATATTTTTTCATTCATCCTCAGACCAATAAACGTGGATTTGTAAAGAATATTTTTTCACACAAACAACACAACAATAAACGTGGATTTTTAAAGAATATTTTTTCATCCATCCTCAGACCAATAAACGTGGATTTTTAAAGAATATTTTTTCATCCATCCTCAGACCAATAAACGTGGATTTTTAAAGAATATTTTTTCACCCAAACAACACAACAATAAACGTGGATTTTTAAAGAATATTTTTTCATCCATCCTCAGACCAATAAACGTGGATTTTTAAAGAATATTTTTTCACACAAACAACACAACAATAAACGTGGATTTTTAAAGAATATTTTTTCATCCATCCTCAGACCAATAAACGTGGATTTTTAAAGAATATTTTTTCACCCAAACAACACAACAATAAACGTGGAATATTTAAAGAATATTTTTTCATCCATCCTCAGACCAATAAACGTGGATTTTTAAAGAATATTTTTTCATCCATCCTCAGACCAATAAACGTGGATTTTTAAAGAATATTTTTTCACCCAAACAACACAACAACAAACGTGGATTTTTAAAGAATATTTTTTCACCCAAACAACACAACAATAAACGTGGATTTTTAAAGAATATTTTTTCATCCATCCTCAGACCAATAAACGTGGATTTTTAAAGAATATTTTTTCATCCATCCTCAGACCAATAAACGTGGATTTTTAAAGAATATTTTTTCATCCATCCTCAGACCAATAAACGTGGATTTTAAAAAAATATTTTTTCATCCATCCTCAGACCAATAAACGTGGATTTTTAAAGAATATTTTTACACTCACACAACACAACAATAAACGTGGATTTTTAAAGAATATTTTTACACTCACACAACACAACAATAAACGTGGATTTTTAAAGAATATTTTTTCATCCATCCTCAGACCAATAAACGTGGATTTTTAAAGAATATTTTTTCACCCAAACAACACAACAACAAACGTGGATTTTTAAAGAATATTTTTTCACCCAAACAACACAACAATAAACGTGGATTTTTAAAGAATATTTTTTCATCCATCCTCAGACCAATAAACGTGGATTTTTAAAGAATATTTTTTCATCCATCCTCAGACCAATAAACGTGAATTTTTAAAGAATATTTTTTCATCCATCCTCAGACCAATAAACGTGGATTTTTAAAGAATATTTTTTCATCCATCCTCAGACCAATAAACGTGGATTTTTAAAGAATATTTTTTCATCCATCCTCAGACCAAAACGTGGATTTTTAAAGAATATTTTTTCATCCATCCTCAGACCAATAAACGTGGATTTTTAAAGAATATTTTTTCATCCATCCTCAGACCAATAAACGTGGATTTTTAAAGAATATTTTTTCATCCATCCTCAGACCAATAAACGTGGATTTTTAAAGAATATTTTTTCATCCATCCTCAGACCAATAAACGTGGATTTTTAAAGAATATTTTTTCATCCATCCTCAGACCAATAAACGTGGATTTTTAAAGAATATTTTTTCATCCATCCTCAGACCAATAAACGTGGATTTTTAAAGAATATTTTTTCATCCATCCGCAGACCAATAAACGTGGATTTTTAAAGAATATTTTTTCATCCATCCTCAGACCAATAAACGTGGATTTTTAAAGAATATTTTTTCATCCATCCGCAGACCAATAAACGTGGATTTTTAAAGAATATTTTTTCATTGATCCTCAGACCAATAAACGTGGATTTTTAAAGAATATTTTTTCATTGATCCTCAGACCAATAAACGTGGATTTTTAAAGAATATTTTTTCATCCATCCTCAGACCAATAAACGTGGATTTTTAAAGAATATTTTTTCATTGATCCTCAGACCAATAAACGTGGATTTTTAAAGAATATTTTTTCATCCATCCTCAGACCAATAAACGTGGATTTTTAAAGAATATTTTTTCATCCATCCTCAGACCAATAAACGTGGATTTTTAAAGAATATTTTTTCACCCAAACAACACAACAACAAACGTGGATTTTTAAAGAATATTTTTTCATCCATCCTCAGACCAATAAACGTGGATTTTTAAAGAATATTTTTTCATTGATCCTCAGACCAATAAACGTGGATTTTTAAAGAATATTTTTTCATCCATCCTCAGACCAATAAACGTGGATTTTTAAAGAATATTTTTTCATCCATCCTCAGACCAATAAACGTGGATTTTAAAAAAATATTTTTTCATCCATCCTCAGACCAATAAACGTGGATTTTTAAAGAATATTTTTTCATCCATCCTCAGACCAATAAACGTGGATTTTTAAAGAATATTTTTTCACCCAAACAACACAACAATAAACGTGGATTTTTAAAGAATATTTTTTCACCCAAACAACACAACAATAAACGTGGATTTTTAAAGAATATTTTTCATCCATCCTCAGACCAATAAACGTGGATTTTTAAAGAATATTTTTTCACACAAACAACACAACAATAAACGTGGATTTTTAAAGAATATTTTTTCATCCATCCTCAGACCAATAAACGTGGATTTTTAAAGAATATTTTTTCATCCATCCTCAGACCAATAAACGTGGATTTTTAAAGAATATTTTTTCATCCATCCTCAGACCAATAAACGTGGATTTTTAAAGAATATTTTTTCATCCATCCTCAGACCAATAAACGTGGATTTTTAAAGAATATTTTTTCATTCATCCTCAGACCAATAAACGTGGATTTGTAAAGAATATTTTTTCACACAAACAACACAACAATAAACGTGGATTTTTAAAGAATATTTTTTCATCCATCCTCAGACCAATAAACGTGGATTTTAAAAAAATATTTTTTCATCCATCCTCAGACCAATAAACGTGGATTTTTAAAGAATATTTTTTCATCCATCCTCAGACCAATAAACGTGGATTTTTAAAGAATATTTTTTCACCCAAACAACACAACAATAAACGTGGATTTTTAAAGAATATTTTTTCACCCAAACAACACAACAATAAACGTGGATTTTTAAAGAATATTTTTCATCCATCCTCAGACCAATAAACGTGGATTTTTAAAGAATATTTTTTCACACAAACAACACAACAATAAACGTGGATTTTTAAAGAATATTTTTTCATCCATCCTCAGACCAATAAACGTGGATTTTTAAAGAATATTTTTTCATCCATCCTCAGACCAATAAACGTGGATTTTTAAAGAATATTTTTTCATCCATCCTCAGACCAATAAACGTGGATTTTTAAAGAATATTTTTTCATCCATCCTCAGACCAATAAACGTGGATTTTTAAAGAATATTTTTTCATTCATCCTCAGACCAATAAACGTGGATTTGTAAAGAATATTTTTTCACACAAACAACACAACAATAAACGTGGATTTTTAAAGAATATTTTTTCATCCATCCTCAGACCAATAAACGTGGATTTTTAAAGAATATTTTTTCATCCATCCTCAGACCAATAAACGTGGATTTTTAAAGAATATTTTTTCATCCATCCTCAGACCAATAAACGTGGATTTTTAAAGAATATTTTTTCACCCAAACAACACAACAATAAACGTGGATTTTTAAAGAATATTTTTTCATCCATCCTCAGACCAATAAACGTGGATTTTTAAAGAATATTTTTTCACACAAACAACACAACAATAAACGTGGATTTTTAAAGAATATTTTTTCATCCATCCTCAGACCAATTAACGTGGATTTTTAAAGAATATTTTTTCACCCAAACAACACAACAATAAACGTGGAATATTTAAAGAATATTTTTTCATCCATCCTCAGACCAATAAACGTGGATTTTTAAAGAATATTTTTTCATCCATCCTCAGACCAATAAACGTGGATTTTTAAAGAATATTTTTTCATCCATCCTCAGACCAATAAACGTGGATTTTTAAAGAATATTTTTTCACCCAAACAACACAACAACAAACGTGGATTTTTAAAGAATATTTTTTCACCCAAACAACACAACAATAAACGTGGATTTTTAAAGAATATTTTTTCATCCATCCTCAGACCAATAAACGTGGATTTTTAAAGAATATTTTTTCACCCAAACAACACAACAACAAACGTGGATTTTTAAAGAATATTTTTTCACCCAAACAACACAACAATAAACGTGGATTTTTAAAGAATATTTTTTCATCCATCCTCAGACCAATAAACGTGGATTTTTAAAGAATATTTTTTCACCCAAACAACACAACAACAAACGTGGATTTTTAAAGAATATTTTTTCACCCAAACAACACAACAATAAACGTGGATTTTTAAAGAATATTTTTTCATCCATCCTCAGACCAATAAACGTGGATTTTTAAAGAATATTTTTTCACCCAAACAACACAACAACAAACGTGGATTTTTAAAGAATATTTTTTCACCCAAACAACACAACAATAAACGTGGATTTTTAAAGAATATTTTTTCATCCATCCTCAGACCAATAAACGTGGATTTTTAAAGAATATTTTTTCATCCATCCTCAGACCAATAAACGTGAATTTTTAAAGAATATTTTTTCATCCATCCTCAGACCAATAAACGTGGATTTTTAAAGAATATTTTTTCATCCATCCTCAGACCAATAAACGTGGATTTTTAAAGAATATTTTTTCATCCATCCTCAGACCAAAACGTGGATTTTTAAAGAATATTTTTTCATCCATCCTCAGACCAATAAACGTGGATTTTTAAAGAATATTTTTTCATCCATCCTCAGACCAATAAACGTGGATTTTTAAAGAATATTTTTTCATCCATCCTCAGACCAATAAACGTGGATTTTTAAAGAATATTTTTTCATCCATCCTCAGACCAATAAACGTGGATTTTTAAAGAATATTTTTTCATCCATCCTCAGACCAATAAACGTGGATTTTTAAAGAATATTTTTTCATCCATCCTCAGACCAATAAACGTGGATTTTTAAAGAATATTTTTTCATCCATCCTCAGACCAATAAACGTGGATTTTTAAAGAATATTTTTTCATCCATCCGCAGACCAATAAACGTGGATTTTTAAAGAATATTTTTTCATTGATCCTCAGACCAATAAACGTGGATTTTTAAAGAATATTTTTTCATTGATCCTCAGACCAATAAACGTGGATTTTTAAAGAATATTTTTTCATCCATCCTCAGACCAATAAACGTGGATTTTTAAAGAATATTTTTTCATTGATCCTCAGACCAATAAACGTGGATTTTTAAAGAATATTTTTTCATTGATCCTCAGACCAATAAACGTGGATTTTTAAAGAATATTTTTTCATTGATCCTCAGACCAATAAACGTGGATTTTTAAAGAATATTTTTTCATTGATCCTCAGACCAATAAACGTGGATTTTTAAAGAATATTTTTTCATTGATCCTCAGACCAATTAATGTGGATTTTTAAAGAATATTTTTTCATTGATCCTCAGACTAATTAATGTGGATTTTTAAATAAAACGTGGACAATTAAACGTGGATTTTTAAAGAATATTTTTTCATCCATCCTCAGACCAATAAACGTGGATTTTTAAAGAATATTTTTTCATCCATCGTCAGACCAATAAACGTGGATTTTTAAAATATATTTTTTCATCCATCCTCAGACCAATAAACGTGGATTTTTAAAGAATATATTTTCATCCATCCTCAGACCAATAAACGTGGATTTTTAAAGAATATTTTTTCATCCATCCTCAGACCAATAAACGTGGATTTTTAAAGAATATTTTTTCATCCATCCTCAGACCAATAAACGTGGATTTTTAAAGAATATTTTTTCATTGATCCTCAGACCAATAAACGTGGATTTGTAAAGAATATTTTTTCATTGATCCTCAGACCAATAAACGTGGATTTTTAAAGAATATTTTTTCATTGATCCTCAGACCAATAAACGTGGATTTTTAAAGAATATTTTTTCATACATCCTCAGACCAATAAACGTGGATTTTTAAAGAATATTTTTTCATACATCCTCAGACCAATAAACGTGGATTTTTAAAGAATATTTTTTCATACATCCTCAGACCAATAAACGTGGATTTTTAAAGAATATTTTTTCATTGATCCTCAGACCAATAAACGTGGATTTTTAAAGAATATTTTTTCATACATCCTCAGACCAATAAACGTGGATTTTTAAAGAATATTTTTTCATACATCCTCAGACCAATAAACGTGGATTTTTAAAGAATATTTTTTCATTGATCCTCAGACCAATAAACGTGGATTTTTAAAGAATATTTTTTCATTGATCCTCAGACCAATAAACGTGGATTTTTAAAGAATATTTTTTCATTGATCCTCAGACCAATAAACGTGGATTTTTAAAGAATATTTTTTCATAGAATTTCAGACTAATAAACGTGGATTTTTAAAGAATATTTTTCCATAGAATTTTAGACTAATAAACGTGTATTTTTAAAGAATATTTTTCCATAGAATTTCAGACTAATAAACGTGGATTTTTAAAGAATATTTTTCCATAGAATTTCAGACTAATAAACGTGGATTTTTAAAGAATATTTTTTCATCCATCCTCAGACCAATAAACGTGGATTTTTAAAGAATATTTTTCATCCATCCTCAGACCAATAAACGTGGATTTTTAAACAATATTTTTCTACTGAATTTCAGACCAATAAACGTGGATTTTTAAAGAATATTTTTTCTACTGAATTTCAGACCAATAAACGTGGATTTTTAAAGAATATTTTTTCATAGAATTTCAGACTAATAAAAGTGGATTTTTAAAGAATATTTTTCCATAGAACTTCAGACCAGTAAACGTGGATTTTTAAAGAATATTTTTTCATAGAATTTCAGACTAATAAAAGTGGATTTTTAAAGAATATTTTTCCATAGAACTTCAGACCAGTAAACGTGGATTTTTAAAGAATATTGTTCAATAGAAATTCTGACCAATAAACGTGATTTTTAAAGAATATTTTGCTATAGAAATTCTGACCAATAAACGTGGATTTTTAAAGAATATTTTTCTATAGAACTTCAGGCCAATAAACGTGGATGTTTAAAGAATATTTTTCTATAGAACTTCAGGCCAATAAACGTGGATGTTTAAAGAATATTTTTCCATAGAACTTCAGACCAGTAAACGTGGATTTTTAAAGAATATTGTTCAATAGAAATTCTGACCAATAAACGTGATTTTTAAAGAATATTTTGCTATAGAAATTCTGACCAATAAACGTGGATTTTTAAAGAATATTTTTCTATAGAACTTCAGGCCAATAAACGTGGATGTTTAAAGAATATTTTTCTATAGAACTTCAGGCCAATAAACGTGGATGTTTAAAGAATATTTTTCTATAGAACTTCAGGCCAATAAACAGGGATGTTTAAAGAATATTTTTCCATAGAATTTCAGATTAATAAGCGTGGATTTTTAAACAATATTTTTTCATCCGTCATCAGACCAATAAACGTGTATTTTTAAAGAATATTTTTCTCATTGACCTTCAAACCAATAAATGTGATTTTTTAAAGTATATAAAGTAATAGACCTATAAACCAATAAACGTGGGTTGGTAAAAAGTTTTTTTTTTTGCATTCATCCTCAGACCAAAATATAAAGCGAATATAATTGTATAAAATCCATTACAAATCTGATTCATTTTTTCATCGACATAAATATAATTTGTTACTAAACGCGGTTAAAATCTTTTTATAGAAAAAAGAAATGATGATTTATTTTTATCCTTTTATTTTTTCAATGTTATCTGCAATATAATCTGTTCGTATAAAATCACCATGTAATTCTTTTTACAATTTAATTTGTTTTGAATTATTGTTTGATATTTAACGTGAGTTTCTATACAATTCGTTAATTTGTGTCCTTTGGAAATTACAAAAAAAAAAGGATGAGTATCAAGTGGTGTTTTTTAATTGCATGCCTGATATTGCTATGCAATTATGGCTATGCATCAAAAAGGACCGAAGCAAATACGATATCGTATAAGCATGTAAGTATATAGGAAAGGTATAGCACATAATAAACTGATAAGAATAATTTGTATCTACTTTCATGCATGAAAATAATGTTCGGTACAATAGGGAAATCCTATTAAACCTCAGCAGACAAAGAAAAAATTGTCCTTGGTTAGGTTAGAGTTAAACAAGATCGTAAATCCAATAAACCAAAATATAAGGGAACAGCTAATCAGGCTTTCTCCACCATATACGAAACCAAATTGAAAACTTCGAAAGTGGACCAGTCAAAAGTGTTTAATCATAATTCAAAAGGCAATATTGGACAATCCGTTTTTTGTATAAGTATTATTAACAAGCTGGACAGGTCTGTTTTTTTTTCTAAAGCTACTCCAAGTTATATTTCCCTGACATTGCCATCTAGTCCTTAATTTTATAATTAGCATCGGATAAACGTCTTCTTTATTTAAAGTGTAGATTGCCCAAAGACATACAATGGTAAAGATTGGACATAGTGCATAATTCAGTTCAATTTTACTATTAAACCATAGAGGGTGTTTGGGTATAGCAGGCAACTAACAGAACACAACGGCAACAAAAACAAGTATAACATAAATTCATGTCGCCATATTTAAATTAACATTATGTTAGACCCAATGCGCCATCTGTCGATGTATAGTTGCAATGACAATGCTACATCTTGTTATGTTATATATCTTTGGATTGCGTCAGCGCGTTTTGTACATTATTTAGAATATTATTAAAAGTTACCTCTCCTTTTCAGTTATATTTCAATATTGGGTCTCAGCGATTTCCTTTCTAACGAACTTCTAACTTAGGTACTCAAAAACATGAATTCAAGTCAGATACCACAACTTACCTGTAGCAATCTAACAATGTTAGATAATTACACTTGTAAAGTAGAAAAGAGGCGGAACTTTAATCTAAGTGAGCGCTTGTAAGACCCTGATTTTTGTTAAGTGATATTTCACTTGGGCCAAAAGTGTTTAATCATAATTCACAAGGCAATATTGGACAATATGTTTTTGTATAAATATTAATAAGCTGGAGCCGGGATGGTGGCTATGAACTGGCAGCCCCAGTACCATCATAGGATACGATGGACCAATCACCCATCTATCTGAAACACAAACCGATTAACGAAACTGATACAAGAGAAACAGAAACTGAATCAACCGAAACGATGACGACCTTTAGCAAACGAAACCGGATAAGAGTAGGACAATGGAACGTTCGTACGTTAAGGGAACCCTCAAGGCTTGCCCAACTTGAGGCGCAGACAAAAAAGTACAACATTGCCGTATTGGGTATAAGCGAAATGCGTTGACCTGGGAATGGAGAGATGATATCTGCTAATGAAAACCTTGTACTGTTCAGCGGAAATGAAACAAGAAGCGAATATGGTGTAGGCTTTATAATAAGCAAGGAATTGCGCAAAACCCTCTATTCGTGGAGCCCAATTTCCGAACGCATTATAATGGCCCGTTTCTACAGCGATGTCAAAAAATATGTTACTATTGTGCAATGCTATGCACCCACGGAGGATGCAGAAGAAGAAATTAAGGACCAGTTTTACAACCAGTTAACTGCCACTATTCACAAGGTAGCGGAGCGCGACATATTACTTCTGACAGGGGATTTCAATGCAAAAATAGGTTCCAACAATGATGGCACATCTGAAATTATGGGAAAACACGGCTTGGGAGTAAAGAACAACAATGGGGAACGACTTATTGAACTTTGCCAAACATTTCAGCTGGTTATAGGCGGTTCACTATTTCCACACAAGAATATACATAAATATACATGGACGTCGGCAAACGGATACACAAAAAATCAAATAGACCACATTTGTATACGCCGCAAATGGAGAGGGTCTTTAATCGACGTGCGCACCAACAGAGGTGCTGATATTGACAGCGACCACGAGCTAGTGGTGGCGACTATAAAAATCAAGCTGAGGAGAATATATAAGAAGAACCAGAACAAAATACCGAAACGCTTTAATGTAACAAAATTGAAAAATAGTCAGAGGAGAGATGAGGTAAGCAACGCGTTAAGAGACTGTGTACTGTCGACAAACACAACATGGGAAGACACATATAAAGCAATCATAAATATAGCGAAGGATAAAATTGGTTACAACGAGAAAACGGAACGGAAAGTATGGATGTCAGAAAACACATGGAATTTAATCAACGAGCGTAATAACATGAAAATTCAAAAAATACCAACCCCACTTTTCAATCAAGTTACTCATCTTTAGCGAAAAGAGTTAAAAGAGCTGCGAGAAATGACAAAAGGAAATATTTGGAGTTAATGGCTAGCGATGCAGAAGCAGCGGCAGGTGCAAATAATATGAAAGAATTGCATCAAATTATTAATCATATTTCCAATAAAACCGGAAGCCGATCCCATGCCATAAAAGACAAAAATGGTAATCTTTTGACAGACACTGCTGAACCAACACGCAGATGGAGACAACACTTTATGGAAATAAGTAACTGTGGAAACGCGAATAATGCAGAAGCCCCTATGTCGCCAATCGAGGACGATATAGTGGATAATCAAATATCAACAGAACATCCGAGCGTAGAAGAGATCGCTAGTGTAATTACAAAGTTAAAAACTAACAAATCGCCAGGGGAAGATGGGATACCCCCGGAACTTCTACAGGCCAACCCAATCGCTTCGGCTGAATTATTATTCCCACATATACTCGAGGCATGGTCCAACGAAACATTTCCCAGCCAGTGGACAAACGGCGCCATTATAAAACTGCAAAAAAACATGATCGCAAAGATTGTAACAATTGGAGAGGCATCACGCTGCTTAATACAGTCTACAAAATAGTAGCCACAATCATAAACAACAGGCTACACTGGGTGGAAGAATCGCTACGCGACGAACAAGCTGGGTTCAGACCACATCGTAATTGTGTGGACCAGACAAATACATTGCGCATTATTATTGAACAGTCGGTTGAATGGAGATCCCCTCTTTATTTGGTATTCGTCGACTTCAAAAAAGCATTTGGCTCTTTACGGCGAAGTGCAATTTGGTCGGCATTAAAGAAAAAGAGGGTACCACAGAAAATAATAAACATTATACAAGCTATGTATACAAACAATAAACTACATGTGCGTCACAACGGAACCACAAGTGATATATTTGAAACAAATACAGGTGTTAAACAAGGTTGTCCGTTATCCCCACTCCTATTCGCCGTAACATTGGATCAAATCATGCTACAACTTGAAACGAAGAAAAGGGGAATTTTTAACGCGTGTGTAAAATCCACCCTACTTTATGGTAGCGAAACATGGAAGACTACGTCACATATAATCCAAAGACTTCAGACATTCGTGAACAGACGCCTTCGGATAATTTGTCGCATATTCTGGCCAAACCGAATCACAAACACTGATCTATGGATAATGGCAAACGAGGAACCCATAATCCGCCAAATAACAAGAAGAAAATGGAAATGGATACGCCATACACTACGGAAGCCACAGTACAGCATAGCTAGAATGGCCTTGGAATGGAACCCACAAGGTAGCAGACGTCCTGGGCAACCAAAAAACACGTGGTGAAGAACGGTCCTACATGAAATCGAAAAGCAAAATACAAACTTAGATAATTTAAAACATATTTGTAACGATAAAGTAAGATGGAATTCCTTTGTAGAAGCCCTATGTTCCCAAGTGGAATAAATAAAGGATAAAAAAATTAATAAGATGGACAGGTACGTTTTTAAAAAGATACTCGAAGTTATATTTCCCTGACATTGCCATCTATTCCTCAATATTATAATAAGCAAAGATGTATAATATTACAAAGACATACAATGGTAAAGATTGGACATCATGCAAATTTTTTTTAAATTTTCATATTCAAGCATAGAGGGCGTTTATGTATAACAGACAATTAACAGAAACAAAAGCGTACACCAATGTGAACTATGTTAAATATAACATAATTCATGTCACCATATTGTAACATCACATTATGTTAGACCACCAGCGCCATCTGCCGATGTATAGTAGCAATTGAAATGTCTTATCTTATAATATTATACATCTTTGTATTATAAGATGAGACATTTCAATTGCTACTATACATTGGCAGATGTCGCTAGTAGTCTAACATAATGTGATGTTACAATATGGTGACATGAATTATGTTATATTTAACATAGTTCACATTGGTGTACACTTTTGTTTCTGTTAATTGTCTGTTATACATAAACGCCCTCTATGCTTCAATATTAAAATTAACTCGATTGTGCATGATGTCCAATCTTTACCATTGTATGTCTTTGTAATAAGCAAAGATATATAATATAACAAGATGGGACATTTGCATCGCTACTATACATCGGCAGATGGTACTGGTGGTCTAACATAATGTGAAGTTACAATATTGTGACATGAATTATGTTATATTTAACATAGTTCACATTGGTGTACGCTTTTGTTTCTGGTTATTGTCTGTTATACATAAACGCCATCTATGCTTGAATAGTAAAATTACCTCGATTGTGCATGACAAAGACATACAATGGTAAAGATTGGACATCATGCAAAATTTTTTAAATTTTCATATTCAAGCATAGAGGTCGTTTATGCATAACAGACCATTAACAGAAACAAAAGCGTACACCAATGTGAACTATGTTAAATATAACATAATTCATGTCACCATATTGTAACATCACATTAAGTTAGACTACCAGCGCCATCTGCCGATATATAGTAGCAATTGAAATGTCTTATCTTATAATATTATACATCTTTGTGCATGATGTCCAATCTTTACCATTGTATGTCTTTGAAATTTAACTCCATTGTGCATGATGCCCAATCTTTACCATTGTATGTCTGTGGTCAATGCAGATATCAGATAGTGTGGAAAAATTGTGTGTTTTTTTTTATTTATAGCTGTTTTAACACAACATGTGTTAAAACGTAGTCTAATCACAAAGATTTTTTACAAAGTTTTTGCATTCTGCTCTATTTCGAGCTATATATCGTAGTTCATTAAACGATTTGGACGTTTCTTTACTTATTGTTCTGCGCCATGTTGTCTAAGGTCTTCCTCTCTTCCTCGAACCCTGTGGATTCCACTCCAGTGCAGCAGGCGTAACGTCATCATTCGGCTTTCGTAAGGTATGTCCGAACCATTGGTATTTTCTTCTGCGTATTTCTACTTCTATTGATGTCTGGTGAGTAACCTGCCACAGGCGTTCGTTGCTTATCACTCTTGGCCACCATATGTTGAGGATGTTGCGGAGGCATCTGTTTATATATGTTTGGAGTTTATTGGTGACAGCTTGCGTAACCAACCATGTCTCGCAGCCGTATAGAAGTGTTGATTTAACGCACGCGTTGAATATCTTAAGCTTTGTAGTTTGATTTATTTTGTTGCTTCTCCAGACACGGTACATACATGCAAAAACTCCTTTTGCTTTGCGTAGTCTGTTGTCAATATCTTCCATTGTACCCCCTGTGCTGTTTAAGACGCTGCTAAGATATTCAAAATTATCAACATTCTCTACTTCGCCATTGTTGATACATAGGGGTGAGTTGTTATTTGTGTTGATTCGCATACATTTCGTTTTGCGCGTGTTAATTTTCAGCCCAATTTTGTATGCCTCCTGAGAGATTTCTGAGATCTGTGATTGCATATCTTGATGTCTGGTTGCAAGTAGAACTATGTCGTCAGCGTATGCGAGAGCAGATAGGTTGTTGAATCTCCAGGGAATGACTTGTTTTTGGTCTAGATTGTTAAGAACCAGGTCCAGCGTTGCAATAAATAGAATTGGTGAAAGTGCACACCCTTGTTTTACCCCACTCACGCTGGGGAATTCTCCACTCAAGCACCCATCGTGTATCACCCTAGTGGAATTCCCTTCACTTCCAAGGCTTTCCATATATAATCTCTCCTTAGCGCATCGAAGGCCTTCTCAAAGTCCGCGAATGTCAGATAAAGGGTGGAGTTAAATTCTGCGTATTGTTCGATGAAGTTCCTGACCGCACTAATATGGCCTATGCAGCTACGGTTTGGTCGGAAACCAGCTTGGGTGCTGGGTAATTGTCTGTCTAACTCGCTCAAAATCAAAAGAATGATTTGATTAAACAGCTTGGTTATTGATGGTAGAAGCGAGATTTCTCTCCAGTTGTTACGGATTTTCTTGTCCCCTTTCTTTGGAAGCTTTATAATAATTGATTCCTTCCATTCATTTGGTATATCCTCCAGTATCCATATTTTTTCAAAGAGTGGGAGAAGGAGTGAGGCCATTTTTTCGGAGTTTATTTTAAAACATTCAGCGGGGATTCCGTCGTTCCCTGCAGTCTTTCCAGATTTTATCTTGAGTATTGCATCTTTAACTTCATCTATACTCGGTGGAGATGAAGATATGTTCACATTTGGTTGGGGTATGCTTGATAATAGCAACCCGTCTATGTCTTCATCATAAATGACATTTAGCGTTCGCTCAAAATGTTGCTTCCATGCCTCCAATTGTGCTGCAGTGTCTGTTACTAGCTTTCCGTTATCATCAAGGATTGGGTAGTTAAAACGTCCGCGAGAGCCATTGATATCTCTTATTATATTAAATAGATCTTTTGTATTGCCTAGCTTGTCAAGGAAAGTGTTTTTGTCGTGCTTGGCTTTTCGCTTTATTCTTGCATTAAAATTTCTGAGTTCTGCATCCAGAGATTTACTGGTGATGTCATCTGTACGAGATAGAAGCCGAATTTTCACTTTTGATCTTTCCTGAATAAGACCCCAGCATTCTTCGGACATCCACTCCTTTCTCTTTCGCTTGTGATAGCCAAGCGTGCTTTCGCATTCATTTTTCAACTGGCTTTTTAAGTTATTCCAAATTTCCTCGGGTGTATTTTCATAGTTTAGCCTAATGTTGTTTATTTTGGCGGATAGGTCATTGTGTACAGCTTCATCATTGAGATTTTTAACTTCAAACTTTTTCGCAGTTCTGATAGAGACATTTTTCTTAGGTCTGATGTTTATGCAGAGCTCACATAAGAGCAAGTAGTGATCGCTTCCTATTTCAGCGCTTCTTTTATTTCTAACATCACAGCAGATGTTAAACCAATCTCGGGAGACACAAATGTGATCTATTTGTGTGTTGACTTTTCTATTGGGCGATTTCCACGTGACTTTGTGTATGGTTTTGTGGGAAAAAATCGAACCTGCTATTTTTAAGTTGTGGTTGTTACATAATTCCAGAAAGAGCTCTCCATTTTTATTGCAAGCGCCCAAGGCATGCTTTCCCATAATATTTTCGTAACCCGAATTATTTTCACCAATTTGAGCATTAAAGTCCCCCATTAAAATAATAATATAATTTTCTGGAATCTCTGATAGCGTCTTTTCAGGTATGTTGTAGAATAATTCTTTTTCGTCTAGCATTGTCTCTTCAGTGGGTGCATAGCATGGCACGAAGGAAATATTGTTTTTCATCCCTTTCAGCCTCACCATTATTAGTCTTTCTGATATGGGTTCCCAAGACATTAATGACTTTATAATATTTTTCGAGATATAAATTCCGACTCCACGGATATGTGGATCATTTTCTCTTGGCATCCCAGAATGTAACAGTGTCCCTCCACTATCGTCTATAGTTCGGTCAGTTCCGTTCAAACGTACCTCGCTTAAACCAATTAGGTCAATTTTCAACCTCTCACATTCTTTGGTGAGCTGTTCACGCTTTCCATCTTGGTGGAAACATTGTAGCGCCATCTATTCTTCAATTTTTAATTTCATTAAATTCAATCTAGCGAATTGTTTGAGAGAAATGTGACTTACTGAGTCTACTTTTGGGCGGAATATTTAAATATTAATCAATAATGGACCAATGGTTTTCAACTGAAAGATTTAAATTAAAGTCCAGGCTTATTGATTTGCTAAGAATAAATAACGCCGATTTTGGAAAACTTTTGAAATACAAATACAAATATGTTTAAGTCTCATCCGATTATATCCTTCCCTTCTTACTAAATTATTTAAATCCAAATAACCAATGAGGACAACATTTTGTCCTGCAAACACTGCGTATTAAAAAAAAAACAAAAAGTAATACAAACAATTCCACAATTGTCTATAAATTCTCGAAAACAAATTTTCTTTTATTGATCTGTCAAATTCTTCAGTAATTTTATGTAATGTGAACAGATTAGTAAACATTTATCCAATTTTGTCGACAATTGCAGGACCGAGACCTTCAACCGCCTTACCAGCCACATGAGCCTATATTTAATGAAAGGGTAAAAAATAATTTTATTTGCAATTTTAAGATTTAAAATTTTCTGCAGTTAACTTACTCCTGCTCTAATGTATTCGCCTTTGTTGCCACCTCTACCTCTACCGCCGCCTCCGCGTCTACCTCCCCTGG
Organism: Musca autumnalis; assembly: GCF_047663935.1. Lineage (NCBI taxonomy): Eukaryota > Metazoa > Arthropoda > Insecta > Diptera > Muscidae > Musca > Musca autumnalis. The sequence continues at coordinate 30,068,276 of NW_027411755.1, forward strand.
CCTCAATTTGACCTGTAGCCAAGGCCAAGATTAGGGCCACCACAGCGAAAATGTGACAAAAATTCATTTTTAGTTGTTTTTCCGTTGTTTTAAGAAGTTAACTTGCCGTAACCGGAGGACTGTTAATTGTAGTCTGAGGATTCCGAGCATAACACGGAGTTTATATAGGCAAACATGTTGTGGCAAATTTCTATTTTTTACCAAAATGATTCAATGATATGCCAATAACATAATTAGTTCTTCGATAACCGCACAACAATTTATTATTGAAATTAATAGCGACTACATTCAACAATGAGGATTAATCACCAATTCTAAATAACTATTTTTTTGCAATTACCACAACTCGTGGTATCCTCTCATTCAAGTGGTCTTGACCAATCTCATCTAAAAGTGTATACAAATTTGGTTGTACAACCCTACTTTATATATCATTATTGGTACTAAAGTCTAGCGGTGAAATGCAAATAATTTGACAAAGATATATAACATAACAAGATGGGACATTTTTATTGCCAAAGACATACAATGGTAAAGATTGGCAAAGACATAGAACTGTAAAGATTGGACATAGTGCATAATGCAGTTCAATTTTCCTATTAAACCATAGAGGGTGTTTGTGTATAAAATACAACTAACAGAACACGACGGCAACAAAAACAAGTATAACATAATTTTAGGTCACCATATTGGAATATAACATTATATTAGACCTCCAGCACCATCTGCCGATGTATAGTAGCAATGTAAATGTCCCATCTTGTTATATTTTATGTCTTTGAGATTGGACATAATGCACAATGGAGTCAAATTTTAATATTCAAGTATAGAGGGCGCTTATGTATAACTGACAGTTAACAGGATGCAACAGAAATAAAATCGTACACAAATGTGAATCATAGACAAATAAAAGAATAGACAAAGCAATCCTCTCACCTAAATTCTCTCACTCACTGAGAATTGAGTCAGTTTACGAGATACTCAATTTTTAAAATGGCAAGAACTATACATTTTGAAACTATTTTTGATGGTAAAAGACAATTTGTGGGTAGTATTTGGCCGGATCTACACCCTGATATAAAAAAATCAAACAAATCTTGCAATTTACCCAAAAACAAAATGCAATTGAGTGAACACATAGCATATTGGTTGTAAGAGCGTTAAATATAACATAATGTCATGTGACAATATTGTAAAATGACATTATGTTAGACCCCCCCCCCCCAGCTCCATCTGCCGGCGTATAGTAGCAATGTAAATATCCCATCTTGTTATATATCTTTGGTCAAAGACATATATTGGTAAAGATTGGACATCATTCACAATGGAGTTCAATTTAAATATTCAAGCATAGAGTGCGTTTATGTATAACAGACAATTAACAGAAACAAAATCGTACACCAATGTGAACTATGTTAAATATAACATAATTCATGTCACAATATTGTAACTTCACATTATGTTATACCACCAGTACCATCTGCCGATGTATAGTAGCAATGGAAATGTCCCATCTTGTAATATTTTATGTCTTTGGTCTATCCCAAAGACATAAATTGGTAAAGATTGGACATCATTTACAATGGAGTTCAATTTATATATTCAAGCATAGAGTGCGTTTATGTATAACAGACAATTAACAGAAACAAAATCGTACACCAATGTGAACTATGTTAAATATAACATAATTCATGTCACAATATCGCAACATCACATTATGTTAGACCACCAGCACCATCTGCCGATGTATAGTAGCAATGGAAATATCCCATCTTGTAATATTGTATATCTTTGTCTATCCAAAGACATAAATTGGTAAAGATTGGACATCATTCACAATGGAGTTCAATTTAAATATTCAAGCATAGAGTGCGTTTATGTATAACAGACAATTAACAGAAACAAAATCGTACACCAATGTGAACTATGTTAAATATAACATAATTCATGTCACAATATTGTAACTTCACATTATGTTATACCACCAGTACCATCTGCCGATGTATAGTAGCAATGGAAATGTCCCATCTTGTAATATTTTATGTCTTTGGTCTATCCCAAAGACATAAATTGGTAAAGATTGGACATCATTCACAATGGAGTTCAATTTATATATTCAAGCATAGAGTGCGTTTATGTATAACAGACAATTAACAGAAACAAAATCGTACACCAATGTGAACTATGTTAAATATAACATAATTCATGTCACAATATCGCAACATCACATTATGTTAGACCACCAGCACCATCTGCCGATGTATAGTAGCAATGGAAATGTCCCATCTTGTAATATTTTAGCTTCGTTCCTGTACTTTTTAATGGTAAAACTCGTAAAAGAGAGAACTGCAAAAAATTTGTTCTCACACAAAAGTTTTTTGAAATAGTTCGGGAACGGAAAAATGGAAAATACGTCAAAAAAACTGGAACAAATGTCAAAGTCGGCGTATCAGCCAATCAGACGCCGGCAACCATGTTACTATTTTTTTACTCGCCCAAATTTGTCGTGTAAAAAGTTTTTAAAGAGAGCGTCATTCAGCGCCATTTTTGTTTAAAGAGAAGTGAACATTTTACAACTTTTTTGTGTACGGGAACGCTTTTTCGAGTAAAATGTGTAAAAGTCGTAAAAATTGTAAAAACTTTTTAGTTCTGGAACACAGCATTTATGTCTTTGGTCTATCCCAAAGACATACTATGGTAAAGATTGGACATCATTCACAATGGAGTTCAATTTATATATTCAAGCATAGAGTGCGTTTATGTATAACAGACAATTAACAGAAACAAAAGCGTACACCAATGTGAACTATGTTAAATATAACATAATTCATGTCACAATATTGTAACTTCACATTATGTTATACCACCAGTACCATCTGCCGATGTATAGTAGCAATGGAAATGTCCCATCTTGTAATATTGTATATCTTTGTCTATCCAAAGACATAAATTGGTAAAGATTGGACATCATTCACAATGGAGTTCAATTTAAATATTCAAGCATAGAGTGCGTTTATGTATAACAGACAATTAACAGAAACAAAATCGTACACCAATGTGAACTATGTTAAATATAACATAATTCATGTCACAATATTGTAACTTCACATTATGTTAGACCACCAGTACCATCTGCCGATGTATAGTAGCAATGGAAATGTCCTATCTTGTTATGTTATACATCTTTGGTCTATCGGTGAAAACGATAATTTTAGATAAAGATGGCGCTTGAACAATATAGTTAGGATATGATGAAGTAGTAAATAATGTATATATATTAACTATATAATTACTAATAATTTTTAAAAATCTTTTCCAGCCTGCGATCAATCAAACTTTGTCACCATCATCAGAAAACCATGTTAATATTTCATCTAATGTAGCCAGTGAAGATAAGAATCAAAAGGAACCAAAAAATTTTTTCGCATCAACATGGGATAAAACTAAAAATTATTTTCATAAAATATTTTCTAAGGTAGGTTAACAATAACATTAGACAGAACATATCGATGTCTTACTTCCTCATCCTCGCATCTTAAAAAGAAACATTTTCAAGAATGATAAAAAACGATAATTTTTTAATGCAGTTATTATGAAATTAATAATTTTCTAATAATTGCATTTAAACTTTTACCCAAAACCGTACGTATCAAAAAATTATCGCTTTTTATCTCTCCTGGATATTTTTTTTTAAATACGAGGTTGAGTAATCCAATTATTATTTATATTTAAATATTCTGTCCAAAACTATGCTTATTGAATGAATGGTACAATAATTTACAGGTAGAATTAAGTGCCAGCTGTTTTGATTCTCCTGTAATACTAGTGTCAAATTCCAAAAGATATTTTGTATTCTTATTTCTTCCTATGTACATTAGGGTTATATATTTTTTGAGAGCAAAATATCATTCAGAATAAAACCTATTTACCATGAATATCTCCGAAGATAAAACGGGAATACCTCCCTCATGTCAATGAAAGATTCTTCGAGTCCGAACGAACTGCCTCACATATTATGACACCACATATGGGGACGCTACTTCAGAGCAATTTCGTGAGGGATTTTAGCCACCGCGAAGTTGGTGTCCAAGACGGACTACACAATAATATACCCAATATCGATCTTCACACTACGATCTTGCATATTATGAACATATTTGTGTCAATTTTTGTTTTCATATGCACAATAGGGTTATGACCCAGGAAAAATCCTCATTACAAACCTCCTTTCCCACCCATTATTTTAACAAGGGCATGTCGCGCGATATATCTGGTTATTTTGTAACCACTGAAATAAGTAGTCAGAATCTACTCAGTATCTACTTATTTCAGTGGTTACAATCTACCTATTTCAGTGGTTACAAAATAACCAGATATATCGCGCGACATGCCCCTGTTAAAATAATGGGTGGGAAAGGAGGTTTGTAATGAGGATTTTTGTTGGGGACTTTTTGACCTTTTTTTCTCAAAAATGATTTCCTGTAGCAGGAATGAATGAACTTTCATCGTCCATGACAACCCGAAGAACTCGATCCAGCACTTGTTGCTGGCAACTGATGAACTTGGGTGCGTGGTATCCTTTCGCTTCAAACATTTGCTGCAGTCGAACTACAACGCCTGTCTTGTTGCCGGTATTCACGCTTGTTGTATCAGCAACAATCATCATCAGAGGTTGAACTCCTCTAACACATTCTGGAGACCTTCTGTGATTGTTTTAGCTTTCCCACCTTTCAATGTGAGCCCAGTCAATCTAATTTCTTTAAATTCGTTCTTGAGGACCAATGCCTGATATTCATAGCTCTCAAGGTGTTTGCCGTCAAAATGCATGCTCCACTTATCTAGATAAAGGGTGTTTACCGAGTGGTTCTTCAACCGAGCAGCTTCCTTGTAGATAGCCCTGTGAATTCCTGAGTGACATGGGGTTGGGATTTCAATGCCTTCAGGGGAAAGCTGCTGGAACATCGTAGCTGCTTTATTGGACGAAATCTTTGACTTGTAACAAGGCGTCTTGCAATGCCTGTTTGGTTGTGCGTCCCTTTGCTCGTTGATGCTGCATTTTTATCCTCCCAGGGACTATCTGTACTACTGTCGTAAAAATACGAGCCACTTTCGGAACAATCAGGTATCGCTATGCTGGTAAATGTGGGCGCACTCGCTTCTATTGTCTTCTTTCGCTTGGACGGGTGAATGGTATTGACACCAGCAGGTTTGCCGCTTGAATAACCAACGCGGCCTTTGCTCTCAATTTGCAGTGTTTCTCATCTTCTTTGCACATCCACTCGCCCTTTACATTAGTGATGTCAATCAGTTCCCTCATTGGATCAAAGTTTCGTTTTCTTCTGCAGCTCTCGTAGTATTTCAGAAGAGTTCTTAGTTTTGCCTGAATGGCTTGGTCCGATATATGCGGGAAGTTCAATACTTTACTCCATAGAACCTTAAGCTCACAGCAATTAGAGCGATCCTCTCTGTACGTGCTGTAGACTGAAGACATTTGATGCGACCAATGACGTGTATCTTCAGGGACATGCGACTCCTTTCACCCAGAGCTGTTTCCACAATTGCCACTATGCCTCTTCTTAATGGCGCTTGAAACTGGACTAGGTTCTTTGTTCTTCTCCGTGTTGGAAGCACTCTTCTTGAATGACATGTTATAATTAACTTTTCACTTCACTTTCACTTTTTATATTTGTTCTTTTCGGGGTTTTCGACACTTGTTGAATGACACAAAACGATCAATGAACACCTATTTATACAAGAATTTTTCAATATTTTTCTGGCAGGTACTTATAAATGGGATTATTTATGGTGACATTATACCTGATTCAGCACGTGTGCGTTGAACATTTTAAAAAATTTTAAAAAATTTCGAAAAAAATAAGGCTAATAAATGTGGTTTCTGCAGTCAACGGAAAAACACACATCAATAAAAAATACATTGAATGTAAAAAAACCGGGTAAATGTCAAAAAGGACAATGAAAACGTGACAATATCGATTAGTTGTCAATGAGAACCGTACCTAAAATTCTCTGAGCAATATTTTTGTGGAATATTTGGATGCTGTAAAATCTCATCTTGTGGTACTTTTACTACGGTTCAAGAAAGAAAGGACGAAAAGGACATGAAAGGTATTGCGTTAGAAGAATGAAATGTTCTACAAAAAGATTCGCCATTCGATTTGACTGAAGACATGTAATCTCAAAACGCAGCTACAATAACGGCAAACAGAGATATAAAGCTCTTTTCTCAAGCATCATAGGCGAAAATTCAAAAAATTCATCGCGCGATATCTCAGAACCTTGACCTATGGGGAAAATTTCCTTTTGGGTTCTTAATATACCCACTAAGGACTTTCATCTCCAGAAGGAATTTTCCACCGCACAGACCTTGAGTTCCAATTTGTGGCACAGTGTTATTAAAAAGGTCACGCACAAACCACTTTGAAATTATATTTCTGTGACAAATTTTACATTTTTTTTCTTTTTTGTTAGTTTTATAAACCCAAAACGGAAAAAATTTAAAATTTGTATTACTCCCACGAAGAGCCACATAACCTATGAATAAAATGAGACATTGATCATAAAAATCGATGAACATCTCACGTTTTTATTTACAATTAAGTGAAGGTATCACATGTTGAATCGAACGTATCTCTCGGGAAAAAACTTTGACGATTTTTTATGATTCTCACAATTTGTAAATTAGTGAAAAAAGGATAACTCATTTTTATGATTGCGGTAGGGAGATAATAAACTCTCATAAATTTATGACTAATTGCTCTACTGGTTCATTTATGGGAGTTACTCCTTTACATTCAATGTATTTTTTATTGATGTGTGTTTTTCCGTTGACTGCAGAAACCACATTTATTAGCCTTATTTTTTCGAAATTTTTTAAAATGTTCAACGCACACGTGCTGAATCAGGTATAATGTCACCATAAATAAGCCCATTTATAAGTACCTGCCAGAAAAATATTGAAAAATTCTTGTATAAATTCGATCAATGAACACCTGATCGTTTTGTGTCATTCAACAAGTGTCGAAAACCCCGAAAAGAACAAATATAAAAAGTGAAAGTGAAGTGAAAAGTTAATTATAACATGTCATTCAAGAAGAGTGCTTCCAACACGGAGAAGAACAAAGAACCTAGTCCAGTTTCAAGCGCCATTAAGAAGAGGCATAGTGGCAATTGTGGAAACAGCTCTGAGTGAAAGGAGTCGCATGTCCCTGAAGATACACGTCATTGGTCGCATCAAATGTCTTCAGTCTACAGCACGTACAGAGAGGATCGCTCTAATTGCTGTAGAGCTTAAGGTTCTATGGAGTAAAGTATTGAACTTCCCGCATATATCGGACCAAGCCATTCAGGCAAAACTAAGAACTCTTCTGAAATACTACGAGAGCTGCAGAAGAAAACGAAACTTTGATCCAATGAGGGAACTGTTTGACATCACTAATGTAAAGGGCGAGTGGATGTGCAAAGAAGATGAGAAACACTGCAAATTGAGAGCAAAGGCCGCGTTGGTTATTCAAGCGGCAAACCTGCTGGTGTCAATACCATTCACCCGTCCAAGCGAAAGAAGACAATAGAAGCGAGTGCGCCCACATTTACCAGCTCAGCGATACCTGATTGTTCGGAAAGTGGCTCGGATTTTTACGACAGTAGTACAGATAGTCCCTGGGAGGATAAAAATGCAGCATCAACGAGCAAAGGGACGCACAATCAAACAGGCATTGCAAGACGCCTTGTTACAAGTTCAGAGATTTCGTCCAATAAAGCAGCTACGATGTTCCAGCAGCTTTCCCCTGAAGGCATTGAAATCCCAACCACAGTGCTGTCTTCAAGGAAGCTACTCGGTTGAAGAACCACTTGGTAAACACCCTTTATCTAGATAAGTGGAGCATGCATTTTGACGGCAAACACCTTGAGAGCTATGAACATCAGGCAGTGGTCCTCAAGAACGAATTTAAAGAAATTAGATTGACTGGGCTCAAATTGAAAGGTGGGAAAGCTAAAACAATCACAGAAGGTCTCCAGAATGTGTTAGAGGAGTTCAACCTCTGGGGATCAATTGTGATGATTATTGCTGATACAACAAGCGTGAATACCGGCAACAAGACAGGCGTTGTAGTTCGACTGCAGCAAATGTTTGAAGCGAAAGGTTACCACGCACCCAAGTTCATCAGCTGCCAGCACCAAGTGCTGGATCGAGTTCTTCGGGTTGTCATGGACGATGAACTCCATGCGTCTACAACATCACCAAACATCGAATACTCTTTTGTGAAGGATTTGATGAAAAACTATGCTCAATTGAAAGCAGTCTTCAGTAATGGTACAACTTTGATTAAGGAAACAGGTGGATGGAGAGACGACATGAAGCTTCTCTTCTACCTTACTCGTGTTTTCCGCCATTTCACTGAGAAGACCGAGATTCCTTTTATAGATTTTAAGCAGATCCCAAACATTTGCAATGCACGCTGGAACTCTCGTGCCATTCTAGCTCTACTTGCTTTTATACTGATGCCTTAAATATGGAGCAGGTTGCGTAAAATCTGTTTATTCATTTCTTATTCATGGGCTGATCATTGGTTCAGTAGTCAATTGTTCCGCTCTGAAGATTTCGCAGAACTATCTGCAGCTCTGAATGACTACCCAAAAGTTCTCAAATGCTTGAGTACTCATTGGAAAAAAGATAAATCTCCAATTAACATTGCCCAAAGCAACCAGTGTTGTGAGCGCGCGATCAAAGATATGCAAGACTTATACAACTCCTGCCGTAACAAGGACAACCCTCACTGAGATTCATCCTCTCCAATGACAATGTGAATATTTAACTTTCTTTTGTGTTTTATGATCCTTGTTTTGTTAGTATATTTATTTTAGTTATTATTTACTTTATTATTTATATACTTTTTAATATCTACTTATAGTGACTCGAAAAAATGTCAAAAATGCATAAATAAAAATTTTCAAATGATTTTGTTAAAGCTAAGATTTTATGTAATCTTATGTAAAAGTTCGTCCCAATATGATACATGAATATGAGGTTGTAAAAAGTCATAACCCTAATGCACAACTTAAAACAATCTTTTTTAGCAGAACAGGGACCTAATTACGACATTCGCTTCAATCGAGTATTTGCTCATGAATGAAAAAATCGAACTATGAAAAACTGTTCGCGCCACCACACGTACATTTACTGAAGTAGATGCGTTAGCAATTTGTTACAAAAATGTCAAGACAAAAATAAATCATTTCGTAAATTTTTCTAGATTCGAAATTATTACCCAAAGTATTATACAACGATTTCAACAAATATTTAATTTTTTTTATTAATTATTTTGTATTTTAGTGTTTGTTTCAAAATAAACACACTTTTTACCATCTACTTTTTGCGATGGAGAGAAAACTTTTTTTGCGATGGAGAGAAGGTTGCACAAAATGTGCCTTATATTGTAAAATAAAAAAAAAAATTAAAACCCCAATAAACATATTTCTTTATTTTTTAAAATTTTGCCTGATAGGGCGAAAATCATTTTTAATGATTTTTATTAATTTTCTCGTTTAGAGTTAAGCTTGATGATCGAAATTTTTTTGCAAGTGAAAAAGGTTAGCCAATGACTCGGGCCCACACAGTCATTTTCTTTATTTCAAAAACAAAAGTTTGAAGCAACCTTTCATTTTTCATGACATTTTTAGCTACCACAAACAGTTTTGTAACAAATATCCTTCCTGCTTGCAATTGTCAATTTAGAGGAATTGAACATAAATCGAATTTTCATTAATGATTTTCAAATTTATGTAACCAAATCTAAAAATATTTATTTTTGAAATTAAAATAATTTTACTGACACATTTTTTATGTTTTTGTTTACAAATACCAGTGACACTAGTATTACATACAAAAACGAATTTCTATGTGGTTGTTGTTACGTTTGCTGTACAACAACACTTGCCTCTACCTGTAAAATAATTGTGCCATGCATTGGAGACCAAAAAATCAAGTATAGATGGAGTCATGGCGCAAAGTGTACTGGAAAGGATAGTTTTGAAGATTTCTTATTCACTTTTGGGCATTTCTGGCCAATTTTAAAGAATCCTCTGTAAAAAACATTTTTCTCTTGCAGCACGGTGATACTGTTGAGCATAATAAGACAGCTCAAATTAAAGCTGAGGAGCCAAAGAGAAAATCTTCCTTGGAAAAGGTAAATAGTGTAACAATTAAAGAAAATGATAAAGGCAATGAACCGAAACATAATCGATCGGCTAATCGGACTTTCTTAACCACACCAGAATCCAAATTAAATACTACTAAACTGGGCCATTCAAAATTGAATGATTATAATAATGTCGGCAATAGTGAACACTCCATTTTTAAAATCACATAAAGCCACTGGTCGTTTAGACTACACAAAATATGGTTGCAAAAATTGGCGTAAAACTCTGGATTTTTCGAATATTTTTGTGGGTTTTTAGAAATACACCTATATTAGCCTCCAAAGTTGTTGGCATTTTTAAAAGAAGGCTCGATTCGAAGAAAACTCTAAATTTTAGAGAAAAAGTTACTTGTTTAAAAATGCTTAAGAAGTCTCAAAAATATCATTTTCATATACAATTTTTTGTTTTATTTTTTTTTTTTCAAATATAATAAATAATTATTAATATTTTTTCAGTCTGGGGTCAATCAAACTTTGTCACCATCATCAGGACACCAATTTAATATTACATCCAATATAGTCGGTAATGCTGAACATAAAGAGCCAAAGCAAGTCGAACCCAAAAAACCAAACAAAAAATCCACATGGAATTCGGTTAAAAATGGCCTCGCTAAAAAAGCTGCTACGGTAGGTGACTATAAAATTGGAACGAAAAAATAATTTTCATCATCAAGTATTAAAAAAAGAATATGTACTTAGTTTTGGGATGACTACTAAGATTCCTTAAAGATCATAAGTAGTTGAATGTAGAATAATTTTGTTATTATTCTTTTTCCAGGAGCCAAAGAACACAAAACCTGCCCTAAAGTCTACCTATGATGATTCAGTTAAACTAACTCTGATTTATGTTGGATGTGGTCTGGCAATTCTAGCGACAGTCGGAATAGTTGCTTATGTTTTCACCCGTCAACGAAAATCGTATAATACGAATTAATCAAAAAAGAAGAAAAATGTATTGAAAATTTTTAGAAATAAAAATATAATGATATTAAATTGTATTTTTTATTATGAAAAAATAAGCACTTTTTCGAACCTCAGTTTTATCTGTGTCCAAGCCCGACCGTAGGTGAGGATTAGCAGACAGAAGGTATGCCTTACAAGGGTCCAGAAAGAGCATTTGACCAAGTTGCTGAACATGACATTAAATTAGTTTTGAATTAGTATTTTGTCCTACGCTCGGAAAGTTCTTCTCCCAGGGGGGAAACTCAAAATAATGGTATGAGGTCTATAAACATCTAGAAATTCCGTCACATCAATGAATTTCATGCAACGTTCTAACATCAGTAATTTCGTTTGCAAGTTGGTGATCAATCAGTCAGTCACTCAATCGTCACTCGAAAACAATAAGTCAAGTCACAAACCCTAACGAGTTCGTACGATTATAACCATCTAACATAAGTGCAGCGCTCCCTACATGTGAAAACGTAGTTTGGAATGTAGATGTCGCAGTCATGTTCCTTGAAACGCTTGCGTGGGCCTTATTGGGGATCTTCCGACCATTACGTGGGTTTTCAAAGAATATTTTTTCATCGATTCTCAGACCAATAAACGTGGATTTTTAAAGAATATTTTTTCATTCATCCTCAGACCAATAAACGTGGATTTTTAAAGAATATTTTTTCATTCATCCTCAGACCAATAAACGTGGATTTTTAAAGAATATTTTTTCATTCATCCTCAGACCAATAAACGTGGATTTTTAAAGAATATTTTTTCATTCATCCTCAGACCAATAAACGTGGATCTTTAAAGAATATTTTTTCATTCATCCTCAGACCAATAAACGTGGATTTTTAAAGAATATTTTTTCATTCATCCTCAGACCAATAAACGTGGATTTTTAAAGAATATTTTTTCATTCATCCTCAGACCAATAAACGTGGATTTTTAAAGAATATTTTTTCATCCATCGTCAGACCAATAAACGTGGATTTTTAAAGAATATTTTTTCATCCATCCTCAGACCAATAAACGTGGATTTTTAAAGAATATTTTTTCATCCATCCTCAGACCAATAAACGTGGATTTTTAAAGAATATTTTTTCATCCATCCTCAGACCAATAAACGTGGATTTTTAAAGAATATTTTTTCATCCATCCTCAGACCAATAAACGTGGATTTTTAAAGAATATTTTTTCATCCATCCTCAGACCAATAAACGTGGATTTTTAAAGAATATTTTTTCATCCATCCTCAGACCAATAAACGTGGATTTTTAAAGAATATTTTTTCATCCATCCTCAGACCAATAAACGTGGATTTTTAAAGAATATTTTTTCATCCATCCTCAGACCAATAAACGTGGATTTTTAAAGAATATTTTTTCATCCATCCTCAGACCAATAAACGTGGATTTTTAAAGAATATTTTTTCATCCATCCTCAGACCAATAAACGTGGATTTTTAAAGAATATTTTTTCATCCATCCTCAGACCAATAAACGTGGATTTTTAAAGAATATTTTTTCATCCATCCTCAGACCAATAAACGTGGATTTTTAAAGAATATTTTTTCATCCATCCTCAGACCAATAAACGTGGATTTTTAAAGAATATTTTTTCATCCATCCTCAGACCAATAAACGTGGATTTTTAAAGAATATTTTTTCATCCATCCTCAGACCAATAAACGTGGATTTTTAAAGAATATTTTTTCATCCATCCTCAGACCAATAAACGTGGATTTTTAAAGAATATTTTTTCATCCATCCTCAGACCAATAAACGTGGATTTTTAAAGAATATTTTTTCATCCATCCTCAGACCAATAAACGTGGATTTTTAAAGAATATTTTTTCATCCATCCTCAGACCAATAAACGTGGATTTTTAAAGAATATTTTTTCATCCATCGTCAGACCAATAAACGTGGATTTTTAAAGAATATTTTTTCATCCATCCTCAGACCAATAAACGTGGATTTTTAAAGAATATTTTTTCATCCATCCTCAGACCAATAAACGTGGATTTTTAAAGAATATTTTTTCATCCATCCTCAGACCAATAAACGTGGATTTTTAAAGAATATTTTTTCATCCATCCTCAGACCAATAAACGTGGATTTTTAAAGAATATTTTTTCATCCATCCTCAGACCAATAAACGTGGATTTTTAAAGAATATTTTTTCATCCATCCTCAGACCAATAAACGTGGATTTTTAAAGAATATTTTTTCATCCATCCTCAGACCAATAAACGTGGATTTTTAAAGAATATTTTTTCATTCATCCTTAGACCAAAAAACGTGGATTTTTAAAGAATATTTTTTCATCCATCCTCAGACCAAAAAATGTGGATTTTTATAGAATATTTTTTCATCCATCCTCATACCAAAAAACGTGGATTTTTAAAGAATATTTTTTCATCCATCTTCAGACCAATAAACGTGGATTTTTAAAGAATATTTTTTCATCCATGCTCAGACCAAAAAACGTTGATTTTGAAAGAATATTTTTTCATCCATCCTCAGACCAAAAAACGTGGAATTTTAAAAAAATATTTTTTCATCCATTCTCAGGCAAATAAACGTGGATTTTAAAAAATAGTTTTTCATCCATCCTCATGCAAATAAACGTGGATTTTTAAAGAATATTTTTCATCAATCCTCAGACCATAAAGCGTGGGTTTATGAATAATATTTTTACATCGATTCTCTGTCCAAAAAACGTGTGGTTTTTTAAGAATATTCCATCGATTTCAATACAAACAATTTTATGTGGTCCAAGGGTCAGAAAGTTCATTCGTTGTGGAAAAGAAAAAAGCTCAATATTGCTGTGGGGCTCTTACACTTCCACTTATACTTCCATGTCAGCCATTTCGTTTGGGAGTTGATGTCCAATCAGTCAGTCACTCATCACCTAACTGATCATAAACTAAAAAGCCCAGCCACAAACATTAACCAAAATGCCCTCCACATGCCAATTTCGGTACTAATGTCAGTTTGTACACGGAAACTGATGGCCCACATAGGTTCTCATTGGAATTTTGGGAGTCATTCCTTTCGATAGTGCAAATCAGCCATTTTATACGGGCACCGTAGAATATTTTAGAGCTTTGGGTCAAGTTTGGACTTGCCCAGGAAAAAATAATTATTTTGCTGTAATCAGGTCGGAGTCTAGCAAATGGTGCTTGCGAATCATTAACAACACGATAAATTTGTCATCTATAGAAGTGATGGACTTCTTGCTGAATTTCAATTTTCAATTTCAATTTATTTCCATTTTATAATGCCCAGTCTTTCAACCTTAGGGCTGTATACTACATTTGAGCTTAAAATAACAAATTGCATAACTTAATATTGTAGCTTAAAATTAATAAGGAAAGGCTGTTAAACTACTCCAATCAAAACAGAATACTCATCATAATAAAGGGTAAAAAAACATATAAATTTGCATCTCCTTACAGAAAACTTTTGATTTAAATGCATGAATTGAAACTACTCCAGCAAGGAGTGGGAGGGATGTTCAACTACTCCAAACAAAACATACAAGGTTTAAGAATTGATTGTATTAAAATAGTAAAATATATAAGTTATATAAAAAAATCATATTAAAAAAAAAAACTTTTGATTGAGTTGTGACTACTCCAGAACAATATTCAATATAAAAAAGGAAAACAGTTAATGGAATTTGAACTACTCCAATAAAAAATACGTTTTGATATATGAATGTATAAGTTTATCATTGCAATGCAAATATGAGCAATAAAAGGGCAATAACAATATATATAATGGGGCAAAAAAATATATATAATTGGGCAAAACTAAGAGTAATTTGAAATAAAATACTCTAGCATCTTTTCCCGAAATAAAATAGATGAAAGATTAAAAGTTTTTAAGGGCTGTGGCAATGAATTATAAACCCGAGCAACACGTACATGAAAAGATCGTTCTAGAGAAGATGATAGCATTGGGATACGAATTTGACGATTTCGCGAAGACCTCATGAAATTAAACATTTTGAGAAAGTGAAGTGGAGTCTGCTTCTTAAAACATTTATAAAAAAGGAGGTACATCCGTAGCTTTATAAAATCATGAAACTTGCAACCTAAGAAATCAACAACGAATGAAGTAACGCGCTGCCAACATCTGACTGAATAAACGTACCTTATTACTCTGTTAAAAGCTACTCTTAAAAGAATTTCTACGCCATGAAATGTTAGGATCTTCTAAAAGACGATTCAGGGTAAACGTTTTAAAGAGAAACCTTATATAAGAGTCTTAAGAGTGTTATTGAAGAACTACTGGTGTTTTAAAAAATATAAATTTAATACTTATCTCTTTATATTGAATATCGATATTATTATCATTTGAATTTACATACCTGCAACGAAAAGAGAAAGAAAACAATTATTATAATGTTACATATGTATGTTTCCTTGTAAAGGCGAAGATGATCACATTTTGGGAACTGGGTATAACAAAGGTACTGAAGATACTTGAAAAAATATTCTTTAAAAACTCCACGCCTCTGAAGGTACTTGAAAAAATATTCTTTAAAAACTCCACGCCTCTGAAGGTACTTGAAAAAATATTCTTTAAAAACTCCACGCCTCTGAAGGTACTTGAAAAAATATTCTTTAAAAACTCCACGCCTCTGAAGGTACTTGAAAAAATATTCTTTAAAAACTCCACGCCTCTGAAGGTACTTGAAAAAATATTCTTTAAAAACTCCACGCCTCTGAAGGTACTTGAAAAAATATTCTTTAAAAACTCCACGCCTCTGAAGGTACTTGAAAAAATATTCTTTAAAAACTCCACGCCTCTGAAGGTACTTGAAAAAATATTCTTTAAAAACTCCACGCCTCTGAAGGTACTTGAAAAAATATTCTTTAAAAACTCCACGCCTCTGAAGGTACTTGAAAAAATATTCTTTAAAAACTCCACGCCTCTGAAGGTACTTGAAAAAATATTCTTTAAAAACTCCACGCCTCTGAAGGTACTTGAAAAAATATTCTTTAAAAACTCCACGCCTCTGAAGGTACTTGAAAAAATATTCTTTAAAAACTCCACGCCTCTGAAGGTACTTGAAAAAATATTCTTTAAAAACTCCACGCCTCTGAAGGTACTTGAAAAAATATTCTTTAAAAACTCCACGCCTCTGAAGGTACTTGAAAAAATATTCTTTAAAAACTCCACGCCTCTGAAGGTACTTGAAAAAATATTCTTTAAAAACTCCACGCCTCTGAAGGTACTTGAAAAAATATTCTTTAAAAACTCCACGCCTCTGAAGGTACTTGAAAAAATATTCTTTAAAAACTCCACGCCTCTGAAGGTACTTGAAAAAATATTCTTTAAAAACTCCACGCCTCTGAAGGTACTTGAAAAAATATTCTTTAAAAACTCCACGCCTCTGAAGGTACTTGAAAAAATATTCTTTAAAAACTCCACGCCTCTGAAGGTACTTGAAAAAATATTCTTTAAAAACTCCACGCCTCTGAAGGTACTTGAAAAAATATTCTTTAAAAACTCCACGCCTCTGAAGGTACTTGAAAAAATATTCTTTAAAAACTCCACGCCTCTGAAGGTACTTGAAAAAATATTCTTTAAAAACTCCACGCCTCTGAAGGTACTTGAAAAACTATTCTTTAAAAACTCCACGCCTCTGAAGGTACTTGAAAAAATATTCTTTAAAAATTCCACCTTTCTGAAGGTAGTTGAAAAACTATTCTTTAAAAACTCTACGCCTCTGAAGGTACTTGAAAAAATATTTTTTAAAAACTCCACGCCTCCGAATTTACTTGAAAAACTATTCTTTAAAAACTCCACGCTTCTGAAGGTACTTGAAAAAATATTCTTTAAAAACTCCACGCCTCTGAAGTTACTTGAAAAACTATTCTTTAAAAACTCCACGCCTCTGAAGGTACTTGAAAAAATATTCTTTAAAAACTCCACCTTTCTGAAGGTAGTTGAAAAACTATTCTTTAAAAACTCCACGTCTCTGAAGGTACTTGAAAAAATATTCTTTAAAAACTCCACCTTTCTGAAGGTAGTTGAAAAACTATTCTTTAAAAATTCCACGCCTCTGAAGGTACTTGAAAAAATATTCTTTAAAAACTCCACCTTTCTGAAGGGAGTTGAAAAACTATTCTTTAGAAACTCTACGCCTCTGAAGGTACTTGAAAAAATATTTTTTAAAAACTCCACGCCTCCGAATTTACTTGAAAAACTATTCTTTAAAAACTCCACGCCTCTGAAGTTACTTGAAAAAATATTCTTTAAAAACTCCAGGCCTCTGAAGTTACTTGACAAATATTCTTTAAAAACTCCACGCCTCTGAAGGTAATTGAAAAAATTTTTTTTTAAAAACTCCACGCCTCTGAAGGTAATTGAAAAAATATTCTTTTAAAAACTCCACGCCTCTGAAGGTAATTGAAGAAATATTCTTTTAAAAACTCCACGCCTCTGAAGGTACTTGAAAAAATATTCTTTTAAAAACTCCACGCCTCTGAAGGTACTTGAAAAATATTCTTTAAAAACTCCACGCTTCTGAAGGTACTTGAAAAAATATTCTTTAAAAACTCCACGCCTCTGAAGGTACTTGAAAAAATATTCTTTAAAAACTCCACGCCTCTGAAGGTACTTGAAAAAATATTCTTTAAAAACTCCACGCCTCTGAAGGTACTTGAAAAAATATTCTTTAAAAACTCCACGCCTCTGAAGGTACTTGAAAAAATATTCTTTAAAAACTCCACGCCTCTGAAGGTACTTGAAAAAGTATTCTTTAAAAACTCCACGCCTCTGAAGTTACTTGAAAAAATATTCTTTAAAAACTCCACGCCTCTGAAGTTACTTGAAAAAATATTCTTTAAAAACTCCACGCCTCTGAAGTTACTTGAAAAAATATTCTTTAAAAACTCCACGCCTCTGAAGGTACTTGAAAAAATATTCTTTAAAAACTCCACGCCTCTGAAGGTACTTGAAAAAATATTCTTTAAAAACTCCACGCCTCTGAAGTTACTTGAAAAATATTCTTTAAAAAATCCACGCCTCTGAAGTTACTTGAAAAAATATTCTTTAAGGCCTCTGAAGGTATCAGAATACGGTTAATAATAAAATTACACCGATTGTAGTCATTCTGACAACATAGGACCTCTTGGCTAATATCTGATATATATAAAGATTTATTGAATCAATATCAGAACATTTATCATCACTTGCTAAAAGGGTCGAAAACCTCAAGTTCATTGTTATATATACAGAATTCAGATTAATACATTTAAAGATATATTCTTAAATTTCCAATCAATGGTTGTGGTTAGGTTTTATTTGTGTTGAAATGTATCATCGATTTTCATAGCAGAATTACAAGAGTATGTGTAAATGCAGTGTATTAATCATAACGCTTGTATAAAAGCTTAAATGCTTTATCATTTAAGGATTAGTTCGATCGCAGATTTTTGTATCATTGACACGCTTTGTTAATTGCGCGGTGAATTTGTATTGTGTTCGACGTGAAAAAAGATCGCTCAAATGCATATTAAGTGGATTTTCTTTTTCGCTTGCCTAATATTGCTGCTTAACTATGGCTGTGCATGGCGAAGTAAAAGTTCGACGAGGCGTTCGGGTGGTGGTAGTAGATCCAAGGCCACATATCATGTAAAGGTATGTTAAAACAAAGTCAAGTTTAATTGTGTGTTAGTATCCGGAAGATAGCCTTTAAAGATCCATATTTAGTGGTGTGTTGTTCTCGGGAAATGTATTCTTTCAAGGCCTCCATAGGAGGCTTCTATAGAATAGAAGGCCTCCGTAGAAGGCCTCTATAGAATAGAAGACATCCGTAGGAGGCTTCTATAAAGTAGAAGACCTCCGTAGGAGGCTTCTATAAGATAGAAGACCTCCGTAGGAGGCTTCTATAAAATAGAAGACCTCCGTAGGAGGCTTCTATAAAGTAGAAGACCTTCGTAGGAGGCTTCTATAAAATAGAAGACCTCCGTAGGAGGCTTCTATAAAGTAGAAGACCTTCGTAGGAGGCTTCTATAAAATAGAAGACCTCCGTAGGAGGCTTCTATAGAATAGAAGTCTTCAAAGGAGGCTTCTATAGAATAGAAGGCCTCCTTTGGAGGATCTATAGAATAGAAGGCCTCTGTAGGATACTTCTATATAATAGAAGGCCTCCGTAGGAGACTTCTATAGAATAGAAGGCCTCCGTAGGAGGCTTCTATAAAATAGAAGACCTCCGTAGGAGGCTTCTATAGTTGGAGGCTTCTATAGAATAGAAGGCCTCCGTAGGAGGCTTCTATTGAGTAGAAGACCTCCGTAGGAGGCTTCTATAAAATAGGAGACCTCCGTAGGAGGCTTCTATAAAGTAGAAGACCTTCGTAGGAGGCTTCTATAAAATAGAAGACCTCCGTAGGAGGCTTCTATAAAATAGAAGACCTCCGTAGGAGGCTTCTATAGTTGGAGGCTTCTATAGAATAGAAGTCTTCAAAGGAGGCTTCTATAGAATAGAAGGCCTCCTTTGGAGGATCTATAGAATAGAAGGCCTCTGTAGGATACTTCTATATAATAGAAGGCCTCCGTAGGAGACTTCTATAGAATAGAAGGCCTCCGTAGGAGACGTCTATAGAATAGAAGGCCTCCGTAGGAGACTTCTATAGAATAAAAGGCCTCCGTAGGAGACTTCTATAGAGTAGGAGGCCACCGTAGAAGGCTTCTGAAAATATCAGGCTTCCGTAGGAGGCTTCTATGGAATAGAAACCCTCCGTAGGAGGCTTCTATAGAATAGAAGACCTCCGTAGGAGGCTTCTATAGAATAGGAGACCTCCGTAGGAGGCTTCTATAAAGTAGAAGACCTTCGTAGGAGGCTTCTATAAAATAGAAGACCTCCGTAGGAGGCTTCTATAGAATAGAAGTCTTCAAAGGAGGCTTCTATAGAAAGAAGACCTCCGTAGAAGGCTTTTATAGAATAGAAGACCTCCGTAGGAGGCTTCTATAAAATAGAAGACCTTCGTAGGAGGTTTCTATAGAATGGAAGGCCTCCATAGGAGGCTTCTATAGAATGGAAGGCCCCCATAGGAGGCTTCTATAGAATAGAAGGCCTCAGTAGGAGGCTTCTATAGAATAGAAGGCCTCCGTAGAAGGCTTCTATAGAATAGAAGACTTCCGTAGGAGGCTTCTATAGAATAGAAGACTTCCGTAGGAGGCTTCTATAAAGTAGAAGACCTCCGTAGGAGGCTTCTATAAAATAGGAGACCTCCGTAGGAGGCTTCTATAAAGTAGAAGACCTTCGTAGGAGGCTTCTATAAAATAGAAGACCTCCGTAGGAGGCTTCTATAGTTGGAGGCTTCTATAGAATAGAAGGCCTCCGTAGGAGTCTTCTATAGAATAGAAGGCCTCCGTAGGAGGCTTTTATAGAACAGAAGGCCTCCGTAGGAGGCTTCTATAGAATAGAAGGCCTCCGATTTCAAAATTCTTGGTTTTGAGCCGTCTAAAATGATTTGTTTTCTTTCCAGCCTTCCAAAGTTACCCCTTCAAGAAGTGCTGCATATGTAAGTGAAACTAACCGATTTTTTTCTGCATAGAATTCAAAATAATTTTTATTTTGTTTTTCAGACTCCGAAACGAACTCAGATAGTGAGTCATGCATATGTAAGTAAAAGTTGCTAAACAAAAGAAAGCATTGTAAAATGTTGTAATTTTTTATTTAAATAGAAACCGCAGGTCCCCTCTGCTCCGATGCAAACTCATGTACAGAGTTCTTTATATGTAAGTATATATAGGTTGCTAGCAAACATTTTTGGGCCGTTTCACTAAGACGATTCGAATACAAATTCGTTCAAACTGCAACCAAACTTCAGTTTTTTTTTTTTAATATGTTATTCTTTTTTGTTTTCGATTAAACAATAACATTAGTTTGGTTTTAATTCGAACGAATTTGAATTCGAATCGTCTTAGAGAAACAGACCATTAGTTTGTAAAATTTTGTAATTTGTGTATTTAAATAGAGACCCAAGGCTCCCTCTGCACCTGCCCCACCACAGCCTATAGGGGTAAGATATTTGAATTTTTGAAATTAATTTTTCACTAATAATATAAAAAAATATATTTTTTTTTTTGGTAAGATGAAAAATTCGTATGGAAGCCATGCCTCGAAACCACCAGTGAAACCTCAATACGCTTCTAGGCCTGGTCAAGGTATTGCCAAACCCTTGGTTTCGGTAAGTATCCAAATAAAACGAATTATTTGTTATAATCCATAAGATTGTTATAATATTCGAAATTTTATAGAACTCCAAAGTGACTCCTGTAATGATTCCACCGATGCATCATCATATTACGGTAAGTAAATTATTGTGAATAAAAATCATTAAAGATTATTTTGTAAATATATTAAAATATTTCCTTTTCAGAGACACAACGCCTCTAGACCAAATCAGGCGATTCCATATGGAAATGCTCGCCGCAATAACACACAAACGGTAAGGCAACAAATATATTTATATAATTTTTTTATTAATGAGTGACTGACGGGTAATGGGTGATTGACTGATTGATTAAAAATGAATCATTGAATAATTCAATTTAATTATAATTATTTTACTAAAGATCAAAAATGGCAAGGTAAAATGATTCAATCCTTTAGAATAGAAAATTGTGCAAGAGGCAACTATTCGTGAGAAAGTGAAGAAAGCGGAGGTTTGTGAACATTTTCTCATTAAAAGTCCCCACAAATGTTGTCAACGAATAACGCCATCTGTACTTCAATTTAAATATTATTGATCGAAAGATCGCAGTTAGGCAAAACAATTCAATCTCTGAGGATAGTTAATTCTGTAAGATCCAACTATTGTTGAGAAAATGAAAAAACCGAGGATTTCAGAAATTCTCCAACTAAAGAAGTACGAAAACTTAAAAGCTGTCTTAACGAATAACACCATCTGTACATCAATTTAAATAACATTTATGATCTTCGGATAAATGGCTAGGCAAAAATATTGAAATTAGGATAGAAAATTTTGTAAGAGGTTACTATTACTAGTGTCAAAATGCTGAGATTTTCGGAAACTCTCCTATTAAAGGGGTTGAAAAATTCCAAAAAAATTTCCTTGAATAGTACCGCATGTACTTCAATTCGAAAAATTGATGTTCACCGATGTTGATTCAAATTCGTATGAAGTGCTAAGTGATCTCTCCCAGGTATCTCTTCCATCTTTCTAGCCACTCAATCTAGCAGGTCCCATCATCTTTGTCGGCCTACTTCCTTTTCCAAGCTGAACTATCTTCATTTGACTGCATCTTTATTCTGGAGGTACTCTCATTGCCTTTCTCTGGCGACTTCTTCTTCCTGGCATTGTACAGCTGGCACAATACAGCAGTATAACTTCCTTGCTTTGGATTTTTTTGGTCCGTGCCGAGGTGGAGGAAAACCCAAGACCATTATATATGTGCTCGGTTTGTCACATTCACCATACTCAAACTTCGATGAGATGCAAGGGAGTACGACAGGAACAATATTGCTGCGTGAAAACAGCCCACAGTGAGTTGTCGTCGTCATCTGAATACGGGACTTCCCAGCAGTCCCCCAACAACATCCGCACACGCAGCACTTAACACCATCCGTTGATGTTCTGAGAATGCATCCATCTCTCAATTTAATTGCTATGGACTCCGTGGTAAGATCGAGGAAATAGTACATGTCATGAGTCGTAAGAATATCATGGCAGGGACGGTGCCATGAAACCAAGCTCAACAACAACTGCAGCTTATAGCGTTGTGATGGTTACAACGTATTAAGGAAAGAGCTGGGTTATAGACCCATCATTAGCCCGCTTCTGGAAGCTCGTAATCGCCTGGTTTTGGGGGGGACTTTAATGTTCATCATGAGTGCAACATTCGGTCTTCGGAAACAAAGAGACGATTGACAGATCAACGTTTTGCACGGACAATGAGGACGCCCATACCAGAATTAGCATAGAGTGTCACAGTTCGCCAGACATAACGATCGTGTCACTTGGTCTGACCAATGACGTAACCTGGCAACCCATCATTTCTCATGGTTCAGAACATCTCCCCATAATTGTCTCCATCAGCAGATCGGCCGATTTCATCACCTCTGAACGCCGCATTTTCATCAATCATGGAAAAAGTAATTGACCTAGATTTCTGAGAGTTCACTAATCACCGCTTGAGAAATCTGCCCAATCCTTCTGATGTTCTGGTAGCAAAAAGGACGTTCCGAGACATCATCACTACTGCAGCCGCTAGTTATATACCTGCTGGTCGAATACCCTAAGTGACACAAAATTTCCCAGTAGAAGCTACGAAATTAGCAAATCAGCCCTATGAGCTTTTTCGTGCCAACCGCCAGTGGCCCCAGAGTCAGGGAGCTGGCACTGGAAGTTAACAGGTTGGTCGGCGAATATTTGCGGAAACTCTGCAGAGTTGCAACATGTAACGACAAGTTCCCTCCGGTTGCTTGGATAGCTAGTGGAAATACCGAGAGAGGTTGTTTTTAATCAACACTTTGATTTATTAACGGAATTTTTTTAAGGAGTACACAGTTATAAGTTATTAGGTATATACAAAAGGCCGCGTTCCAGTCTCTTGTTCGGGGTGACCTGAATAAGTTCACCTATCAGCTCGTCGTTGGCAGTCCGGTCTCGATGGAAGACCCGGGTAGATTCCGTATATGGGCTGCGGGGGAGACCTCGATAAGTTCTCCGTCTATGTTGACCTGTTGGGCAACCTGGATAAGTTCGCCCCACCGTCCTGGTCCTCCGTGGAGATCTAGAAAAATTCCCATGAATGGATGGGCAAAGAGGGAGACCTGGATAAGTTCTCCGATTGGCGAGAGTGTGATTGGCAGATTGGCTAACTGGACAGGGATACGCGAAGGAGATGACCCAAGAGTTGCGAACACTTTAAGGAATCTGGGTAACGGTACGCGAAGGAGTTCCAAGAGTTATGGACACTTCGAGGAATCTGGGTAATAGTACGCGAGAAAGTTCCAAAGTTTCGAACACTTTAAGGAATCTGGGTAATAGTAAGCGAGGGGGTTCCAAGAGTTGCGAACACTTCAAGTAATGTGGGTAACGGTACGCGAAGGAGTTCCAAGAGTTGAGGACACTTCGAGGAATCTAGGTAGTAGTACGCAAGGGAGTTGCAAGAGTAGCGAAAACTTCAAGGAATCTAGGTAAGAGTACGCGAAGGAGTTCCAAGAGTTGCGGACACTTCAAGGAATCTGGGTAGGAGTGCCCGAGGGAGTTCCAAGAGTTGCGAACACTTCAAGGAATCTACACAATGGTACGCGAGGGAGTTCCAAAAGTTGTGGACACTTCGAGGAATCTGGCTAACGGTAAGCGAAGGAGTTCCAAAAGTTGTGGACACTTCGAAGAATCTGGGTAATAGTACGCGAGAAAGTTCCAAAGTTGCGAACACTTCAAGAAATCTGGGTAAGGGTACGCGAAGAAGTTCCAAGAGTTGCGGACACTTCAAGGAATCTGGCAGAAGTGCGCGAGGGAGTTCCAAGAGTTGCGAACACTTCAAGGAATCTGGGTAACGGTACGCGAAGGAGTTCCAAGAGTTGCGGACACTTCAAGGAATCTGGGCTCCTGCCCGAGGGAGTTCCAAGAATCGCGAAAACTTCAAGGAATCAAGAGTTGCGGACACTTCAAGGAATCTCGGCAGGAGTGCGCAAGGGAGAACCAAGAGTTGCGATCACTTCAAGGAATCTGGGCAATAGGACGCGATGGAGTTCCAAGAGTTACAAACACTTCAAACAAATATAATTCAGACATTTGTTGGAAGGGATAACCGTAATGATAGGTGTCACCTATTACCAGACCGATCGTGGCCTTGATTCGATCAGTCATTGAACTTAACTGTTAACACTTGAACTACTTTAGTAAACAAATATGAGGGGTGGTTAAATCAGTTTGGGAATAAACATAACATAGACAAAGGGTGTAGACGTAAACGAGCGCAGCGACTTTCGTCGTTACAAACATTGGAGCCGGAATAAGTGAATTATGGCCAACGATTGAGTCACTCTCGAACCCTTGAAAGAAGGAAAATAGAACCTCAGTCACGTTTGGTGACGTTACGTTGACTGATCCGAAGAGGTGTTCCTAAAACAACAGAATGAGCCGGGAGTCGAGTATTATTCCATCAATGTTCTCATCCTGTTGCTAGCCACCCACATCGTTCCCAAAGTCTGGAAAATGAGCAGGGTGGTCCCGTTGCTGAAGCCAGGCAAGGATGCCAGGTGCCAAAGGTGTATCGTACAGATCGATTTTGCTGTTGTCACCCGCAGCAAAGATCCTTGAAGCTTTAATCCACCCCAGCGTCAGAAGTAGCTATCCCGTTGTCGATCATCCGCATGGGTTCCGTAAGCAGCACAGCATGACAACAGGGCTACACGCCTTGTGATAGAACTATAATGGTGGCGCTTGATTTTTCAAAAACCTTTGATACTGACAAGCACTCCACGGACATCGACATCGGTCAAGTTTGAAATGTTGGATAATCAATTAGATGTGTGGACCCCAGTCGTATGTGGAATTATGGAACAAGAATCCAAGGCCCGTAGATTAAAGCAGGAAATTCCCCAATGTGGTAGCTGAATTTCAACGTTCCAATATGTCTCTTCATGACACTTCTCAGATGAGACCCGGAAGTCTCTCTACTTCATCTTCAATTCTTGCTGACGTCTCATTCCTACGCAAGATGGTCAATAACATTTTCCTTAAGGACAATATCCACACTTGAGTAGCAGTTCGTAAAACCCCACGACTTCTTCGTCCCTATTCTTAGCTTTCCAGTAGTTTTTTGTTTCGGCCACCGATCCGGTTCGAAGGTCCAAAAGGGAATAGTAAGTAATGTTGAACGTTTGAATGTTGATGTGATACTTCTTTTTTTATTTTCAATTATTTTAACTTAAATGCTATCTTACAAATTATTTCTTAACCTAGACGCAATCTAAGAACTCTTGTCTTTTATTTAGGCAGGCAAACCGAAATTAAAGGGAATATCGGCAATTTTTTCCCTTTCCGTTTTGACCCACGACGACTCTTGAACGAAATGTCTGTCACTTTTCCTTGCGTTCTGGTCCACGACGGCTCATTATTTCGCAGGAAAATTTAGTTCAGTCCTACAATGGCTCTTGAGCTCTACGAGATTATTTAACTTCGCGTTTTCCGTGATCCACCACGGTACACTGCAATTTGCTTTACACCAGTTTTCACTCACCACCGGGCTTCGAACAGCACACTCTCTTTCTAGTTATTTGATTTGTCCTTTGGTCTGGTATCCAGATCGACTCCTCTTTACCGACTGATTCCCAGCCTGGCTTGTCCCTGTCCATTGAAAACTTCGATAGCTGATTTCAGGCTACTTCGTTTAATAGCCTTCCCCACATCGCTTCTGTGCTGCTGTGCTGACCACGTGGCTTTTCGGTTAAAGGGAACTTGTTTAGAAAATTTATGTCAAGTGTACGAGGAATTTATTTGTGCCGTCAAAATTTGTAACTACATTTGATTTAAACTTACATTTTCTTTAAACACAACTGTACCAGACTAAGGGCAAAAATGAGACATGATTTTTTGTAGTCTTAAGTCTTTTCCAGGTTTTAGATGATAATCTCAGGAGCTATGAAGTTCTCCCCGAAAAAGTCGTATGTTACAATTGGGGACAGCTAGGATAAACAGCTGCGAGAAAGTTTAAAACGATCAGAGACATGTTCATTGGTTTCTTTGAGTGAATCATCCAACAAAACAGTTTTTTTTTTTTTTGAAAAGTGGAACTTGCTCTTTCATGAAAGTTTCACCTGTAGCAAAAGTTCGTTGGCCTGATCTTTCTAAATTAAACACAAGAACGACTTCCATTGATCTAATTCAGGCGCTTCTTTCAGTGAATTATTCAAATGGAACTTGCTCTTTAATTATAGTTTCACATCCAGCTAAATTTCACTAGGTTGATATCTCTTAATAAACTAAAGGAACGACTTGCAATGAGCTTGTTCAGACGCTTCTTTCAGTGAATTATTCAAATGGAACTTTCCCTTTCGTGATATTATGACCTGGAGCTAAAGTTCATTAGTTTGATCTCTCTTAATGAACTAAAGGAACGACTTGCAATGAACCAGTTCAGTCGTTTCTTTCATTGAATCCCTCAATGGAACTTGTTCTTTGATGAACGTCTCATTCTCAACAAAACAGTTCATTGGTCTGCTCTCTTTATGAACCGAAGGAACGGCTTGCAACGAACTGGTGCAGTTGTTTCTTTCAGCGAGTCATTTCATGGAACTGGTTCTTTCAGGAATTTTTCCTCTCCTTTGACAGTAATTTCTTTCACTTTTTCATGAGATTTCACCTCCTCAAAAGTTCGTTGGCCTGTTCCTTCTAAATGCAACACAATAATGACTTGCAATGAACTAGTTCAGACGCTTCTTTCAGAGAAATATTCAAATGGAACTTGCTCTTTCATGATAGTTTCACCTCCAGCTACACTTCGTTAGTTTGATCTCTCTTAATAAACTAAAGGAACGACTTGCAATGAACTAGTTCATTCCTTTCTTTCATTGAATCCCTCTTTGGAACTTGTTCTTTGATAAACGTTTCATTGTCAACAAAAGTTCATTGGTCTGCTCTCTTTATGAACTGAAGGAATGGCTTGCAACGAACTGGTGCAGTTGTTTCTTTCAGCGGGTCATTGCATGGAACTGGTTCTTTCAGGTATTTTCCCTCTCCTTTGACAGTAATTTCTTTTAGTTTTTCATGAAAGTTTCACCTCCAGCAAAAGTTCGTTGGCCTGCTCTTTCTAAATGAAAGACAAGAACGACTTCAATGAACTAGTTCATACGCTTCTTTCAGCGAATTATTCAAATGGAACTTGCTCTTTTATGATAGTTTCACCTCCAGCTAAAGTTCATTAGTTTGATCTATCTTAATGAACTAAAGGAACGACTTGCAATCATCTAGTTCAGCCGTTTCTTTCATTGAATCCCTCAATGGAACTTGTTCTTTGATGAATGTTTCATTCTCAACAAAAGTTCATTGGTCTGCTCTCTTTATGAACCGAAGGAATGGCTTGCAACGAATGATGATGATGAATGATGCAGTTGTTTCTTTCAGCGAGTCATTGCATGGAACTGGTTCTTTCAGGTATTTTCCCTCTCCTTTGACAGTAATTTCTTTTAGTTTTTCATGAAAGTTTCACCTCCAGCAAAAGTTCGTTGGCCTGCTCTTTCTAAATGAAAGACAAGAACGACTTGCAATGAACTAGTTCATACGCTTCTTTCAGCGAATTATTCAAATGGAACTTGCTCTTTTATGATAGTTTCACCTCCAGCTAAAGTTCATTAGTTTGATCTCTCTTAATGAACTAAAGGAACGACTTGCAATCATCTAGTTCAGCCGTTTCTTTCATTGAATCCCTCAATGGAACTTGTTCTTTGATGAATGTTTCATTCTCAACAAAAGTTCATTGGCCTGCTCTCTTTATGAACCGAAGGAACGGCTTCCAACGAACTGGTGCAGTTGTTTCTTTCAGCGAATCATTTCATGGAACTGGTAGTTTTCCTCTCATGTGGCAGTCGTTTCTTTCTCTTTTTCATGAAAGTTTCACCTCCAGCAAAAGTTCCTTGGCCTGCTCTTTCTTAATGAAACACAAGAACGACTTGCAATGAACTAGTTCAGACGCTTCTTTCAGTGAATTATTCAAATGGAACTTGCTCTTTCATGATAGTTTCACCTCCAGCTAAAGTCTATTAGTTTGATCTCTCTTAATGAACTAAAGGAACGACTTGCAATCATCTAGTTCAGTCATTTCATTCATTGAATCCCTCAATGGAACTTGTTCTTTGATAAACGTTTCATTCTCAACAAAAAAGTTCATTGGTCTGCTCTCTTTATGAACCGAAGGAACGGCTTGCAACGAACTGGTGCAGTTGTTTCTTTCAGCGAATCATTTCATGGAACTGGTTCTTTCAGGAATTTTTCCTCTCCTTTGACAGTAATTTCTTTCACTTTTTCATGAGATTTCACCTCCAGCAAAAGTCCGTTGGCCTGTTCCTTCTAAATGCAACACAATAATGACTTGCAATGAACTAGTTCAGACGCTTCTTTTAGTAAATTATTCAAATGGAACGTGCTCTTTTATGATAGTTTCACCTCCAGCTAAAGTTCATTAGTTTGATCTCTCTTAATGAAATAAAGGAATGACTTGCAATGAACTAGTTCAGTCGTTCCTTTCATTGAATC
Source organism: Musca autumnalis (assembly GCF_047663935.1). Lineage (NCBI taxonomy): Eukaryota > Metazoa > Arthropoda > Insecta > Diptera > Muscidae > Musca > Musca autumnalis. The sequence goes on from NW_027411755.1 coordinate 30,097,688, forward strand.
CCTCAATGGAACATGTTTTTTGATGAATGTTTCATTCTCAGCAAAAGTTCATTGGTCTGCTCTCTTTATGAACCGAAGGAATGGCTTGCAACGAATGATGATGATGAATGATGCAGTTGTTTCTTTCAGCGTGTCATTGCATGGAACTGGTTCTTTCAGGTATTTTCCCTCTCCTTTGACAGTAATTTCTTTTAGTTTTTCATGAAAGTTTCACCTCCAGCTAACGTTCATTGGTCTGCTCTTTCTAAATGAAACACAAGAACGACTTGTAATGAACTAGTACAGACGCGTCTTTCAGTGAATTATTCAAATGGAACTTGCTCTTTCATGATAGTTTCACATCCAGCTGAAGTTCATTAGTTTGATGTCTCTCTTAATGAACTAAAGGGAAGACTTGCAATGAACTAATTTATTCGTTTCTTTCATTGAATCCCTCAATGGAACTTGTTCTTTGATGAACGTTTCATTCTCAACAAAAGTTCATTGGTCTGCTCTCTTTATGAACCGAAGGATTGGCTAGAAACAACTGGTGCAGCTGTTTCTTTCAGCGAGTCATTCCGTGGAACTGGTTCTTTTAGGTATTTTTCCTCTCCTTTGGCAGTAATTTCTTTCACTTTTTCATGAAAGTTTCACTTCCAGCAAAACTTCGTTGGACTGCTCTTTCTAAATGAAACACAAGAACGACTTGCAATGAACTAGTTCAGACGCTTCTTTCAGTGAATTATTCCAATGGAACTTGCTCCTTCATGATAGTTTCACATCCAGAAAAGGTTCGTTGGCCTGCTCTTTCTAAATGAAAGACAAGAAAGACCTGCAATTAACTAGTTCAGACGCTTCTTTCAGTGAATTATTCAAATGGAACTTGCTCTTTCATGATAGTTTCACCTCCAGCTAAAGTTTATTAATTTGATCTCTCTTAATGAACTAAAGGAACGACTTGCAATCATCTAGTTCAGTCATTTCATTCATTGAATCCCTCAATGGAACTTGTTCTTTGATGAACGTTTCATTCTCAACAAAAGTTCATTGGTCTGCTCCATTTATGAACCGAAGGAACGGCTTGCAACGAACAGTTGTTTCTTTCCGCGAATCATTTCATGGAACTGCTTCTTTCAGAAAATTTTCCTCTCATTTGGCAGTCGTTTCTTTCTCTTTTTGATGAAAGTTTCACCTCCAGCAAAAGTTCGTTGGCCTGCTCTTTTCTAAATGAAACACAAGAACAACTTGCAATGAACTAGTTCAGACGCTTCTTTCAGTGAATTATTCAAATGGAACTTGCTCTTTCATGATAGTTTCACCTCCAGCTAAAGTTCTTTAGTTTGATCTCTCTTAATGAACTAAAGGAACGACTTGCAATGAACTAGTTAAAACGCTTCTTTCAGTGAATTATTCAAATGGAACTTGCTCTTTCTGATAGTATCACCTCCAGCTAAAGTTTATTAATTTGATCTCTCTTAATGAACTAAAGGAACGACTTGCAATCATCTAGTTCAGTCATTTCATTCATTGAATCCCTCAATGGAACTTGTTCTTTGATGAACGTTTCATTCTCAACAAAAGTTCATTGGTCTGCTCCATTTATGAACCGAAGGAACGGCTTGCAACGAACTGGTGCAGTTGTTTCTTTCCGCGAATCATTTCATGGAACTGCTTCTTTCAGAAAATTTTCCTCTCATTTGGCAGTCGTTTCTTTCTCTTTTTTATGAAAGTTTCACCTCCAGCAAAAGTTCGTTGGCCTGCTCTTTCTAAATGAAACACAAGAACAACTTGCAATGAACTAGTTCAGACGCTTCTTTCAGTGAATTATTCAAATGGAACTTGCTCTTTCATGATAGATTCACCTCCAGCTAAAGTTCTTTAGTTTGATCTCTCTTAATGAACTAAAGGAACGACTTGCAATGAACTAGTTAAAACGCTTCTTTCAGTGAATTATTCAAATGGAACTTGCTCTTTCATGATAGTTTCACCTCCAGCTAAAGTTCATTAGTTTGATCTCTCTTAATGAACTAAAGGAACGACTTGCAATGATCTAGTTCAGTCGTTTCTTTCATTGACTCGCTCAATGGAACTGGTTTTTTGATGAACGTTTCATTCTCAACAAAAGTTCATTGATCTGCTCTTTTTATGAATCGAAGGAACGGCTTGCAACGAACTGGTGCAGCTGTTTCTTTCAGCGAGTCATTTCATGGAACTGGTTCTTTCAGGTATTTTTCCTCTCCTTTGGCAGTAGTTTCTTTCTCCTTTTCATGAAAGTTTCACCTCCAGCAAAACTTCATTGGCCTGCTCTTTCTAAATGAAACACAAGAACGACTTGCAATGAACTAGTTCAGACGCTTCTTTCAGAGAAATATTCAAATGGAACTTGCTCTTTCTGATAGTATCACCTGCAACTAAAGTTCGTTAGTTTGATCTCTCTTAATGAACTAAAGGAACGACTTGCAATGAACTAGTTCAGTCGTTTCTTTCATTGAATCCCTCAATGGAACTTGTTCTTTGTTCTGAACGTTTCATTCTCGACAAAAGTTCGCTGGTTTGCTTTCTTTATGAACCGAAGGAACGGCTTGCAACGAACTGGTGCAGTTGTTTTTTTCAGCGAGCCATTTCATGGAACTGGCTCTTTCAGGAATTTGTCCTCTCCTTTGACAGTAATTTCTTTCACTTTTTCATGAAAGTTTAACCTGCAGCAAAAGTTCGTTGGCCTGCTCTTTCTAAATGAAACACAAGAACGACTTGCAATGAACTAGTTCAGACGCTTCTTTCAGTGAATTATTCAAATGGAACTTGCTCTTTCATGATAGTTTCACCTCCAGCTAAAGTTCATTAGTTTGATCTCTCTTAATGAACTAAAGGAACGACTTGCAATGATCTAGTTCAGTCGTTTCTTTCATTGACTCGCTCAATGGAACTGGTTTTTTGATGAACGTTTCATTCTCAACAAAAGTTCATTGATCTGCTCTTTTTATGAATCGAAGGAACGGCTTGCAACGAACTGGTGCAGCTGTTTCTTTCAGCGAGTCATTTCATGGAACTGGTTCTTTCAGGTATTTTTCCTCTCGTTTGACAGTAATTTCTTTTAGTTTTTCATGAAAGTTTCACCTCCAGCAAAAGTTTGTTGGCCTGCTCTTTCTAAATGAAAGACAAGAACGACTTGCAATGAACTAGTTCAAACGCTTCTTTCAGTGAATTATTCAAATTGAACTTGCTCTTTTATGAGTTTCACCTCCAGCTAAAGTTCATTAGTTTGATCTCTCTTAATGAACTAAAGGAACGACTTGCAATCATCTAGTTCAGTCGTTTCTTTCATTGAATCCCTCAATGGAACTTGTTCTTTGATGAATGTTTCATTCTCAACAAAAGTTCATTGGTCTGCTCTCTTTATGAACCGAAGGAACGCCTTGCAACGAACTGGTGCAGTTATTTCTTTCAGCGAATCATTTCATGGAACTGATTCTTTCAGGAATTTTTCCTCTCTTTAACAGTCGTTTCTTTGTCTTCAGTCATTTCTTTCTGTGAATCATTCAATGGAACTAAAGAAACGATTTGTTTCTTTCCGTGAATCACTTCATGGAAATTGTTCTTTAAACAAAGGTTCTTCTTCTTCAAAAATGCATTGGTCTGCCATCTTAATGAACTAAAGGAACGACTTGTAATGAACTGGTTTAGTCGTTTTTTTCCATGAATCAATCCATGGAACTTGTTCTTTCAAGAATCTTCCCTCTCTTTTAAATGTTCATTGGCCGGCTCTCTTAATGAGCTAAAGGAAATTGTTTTTTCATGAAAATTTCTCATATAAAAGATTATTTTCTTTTTTGTTTGGCAAATTTTGCAGATATTTGTTGGAAATCACAATTCCACAATGTGCGGTGCTAATGTTCCGATTCAAAATACCACTTTAAAAAATCGGAAACGATCAAAGAGATTTACATCCTGGATAAATATTGTTAAGGTAAATAGAAAAAAGTGTTCCGTTGTAAAAGCAGCCGCGAGGATAAGCTGCTGGTGAAAAAATGTTAAACTATCCGAGACATGCCTCTCAACATAAAACGAGACATTTTGGAAAATTGGAAAAGGGAAAGTCAGGGATAATTGTTGTAAGAGAGGAGCAAATTTTGCTATCTGGTTCCGCAGTTTCTAGTATTCGCACTAAAGGCCAGGGTATGGAAGCGTGTCTTAAGCAAGCGTACATATTAAAGGCAAAGGTAACATAGTTTGAATTATGTTCGAGCGTTTTTTATTCCTTTACCAGAAATGGCTTAAGCTAGAATTGCCATGCTGGTTACTTATCGAGGCCTATAGGGAATGGTTGGACCACCGATAAATATTAGAATAATTCTAAAGTTGTGGATATGTAGCGGTAGGGGATTCTGATTACTGGAATTACTATTATGGGCTTAGAATGACCGGACAATTTATTTTATTTAATAGGATAATGAAAATGATACTTGAACTATCTTATTGCCTTACAAAGGCCACGGTACATATGCATCAGTCGTTTCGGGTAAGAGAATAAAGAATGGACGGGCAAACTTCGAACTAGGTTGCCCTTTGCCTTTAAGTATTTTACCAGAAGTAACTTAAAGACGAATTCCATGCTGCTTATGTACCGAGGCTTTATGAAAATTTAAATTTAATTTAAAATCCATTCAACTTTTTATTTTTTCCCCCTTTTTGCAGAACTTTAGCAAATCTCACAGTCCTCCGAATCATGTACGTCTTAATAATACCAAGACCTGGGCCCAACCGGTAATGCAATATTTTTATATAAACAAACTAATAAAACCTACTTACATATTATATTTGTTATATTTCAGACTTTTAATAAAACGGCAATTAACCGAAATTATCAAAAGTTCAATTCCAGTGCTAAAGCTGCCCCGGTGAGTATTATATTTGAAATTTTATATTATATATAAAATGTAATGTATATTTATTTGTTCATATTTTTCAGAATTATAACCGAAATGTGACATACAATGGAGCCAGAGCGAATGGTGCTGCTGCCAGTTATTACCCAGCCCAAGGTGGACAAACTGCAATTACAAAAAAGGTATTACTTTATAGTGCAGAGTAGAGATATATAATTCGGCTTTTAAAGTAAAAATTTAAAGACGAAAGCCTCGGAAAAAGGCGTGGAATTATTAAGAATTTTTTCAAGCCTCTGAGAGAGGCGTGGAATTTTTAAGAATATTTTTTTCAAGTCTATGGAAAGAGAAGAATTCTTAAAAATATTTTTTCAAGCCTCTGAAAGAGGCGTGGAATTTTTAAGAATATTTTTTTCAAGCCTCTGAAAGAGGCGTGCAATTTTTAAGAATATTTTTTCGAGCCTCTGAAGGAGGCGTGGAATTTTTAAGAATATTTTTTCAAGCCTCTGAAAGAGGCGTAGACATTTTAAGCATATTTGTTCAAGCCTCTGAAAGAGGCGAGGAATCTTTAAGAATATTTTTTCAAGCCTCTGAAAGAGGCGTGGAATTTTTAGAATATTTTTTCAAGCCTCTGAAAGAGGCGAGGAATTTTTAAGAATATTTTTTCAAGCCTCTGAAAGTGGCGAGGAATTTTTAAGAATATTTTTTCAAGCCTCTGAAAGAGACGTGGAATTTTAAGAATATTTTTTCAAGCCTCTGAAAGAGGCGTGGAATTTTTAAGAATATTTTTTCAAGCCTCGGAAAAAGGCGTGGAATTTTTAAGAATATTTTTTAAAGCCTCTGAAAGAGATGTGGAATTTTTAAGAATATTTTTTCAAGCCTCTGAAAGAGCCGTGGAATTTTTAAGAATATTTGTATTCTTAAGCCTCTGAAATAAAGCGGAATTTTTAAGAATATTTTTTTGGTCTCAAAAAGAAGCGTGGAATTTTTAAAACTATATTTTTTGGCCTCCCAAGGAGGCGTGGATTTTTTAAACTATATTTATATTCCCGAAGAAGCGTGGAATTTGTAAGCAATTGAAATAGGCGTGGAATTTTTAAGAATATTTTTTAAAGCCTCTGAAAGGGACGTGGAATTTTTAAGAATATTTTTTCAAGCCTCTGAAAGAGCCGTGGAATTTTTAAGAATATTTTTTCAAGCCCCTGAAAGAGCCGTGGATTTTTTAGGAATATTTTTTGAGTTTCTGAATGAAGCGTGGAATTTTTAGGAATATTTTCTCAAGCCTTTGAAAAGCCGTGGAATTTTTAAGAATATTTTTTCAAGCCTCTGAAAGAGCCGTGGAATTTTTAAGAATATTTTTTGAGTTTCTGAATGAGGCGTGGAATTTTTAAGAATATTTTCTCAAGCCTCTGAAAAAGGCGTGGAATTTTCAAAAATATATTTTTTTGGCTTCCCGAAGAAGTGTGGAATTTTTTAGCTATTGAAATAGGCGTGGAATTTTTAAGAATATTTTTTAAAGCCTCTGAAAGAGACGTGGAATTTTTAAGAATATTTTTCAAGCCTCTGAAAGAGCCGTGTAATTTTTAAGAATATTTTTTCAAGCCTCTGAAAGAGCCGTGGAATTTTTAAGAATATTTTTTAAGTTTCTGAATGAGGCGTGGAATTATTAAGAATATTTTCTCAAGCCTCTGAAAGAACCGTAGAATTATTAAGAATATTTTCTCAAGCCTCTGAAAGAGCCGTGGAATTTTTAAGAATATTTTCTCAAGCCTCCGAAAGAGACGTGGAATTTTTAAGAATATTTTCTCAAGCCTCTGAAAAAGGCGTGGAATTTTTAAGAATATTTCTTTGTTTTTGCCAATTTTGCAGGTTCATATTGGAACTCATAATTCTGCACCACCAGCCCCGAATGGTCCCATTACGATACATGTTAATGTACCTGGTGGAGGTAATGTTGCGACTCAACAGCCAAAGGAAAAATCATCTTCATGGAATATCTTTAAAAAAGTTATTAAGGATGTAAATATACACGCCACCCATTAACATTTTCATTCAATTTAATCTATTTTTTTCTTATCGTCTTTCAGAAATTCGCATCAAAAAAATCCAAAGACAAACCCGTAACTCGCAAAACAATCTCACACAGTTCTGCTAAAAATCCCAACAATTATTATGCTGATACATTTGCCGATTATACCTGGGAAAATAATAATGAGAATATTAGAATCGAGCCGAACAAGAAATCAGTATTGAAATCCATATCAACTACTACTCTCGTTTGTATTATCGCTGGTGTGGTTGTATTGGTGGCAATTGCATTTGCAACTTTTGTTTTTTGTCGAAATCGCCGATCGGAGAACTTACAATAAATTTCATGTTTAAAATGCCAGATTGTTAATTATGTATATCACAAAGTTTTTAAAATATAGAAATATATATTGTTTTATATCTGAAAATTGAAATAAAGTTATATCAAGCTGTATAGAGAGTGACTTAGAGCCTTGATAAAGTCCAAGACTTATATTACTACATATTTTTTTTACGAGAAGTTCAACTGAAAAAAGGTGTGGAATTTTTAAGAATATTTTTCAGCCTCTGAAGGAGGCCTCTGAAAAGGGTGTGGAATTTTTAAGAATATTTTTTAAAGCCTCTGAAAGAGGAGTGGAATTTTTGAAAATATTTTGTAAACTCTCTGAAGAAGGCGTGGAATTTTTAAGAATATTTTTTCAAGCTTCTGAAAGAGGTGTGGAATTTTTAAGAACATTCTTTCAAGCCTCTGAAGAGCGTGGAATTTTTAAGAATATTTTCTCAAGTCTCTGAAAGAGGCGTGGAATTTTTGAGAATATTTTCTCAAGCCTCTGAAAGAGGCGTGGAATTTTTAAGAATATTTTCTCAAGCCTCTGAAAGAGGCGTGGAATTTTTAAGAATATTTTCTCAAGCCTCTGAAAGAGGCGTGGAATTTTTAAGAATATTTTCTCAAGCCTCTGAAAGAGGCGTGGAATTTTTAAGAATATTTCTTCAAGCCTCTGAAAGAGGCGTGGAATTTTTAAGAATATTTTCTCAAGCCTCTGAAAGAGGCGTGGCATTTTTAAGAATATTTTCTCAAGCCTCTGAAAGAGGCGTGGAATTTTTAAGAATATTTTCTCAAGCCTCTGAAAGAGGCGTGGAATTTTTAAGAATATTTTCTCAAGCCTCTGAAAGAGGCGTGGAATTTTTAAGAATATTTTCTCAAGCCTCTGAAAGAGGCGTGGAATTTTTAAGAATATTTTCTCAAGCCTCTGAAAGAGGCGTGGAATTTTTAAGAATATTTTCTCAAGCCTCTGAAAGAGGCGTGGAATTTTTAAGAATATTTTCTCAAGCCTCTGAAAGAGGCGTGGAATTTTTAGGAATATTTTCTCAAGCCTCTGAAAGAGGCGTGGAATTTTTAAGAATATTTTCTCAAGCCTCTGAAAGAGACGTGGAATTTTTAAGAATATTTTCTCAAGCCTCTGAAAGAGGCGTGGAATTTTTAAGAATATTTTCTCAAGCCTCTGAAAGAGGCGTGGAATTTTTAAGAATATTTTCTCAAGCCTCTGAAAGAGGCGTGGAATTTTTAAGAATATTTTCTCAAGCCTCTGAAAGAGGCGTGGAATTTTTAAGAATATTTTCTCAAGCCTCTGAAAGAGGCGTGGAATTTTTAAGAATATTTTCTCAAGCCTCTGAAAGAGGCGTGGAATTTTTAAGAATATTTTCTCAAGCCTCTGAAAGAGGCGTGGAATTTTTAAGAATATTTTCTCAAGCCTCTGAAAGAGGCGTGGAATTTTTAAGAATATTTTCTCAAGCCTCTGAAAGAGGCGTGGAATTTTTAAGAATATTTTCTCAAGCCTCTGAAAGAGGCGTGGAATTTTTAAGAATATTTTCTCAAGCCTCTGAAAGAGGCGTGGAATTTTTAAGAATATTTTCTCAAGCCTCTGAAAGAGGCGTGGAATTTTTAAGAATATTTTCTCAAGCCTCTGAAAGAGGCGTGGAATTTTTAAGAATATTTTCTCAAGCCTCTGAAAGAGGCGTGGAATTTTTAAGAATATTTTCTCAAGCCTCTGAAAGAGGCGTGGAATTTTTAAGAATATTTTCTCAAGCCTCTGAAAGAGGCGTGGACTTTTTAAGAATATTTTCTCAAGCCTCTGAAAGAGGCGTGGAATTTTTAAGAATATTTTCTCAAGCCTCTGAAAGAGGCGTGGAATTTTTAAGAATATTTTCTCAAGCCTCTGAAAGAGGCGTGGAATTTTTAAGAATATTTTCTCAAGCCTCTGAAAGAGGCGTGGAATTTTTAAGAATATTTTCTCAAGCCTCTGAAAGAGGCGTGGAATTTTTAAGAATATTTTCTCAAGCCTCTGAAAGAGGCGTGGAATTTTTAAGAATATTTTCTCAAGCCTCTGAAAGAGGCGTGGAATTTTTAAGAATATTTTCTCAAGCCTCTGAAAGAGGCGTGGAATTTTTAAGAATATTTTCTCAAGCCTCTGAAAGAGGCGTGGAATTTTTAAGAATATTTTCTCAAGCCTCTGAAAGAGGCGTGGAATTTTTAAGAATATTTTCTCAAGCCTCTGAAAGAGGCGTGGAATTTTTAAGAATATTTTCTCAAGCCTCTGAAAGAGGCGTGGAATTTTTAAGAATATTTTCTAAAGCCTCTGAAAGAGGCGTGGAATTTTTAAGAATATTTTCTCAAGCCTCTAAAAGAGGCGTGGAATTTTTAAGAATATTTTCTCAAGCCTCTGAAAGAGGCATGGAATTTTTAAGAATATTTTCTCAAGCCTCTGAAAGAGGCGTGGAATTTTTAAGAATATTTTCTCAAGCCTCTGAAAAAGGCGTGGAATTTTTAAGAATATTTTCTCAAGCCTCTGAAAGAGGCGTGGAATTTTTAAGAATATTTTCTCAAGCCTCTGAAAGAGGCGTGGAATTTTTAAGAATATTTTCTCAAGCCTCTGAAAGAGGCGTGGAATTTTTAAGAATATTTTCTCAAGCCTCTGAAAGAGGCGTGTAATTTTTAAGAATATTTTCTCAAGCCTCTGAAAGAGGCGTGGAATTTTTAAGAATATTTTCTCAAGCCTCTGAAAGAGGCGTGGAATTTTTAAGAATATTTTCTCAAGCCTCTGAAAGAGGCGTGGAATTTTTAAGAATATTTTCTCAAGCCTCTGAAAGAGGCGTGGAATTTTTAAGAATATTTTCTCAAGCCTCTGAAGGAGGCGTGGAATTTTTAAGAATATTTTCTCAAACCTCTGAAAAGGCGTGGAATTTTTAAGAATATTTTCTCAAGCCCCTGAAAGAGGCGTGGAATTTTTAAGAATATTTTCTCAAGCCTCTGAAAAAGGCGTGGAATTTTTAAGAATATTTTCTCAAGCCTCTGAAAGAGGCGTGGAATTTTTAAGAATATTTTTTCAAGCCTCTGAAAGAGGAGTGGAATTTTTAGGAATATTTTCTCGAGCCTCTGAAAGAGGCGTGGAATTTTTAAGAATATTTTCTCAAGCCTCTGAAAGAGGCGTGGAATTTTTAAGAATATTTTCTCAAGCCTCTGAAAGAGGCGTGGAATTTTTAAGAATATTTTCTCAAGCCTCTGAAAGAGGCGTGGAATTTTTAAGAATATTTTCTCAAGCCTCTGAAAGAGGCGTGGAATTTTTAAGAATATTTTCTCAAGCCTCTGAAAGAGGCGTGGAATTTTTAAGAATATTTTCTCAAGCCTCTGAAAGAGGCGTGGAATTTTTAAGAATATTTTCTCAAGCCTCTGAAAGAGGCGTGGAATTTTTAAGAATATTTTCTCAAGCCTCTGAAAGAGGCGTGGAATTTTTAAGAATATTTTCTCAAGCCTCTGAAAGAGGCGTGGAATTTTTAAGAATATTTTCTCAAGCCTCTGAAAGAGGCGTGGAATTTTTAAGAATATTTTCTCAAGCCTCTGAAAGAGGCGTGGAATTTTTAAGAATATTTTCTCAAGCCTCTGAAAGAGGCGTGGAATTTTTAAGAATATTTTCTCAAGCCTCTGAAAGAGGCGTGGAATTTTTAAGAATATTTTCTCAAGCCTCTGAAAGAGGCGTGGAATTTTTAAGAATATTTTCTCAAGCCTCTGAAAGAGGCGTGGAATTTTTAAGAATATTTTCTCAAGCCTCTGAAAGAGGCGTGGAATTTTTAAGAATATTTTCTCAAGCCTCTGAAAGAGGCGTGGAATTTTTAAGAATATTTTCTCAAGCCTCTGAAAGAGGCGTGGAATTTTTAAGAATATTTTCTCAAGCCTCTGAAAGAGGCGTGGAATTTTTAAGAATATTTTCTCAAGCCTCTGAAAGAGGCGTGGAATTTTTAAGAATATTTTCTCAAGCCTCTGAAATAGGAGTGGAATTTTTAGGAATATTTTCTCGAGCCTCTGAAAGAGGCGTGGCATTTTTAAGAATATTTTCTCAAGCCTCTGAAGGAGGCGTGGAATTTTTAAGAATATTTTCTCAAGCCTCTGAAAGAGGCGTGGAATTTTTAAGAATATTTTCTCAAGCCTCTGAAAGAGGCGTGGAATTTTTAAGAATATTTTCTCAAGCCTCTGAAAGAGGCGTGGAATTTTTAAGAATGTTTTCTCAAGCCTCTGAAAGAGGCGTGGAATTTTTAAGAATATTTTCTCAAGCCTCTGAAAGAGGCGTGGAATTTTTAAGAATATTTTCTCAAGCCTCTGAAAGAGGTGTAGAATTTTTAAGAATATTTTTTTTAAGCCTCTGAAAGAGGCGTGGAATTTTTAAGAATATTTTCTCAAGCCTCTGAAAGAGGCGTGGAATTCTTAAGAATATTTTTTCAAGCCTCTGAAAGAGTCGTGGAATTTTTAAGAATATTTTCTCAAGCCTCTGAAAGAGGCGAGGAATTTTTAAGAATATTTTTTCAAGCCTCTGAAAGAGGCGTGGAATTTTTAAGAATATTTTCTCAAGCCTCTGAAAGAGGCGTGAAATTTTTAAGAATATTTTTTCAAGCTTCTGCACGAGACGTGGTGTTTTTAAGAATATATTTCCAAGACCCTGAAAGAGGCGTGGAATTTTAAAGAATATATTCCCAAGCTTCTGAAGCTTTGGAAGGAGGGTTGGAATTTTTAAGAATATTTTCTTAAGCCTCTGAAAGAGCCGTGGAATTTTTAAGAATATTTTCTCAAGCCTCTGAAAGAGGCGTGCAATTTTTAAGAATATTTTCTCAAGCCTCTGAAAGAGGCGTGGAATTTTTAAGAATATTTTCTCAAGCCTCTGAAGGAGTCGTGGAATTTTTAAAAATATTGTTTCAAGCCTCTGAAAGGGGCGTGGAATTTTTTAAAATATTTTTCAAGCTTCTGAAAGAGTCGTGGAATTTTTAAGAATATTTTTTCAAGCCTCTGAAAGAGACGTGGAGTTTTTAAGAATATTTTCTCAACCCTCTGAAAGAGGCGTGGAATTTTTAAGAATATTTTCTCAAGCCTCTGAAAGAGGCGTGGAATTTTTAAGAATATTTTCTCAAGCCTCTGAAAGAGGCGTGGAATTTGTAAGAATATTTTCTCAAGCCTCTGAAAGAGGCGTGGAATTTTTAAGAATATTTTCTCAAGCCTCTGAAAGAGGCGTGGAATTTGTAAGAATATTTTCTCAAGCCTCTGAAAGAGGCGTGGAATTTGTAAGAATATTTTTTAAAACCTCTGGAAAAGGCGTGGAATTTTTAAGAATTTTTTTAAGACGTCTGGAAAAGGCTAGAAATTTTTAAGAATATTTTTTCAAGCCTCTGAAAGAGGCGTGGCACTTTTAAGAATATTTTTTCAAGCCTCTGAAAGAGGCGTGGCACTTTTAAGAATATTTTTTCAAGCCTCTGAAAGAGGCGTGGCACTTTTAAGAATATTTTTTCAATCCACTGAAAGAGGCGTGGCACTTTTAAGAATATTTTTTCAAGCCTCTGAAGGAGGCGTGCAACTTTTAAGAATATTTTTTCAAGCCTCCAAACTACTGCAAAAGTCGTGAAATTTTTAAGAATATTTTTAAGACCTCTGGAAAAGGCGTGGAATTTTAAAGATTTTTTTTTAAATGTCTGCAAAAGGCTCGGAACTTTTAAAAAATTATTTTTGAAGCCCCTGAAAGAGGCGTGGTATTTTTAAGAATATTTTTTTCAACCCTCTGAATGAGGCGTGGAATTTTAAAGAATATTTTTTGAAGCCTCTGAAAGACGCGTGGAATTTTTAAGAATATTTTTTTCAACCCTCTGAATGAGGCGTGGAATTTTAAAGAATATTTTTTGAAGCCTCTGAAAGAGGCGTGGAATTTTTAAGAATATTTTTTATAGCCTCTGAAAGAGGCGTGGAATTTTTAAGAATATTTTTTATAGCCTCTGAAAGAGGCATGGAATTTTTAAGAATATTTTTTCTAGCCTCTGAAAGAGACGTGGGATTTTAAGAATAATTTTCAAGCCTATGAAAGAGCCGTGGAATTTTTAGGAATATTTTTTTCAATCCTCTAAAAGAGCCGTGAAATTTTTAAGAATATTTTTTTAAGCCTCTGAAAGAGGCGTGGAATTTTAAGAATATTTTTTCAAGCCTCTGAAATAGGCGTGGAATTTTTGAGAACATTTCTTCAAGTCTCTGAAAGAGGCGTGGAATTTTTAAGAATATTTTCAAGCCTCTGAAAGAGGCGTGGAATTTTTAAGAATATTTCTTCAAGTCTTTGAAAAAGGCGTGGAATTTTTAAGAATATTTGCTCAGGCCTCTTAAAGAGTCGTGGAATTTTCAAGAATATTTTTTCAAGCCTCTGAAAGAGGCGTGGAATTTTTAAGAATATTTCTTCAAGTCTCTGAAAGAGGCGTAGAATTTTTAAGAATATTTTCTGAAGCCTCTGAAAGAGGCGTGGAATTTTTAAGAATATTTTTTTTAAAGCCTCAGAAAGAGGCGTGAAATTTTTAAGAATATTTTCTCAAGCCTCTGAAAGAGCCGTGGAATTTTTAAGAATATTTTTTTAAGCCTCTTAAAAAGGCGTGGAATATTTAAGAATATTTTCTCAAGCCTCTGAAAGAGGCGTGGAATATTTAAGAATATTTTCTCAAGCCTCTGAAAGAGGCGTGGAATTTTTAAGAATATTTGTTCAAGCTTCTGAAAGAGACGTGGAATTTTTAAGAATATTTTCTCAAGCCTCTGAAAGAGTCGTGGAATTTTTAAGAATATTTTCTCAAGCCTCTGAAAGAAGCTTGGAATATTTTCTTTTATTTTTATTTTTTCTATTAAAAATATAGTTTTTAAAATTGAAATTTATTTAACCCTCGTTATTTTCTGTTCGTTTGGTTCATCCGAGGTTATTATCCATGTTTTAATGTAGCTTCATCGAGTGCCTTTGATACATCCTCAATTGCATTTTTACCCATTTTCTTTGCGCCATGGCTCATAGGTTTACGTAGAAATAGACCCTAAACCGGAGGAAAATATTGAATTTAGCAACAATAACAATAGGAAAGAAAAGTATACTCACAATAATCTTTCCCAAAATTTTTCCTCCATAGCCTTTGGCTTCAACATTCTGTATACAGAGAAGAACTAACAACGAACTGAAAACTATGACTTTGATGAAGTTCATGACGGAGCCCTAATTATGGCAATCGATAAATGGTTAATGACATCATTCTCCATTATGATTTCTAATCACACGTTGCTGTTTTGGAAATTTCCATTTTAAATAGTTTGTAAAGGGGAAATATACAACTCATGTAACCACAAATGGTAATGGGCTTTTGTGGTTAGCAAAGATGAAAACTTCTACGATACAATGGGCGTGGGTTTATAAAGATTTTTTGGGAGCAACCAAAGACCACAATGGGCGCGGATTTTTAAAGATTTTATTGGGAGCAACTGAAGACCATAATATGTGTTTTGGTGTTTACTTTTTTTGTTTGCCTAAAAGTATGCAGCACACATTCTAAATAAACACAATTTTCTCATTATCATCTCTAGGGAGATATTTTTGCGACTTCTCTCCTTAAAATCTTTGAAGAAATATTAAATAAAAATACTTGAAAGATATTCTCCCCTCAAGCATTTTCTTCACAATCTTCTTACATTAATAAACCATAAACTGTAACAAATTCGAAGCAGAATCGTAACAAATGCTTATGGAATTTGGCGGAACTAAAAAATTCAATCTTTCCAAATATTTTATATAAATAACTAGAACCCATTATCGTGTGTGTGTGACAGTATAATTTCTATAGGCTTGGAAGGCAGTTTTAAAATGAATATTTTAAATATAATAATTTTTTCAACTATACTAATGATGTTCTATAATTCAATCCAGGTGGAGGCCTTCCTAGGTCCCGTAATAGCGGGTGTAAGTAAATTTATTATGGAATTAAAAAAAAAAAAATTCCTTATTTATTTTCTTTTTTCAGGCAAAGGTTTTCTTGATGACAGCTGGTTTTCAGACAGTGTGGAACGCAGTAGAAGAACATGGTCCTAAAGTGTGGAACAGTGCAAAAGAACATGGCAAAAAAATTGTGGACAAAATACATGAAACATTTAAAAAAAGATCATAAAGAATAATTAAAAATAATTTTCAGAAAACAACAACAAATTTAAACATTTTAAATATGTAGTATAATACTATGCCCTCAGTAATCTTTATATGACAAAATTTTCAAACTTTCCAATGACTCGTTAATGTAAAATAATACATTGAATTATTTCAATATTGCGGTTTGAAATTATTAACTACCGTATTAATTATTAGTATCACTTGATTGTCAGTACCAAGAAGCTATATAAGTCAATAACATTTTCAATGGATTTTAATCAAAGCAACCTGTCGCACAATGCAGGTCCTTAGCCTCTTTATTTTATCAGTTATTCTGGTCATTTTATTTGAGGGTATCCAAGTGGAGGCCTTTGGTGCACTAATTGGGGCAATAGTAAGTCAACTTAACTTCAACAAAATCGAAACCCAATTTTTTTGAAATGTTTTTTTTTCTTTTTAAGGCAAGAATCGCTGGCGGTGCGGCTGGTAATGTGGCTAAGAATGCAAACAGAATAGCCAAAGGTGTAAAGGCTGGGAGTAAACTTGACAGTGGTGAGCAAAAGCCTTACACTAAATTACATTACGCTCGCGCGGAGGCACGTAGGAAAAAATATCCAGGCTGAGACTAATGGTTCGACAATGGACCTTTAAGTGACATGTATATACATACACGTTTAATTTAATAAAACGGATAAAAAAGGTCATCAGAGGATCAAAAATATTAAAAAAAGATCAGGCAGAAAAAATATTTTTAAAAATCCACGCCTCAGAGTAGTAGAGGCAGAAAAAATATTTTTAAAAATCCACGCCTCAGAGTAGTAGAGGCAGAAAAAATATTGTTAAAAATCCACGCCTCAGAGTAGTAGAGTCAGAAAAAATATTTTTAAAAATCCATGCCTCAGAGTAGTAGAGGCAGAAAAAAATATTTTTAAAAATCCACGCCTCAGAGTAGTAGAGGCAGAAAAAAATATTTTTAAAAATCCACGCCTCAGAGTAGTAGAGGCAGAAAAAATATTTTTAAAAATCCACGCCTCAGAGTAGTAGAGGCAGAAAAAATATTTTTAAAAATCCACGCCTCAGAGTAGTAGAGGCAGAAAAAATATTTTTAAAAATCCACGCCTCAGAGTAGTAGAGGCAGAAAAAATATTTTTAAAAATCCACGCCTCAGAGTAGTAGAGGCAGAAAAAATATTTTTAAAAATCCACGCCTCAGAGTAGTAGAGGCAGAAAAAATATTTTTAAAAATCCACGCCTCAGAGTAGTAGAGGCCGGAAAAATATTTTTAAAAATCCACGCCTCAGAGTAGTAGAGGCCGGAAAAATATTTTTAAAAATCCACGCCTCAGAGTAGTAGAGGCCGGAAAAATATTTTTAAAAATCCACGCCTCAGAGTAGTAGAGGCCGGAAAAATATTTTTAAAAATCCACGCCTCAGAGTAGTAGAGGCCGGAAAAATATTTTTAAAAATCCACGCCTCAGAGTAGTAGAGGCCGGAAAAATATTTTTAAAAATCCACGCCTCAGAGTAGTAGAGGCAGAAAAAATATTTTTAAAAATCCACGCCTCAGAGTAGTAGAGGCAGAAAAAATATTTTTAAAAATCCACGCCACAGAGTAGTAGAGGCAGAAAAAATATTTTTAAAAATCCACGCCTCAGAGTAGTAGAGGCAGAAAAAATATTTTTAAAAATCCACGCCTCAGAGTAGTAGAGGCAGAAAAAATATTTTTAAAAATCCACGCCTCAGAGTAGTAGAGGCAGAAAAAATATTTTTAAAAATCCACGCCTCAGAGTAGTAGAGGCAGAAAAAATATTTTTAAAAATCCACGCCTCAGAGTAGTAGAGGCAGAAAAAATATTTTTAAAAATCCACGCCTCAGAGTAGTAGAGGCAGAAAAAATATTTTTAAAAATCCACGCCTCAGAGTAGTAGAGGCAGAAAAAATATTTTTAAAAATCCACGCCTCAGAGTAGTAGAGGCAGAAAAAATATTTTTAAAAATCCACGCCTCAGAGTAGTAGAGGCAGAAAAAATATTTTTAAAAATCCACGCCTCAGAGTAGTAGAGGCAGAAAAAATATTTTTAAAAATCCACGCCTCAGAGTAGTAGAGGCAGAAAAAATATTTTTAAAAATCCACGCCTCAGAGTAGTAGAGGCAGAAAAAATATTTTTAAAAATCCACGCCTCAGAGTAGTAGAGGCAGAAAAAATATTTTTAAAAATCCACGCCTCAGAGTAGTAGAGGCAGAAAAAATATTTTTAAAAATCCACGCCTCAGAGTAGTAGAGGCAGAAAAAATATTTTTAAAAATCCACGCCTCAGAGTAGTAGAGGCAGAAAAAATATTTTTAAAAATCCACGCCTCAGAGTAGTAGAGGCAGAAAAAATATTTTTAAAAATCCACGCCTCAGAGTAGTAGAGGCAGAAAAAATATTTTTAAAAATCCACGCCTCAGAGTAGTAGAGACAGAAAAAACATTTTTAAAAATCCACGCCTCAGAGTAGTAGAGGCAGAAAAAATATTTTTAAAAATCCACGCCTCAGAGTAGTAGAGGCAGAAAAAATATTTTTAAAAATCCACGCCTCAGAGTAGTAGAGGCAGAAAAAATATTTTTAAAAATCCACGCCTCAGAGTAGTAGAGGCAGAAAAAATATTTTTAAAAATCCACGCCTCAGAGTAGTAGAGGCAGAAAAAATATTTTTAAAAATCCACGCCTCAGAGTAGTAGAGGCAGAAAAAATATTTTTAAAAATCCACGCATCAGAGTAGTAGAGGCAGAAAAAAATATTTTTAAAAATCCACGCCTCAGAGTAGTAGAGGCCGGAAAAATATTTTTAAAAGATTCACGCCTCAGAGTAGTAGAGGCAGAAAAAATATTTTTAAAAATCCACGCTTCAAAGTAGTAGAGGCAGAAAAAATATTTTTAAAAATCCACGCCTCAGAGTAGTAGAGGCAGAAAAAATATTTTTAAAAATCCACGCTTCAAAGTAGTAGAGGCAGAAAAAATATTTTTAAAAATCCACGCCTCAGAGTAGTAGAGGCAGAAAAAATATTTTTAAAAATCCACGCTTCAAAGTAGTAGAGGCAGAAAAAATATTTTTAAAAATCCACGCCTCAGAGTAGTAGAGGCAGAAAAAATATTTGTAAAAATCCACGCCTCAGAGTAGTAGAGGCAGAAAAAAATATTTTCTAAAAATCCACGCCTCAGAGTAGTAGAGGCAGAAAAAATATTTGTAAAAATCCACGCCTCAGAGTAGTAGAGGCAGAAAAAAATATTTTCTAAAAATCCACGCCTCAGAGTAGTAGAGGCAGAAAAAATATTTGTAAAAATCCACGCCTCAGAGTAGTAGAGGCAGAAAAAAATATTTTTTAAAAATCCACGCATCAGAGTAGTAGAGGCAGAAAAAAAATATTTTTAAAAATCCACGCCTCAGAGTAGTAGAGGCCGGAAAAATATTTTTAAAAGATTCACGCCTCAGAGTAGTAGAGGCAGAAAAAATATTTTTAAAATGTTCACGCCTCAGAGTAGTAGAGGCAGAAAAAATATTTTTAAAAATCCACGCTTCAAAGTAGTAGAGGCAGAAAAAATATTTTTAAAAATCCACGCCTCAGAGTAGTAGAGGCAGAAAAAATATTTTTAAAAATCCACGCCTCAGAGTAGTAGAGGCAGAAAAAATATTTTTAAAAATCCACGCATCAGAGTAGTAAAGGCAGAAAAAAATATTTTTAAAAATCCACGCCTCAGAGTAGTAGAGGCCGGAAAAATATTTTTAAAAGATTCACGCCTCAGAGTAGTAGAGGCAGAAAAAATATTTTTAAAAATCCACGCTTCAAAGTAGTAGAGGCAGAAAAAATATTTTTAAAAATCCACGCCTCAGAGTAGTAGAGGCAGAAAAAATATTTTTAAAAATCCACGCTTCAAAGTAGTAGAGGCAGAAAAAATATTTTTAAAAATCCACGCCTCAGAGTAGTAGAGGCAGAAAAAAATATTTTCTAAAAATCCACGCCTCAGAGTAGTAGAGGCAGAAAAAATATTTGTAAAAATCCACGCCTCAGAGTAGTAGAGGCAGAAAAAAATATTTTCTAAAAATCCACGCCTCAGAGTAGTAGAGGCAGAAAAAATATTTGTAAAAATCCACGCCTCAGAGTAGTAGAGGCAGAAAAAAATATTTTCTAAAAATCCACGCCTCAGAGTAGTAGAGGCAGAAAAAATATTTGTAAAAATCCACGCCTCAGAGTAGTAGAGGCAGAAAAAAATATTTTTTAAAAATCCACGCATCAGAGTAGTAGAGGCAGAAAAAAATATTTTTAAAAATCCACGCCTCAGAGTAGTAGAGGCCGGAAAAATATTTTTAAAAATCCACGCCTCAGAGTAGTAGAGGCAGAAAAAATATTTTTAAAAATCCACGCCTCAGAGTAGTAGAGGCAGAAAAAATATTTTTAAAAATCCACGCCTCAGAGTAGTAGAGGCAGAAAAAATATTTTTAAAAATCCACGCCTCAGAGTAGTAGAGGCAGAAAAATATTTTTAAAAATCCACACCTCAGAGTAGTAGAGGCAGAAAAAATATTTTTAAAAATCCACGCCTCAGAGTAGTAGAGGCAGAAAAAATATTTTTAAAAATCCACGCCTCAGAGTAGTAGAAGCAGAAAAAAAAAATATTTTTAAAAATCCACGATTCAGAGTAGTAGAGGCAGAAAAAATATTTTTAAAAATCCACGCCTCAGAGTAGTAGAGGCAGAAAAAATATTTTTAAAAATCCACGCCTCAGAGAAGTAGGGGCAGAAAAAAACATTTTTAAAAATCCACGCCTCAGAGTAGTAGAGGCAGAAAAAATATTTTTAAAAATCCACGCCTCAGAGTAGTAGAGGCAGAAAAAATATTTTTAAAAATCCACACACACCTCAGAGTAGTAGAGGCAGAAAAAATATTTTTAAAAATCCACGCCTCAGAGTAGTAGAGGCAGAAAAAATATTTTTAAAAATCCACGCCTCAGAGTAGTAGAAGCAGAAAAAAAATATTTTTAAAAATTCACGCCTCAGAGTAGTAGAGGCAGAAAAAATATTTTTAAAAATCCACGCCTCAGAGTAGTAGAGGCAGAAAAAATATTTTTAAAAATCCACGCCTCAGAGAAGTAGGGGCAGAAAAAAACATTTTTAAAAATCCACGCCTCAGAGTAGTAGAGGCAGAAAAAATATTTTTAAAAATCCACGCCTCAGAGAAGTAGAGGCAGAAAAAATATTTTTAAAAATCCACGCCTCACAGTAGTAGAGGCAGAAAAAATATTTTTAAAAATCCACGCCTCAGAGTAGTAGAGGCAGAAAAAATATTTTTAAAAATCCACGCCTCAGAGTAGTAGAGGCAGAAAAAATATTTTTAAAAATCCACGCCTCAGAGTAGTAGAGGCAGAAAAAATATTTTTAAAAATCCACGCCTCAGAGTAGTAGAGGCAGAAAAAATATTTTTAAAAATCCACGCCTCAGAGTAGTAGAGGCAGAAAAAATATTTTTAAAAATCCACGCCTCAGAGTAGTAGAGGCAGAAAAAATATTTTTAAAAATCCACGCCTCAGAGTAGTAGAGGCAGAAAAAATATTTTTAAAAATCCACGCCTCAGAGTAGTAGAGGCAGAAAAAATATTTTTAAAAATCCACGCCTCAGAGTAGTAGAGGCAGAAAAAATATTTTTAAAAATCCACACCTCAGAGTAGTAGAGGCAGAAAAAATATTTTTAAAAATCCACGCCTCAGAGTAGTAGAGGCAGAAAAAATATTTTTAAAAATCCACGCCTCAGAGTAGTAGAAGCAGAAAAAAAAATATTTTTAAAAATCCACGATTCAGAGTAGTAGAGGCAGAAAAAATATTTTTAAAAATCCACGCCTCAGAGTAGTAGAAGCAGAAAAAAAATATTTTTAAAAATCCACGCCTCAGAGTAGTAGAGGCAGAAAAAATATTTTTAAAAGATTCACGCCTCAGAGTAGTAGAGGCAGAAAAAATATTTTTAAAAATCCACGCCTCAGAGTAGTAGAGGCAGAAAAAATATTTTTAAAAATCCACGCCTCAGAGTAGTAGAAGCAGAAAAAAAAAATATTTTTAAAAATCCACGATTCAGAGTAGTAGAGGCAGAAAAAATATTTTTAAAAATCCACGCCTCAGAGTAGTAGAAGCAGAAAAAAAATATTTTTAAAAATCCACGCCTCAGAGTAGTAGAGGCAGAAAAAATATTTTTAAAAAATACACGCCTCAGAGTAATACTGGCAGAAAAAATATTTTTAAAAAATTCACGCCTCAGAGTAATACTGGCAGAAAAAATATTTTTAAAAATCCACGCCTCAGAGTAGTAGAGGCAGAAAAAATATTTTTAAAAATCCACGCCTCAGAGTAGTAGAGGCAGAAAAAATATTTTTAAAAGATTCACGCCTCAGAGTAGTAGAGGCAGAAAAAATATTTTTAAAAATCCACGCCTCAGAGTAGTAGAGGCAGAAAAAATATTTTTAAAAATCCACGCCTCAGAGTAGTAGAGGCGGAAAAAATATTTTTCAAAATCCACGCCTCAGAGTAGTAAAGGCAGAAAAAATATTTTTAAAAATCCACGCCTCAGAGTAGTAGAGGCGGAAAAAATATTTTTAAAAATCCACGCCTCAGAGTAGTAGAGGCGGAAAAAATATTTTTAAAAATCCACGCCTCAGAGTAGTAGAGGCGGAAAAAATATTTTTAAAAATCCACGCCTCAGAGTAGTAGAGGCGGAAAAAATATTTTTAAAAATCCACGCCTCACAACAGAATCCAAGCTTGAAATATAGAAATGTCCATGGTAATGGAAACAATATTGAAAACTAATAGAAGTGCACATTGCACCTAACATTTTATAGAGAATTTATTGAAACTGCAGTTGCGTTCTTTAATTCCAAGCGATTAGAAAATGAGACATTTGCGGTTATAGTGTTAGCCATTAATTACGGATATCGACATTGTAGGCATTCCTAAGATGAGTGTTTCAATATATTTTTTTATGTTGCGGTGAACCAGAGAGATCAACTATAAATTCGATTTCAAATCATATGAGTTTGCTAATATTGTATTTCAATATTGTGTCAACCATGGATCTGACAAGAATTTTAATTCTCTCAGCCGTTTTGCTGGTTCTTTGGAGTGTTTCTGAAACTGAAGCTTTTGTGGGAGCATTAGTCGGTGTTGTGAGTTAAAACAAAAAACATTTAAATTTTAATTTGAATTAATAAAAATATTCGAATCTCAAGATTAGAGCAGGAGTTATGGCAGCAAGAGCTGGTGGTATGGCAGCTAGGATTGGTAGCAGTGCGGCTAGAGCTGGAGCTGCAGCCGGCCGAATTGGTGGCACTGCTAGTAGAGCGGGTAAGGTCGTTTCCAAAGTTGCTAAAACTAGCAAAAACATTAAGAAAGGCATTAAAATGGCAGAGAAAGTTGATAATGCGCGAAAGAAAATTGAAAAAGTATTGCCCGCTAATTCAGGTCTTCGGTTACGATTCGGCAGATAATAATAATAAAATGTGGAAGATTAATTAAGAATAAATTAAACCAATAACATAATAATAATTAATTACAATAAATAAATTGAAATCAAAATTCCTTGATTTTAGGGAATAAAAAATTTAATGGATAAAAAATATTCTTAAAAATCCATGCCTCACAGCAGAGGATACGCATCACGAATTATTCTTAAAAATCTACGCCCCACAGCTGTGGATAATGGATGGCCGCGATTAACAATTGTAGCACCCCAAGTCATATGGGTAGCCTAAAAGTATGCAGCACGCATATTAATTAGGTAAAACATTAGGATGTTATAATACATTTATTTATTAAATATATTTTTGCATTTTGCATTGAACATAGTTTTACATTAAATTGCTTAAAAAATTGAGTTTAGTAATCATTTTCCGCATATTGATTAATCATTTGGACATTCCGCTCAAAAGTTCTTCCAGCAATTTTATTTACACCCCGCTGTGATGATCTACCAACCGTTGATGCAAAATTTTTGCCAATAGCAGTTGTCATTCGACTCTAAAAGTATGACAAAATTTTAACAATATTAAAAAACGGGATATTAGGAATACCCCGCGGAATACATACAAATCCACCAAATAAGTTAAATGCCTCAACTTTTTCTGAAGCATTGCCTAAAATCAGTAGAACTAATGTTATAATAAATTGTATTGAAAAATCCATAGCAATTTGGTTTGGCTTAGCTGTTAGCCGCGACAACTTGTTGCAAAGTGAATTAGCAAATTAGAGATTTTAAAATCTAGAATTACAGGACGTGTCTAAATATAATTATTTGAAATTAATTGTTAACTAATTTGTTACAACTACAAAACCAAAACAAATTGTTTTTGAATATTCCGTTGTTTTATTATTTATTGTTAGGAACAGTGTGGACAATAGGGCAACAGTCGCCGGATAAGCAAGACAGACACTGCAGTGAGGCGTGGATTTTTAAAAATATTTTTTCAGCCACTGCTGTGAGGCGTGGATTTTTAAAAATATTTTTTCCTGCCATTACTCTGAGGCGTGGATTTTTAAAAATATTTTTTCAGCCACTCTTGTGAGGCGTGGATTTTTAAAAATATTTTTTCAGCCACTCTTGTGAGTCGTGGATTTTTAAAAATATTTTTTCAGCCACTCTTGAGGGGCATGGATTTTTAAAAATATTTTTTCAGCCACTCTTGTGAGGCGTGGATTTTTAAAAATATTTTTTCAGCCACTCTTGTGAGACGTGGATTTTTAAAAATATTTTTTCAGCCACTCTTGTGAGGCGTGGATTTTTAAAAATATTTTTTCAGCCACTCTTGAGGGGCATGGATTTTTAAAAATATTTTTTCAGCCACTCTTGTGAGGCGTGGATTTTTAAAAATATTTTTTCAGCCACTCTTGTGAGGCGTGGATTTTTAAAAATATTTTTTCAGCCACTCTTGTGAGGCGTGGATTTTTAAAAATATTTTTTCAGCCACTCTTGAGGGGCATGGATTTTTAAAAATATTTTTTCAGCCACTCTTGTGAGGCGTGGATTTTTAAAAATATTTTTTCAGGCACTGCTGTGAGGCGTGGATTTTTAAAAATATTTTTTCAGGCACTGCTGTGAGGCGTGGATTTTTAAAAATATTTTTTCAGGCACTACTGTGAGGCGTGGATTTTTAAAAATATTTTTTTCAGCCACTGCTGTGAGGCGTGGATTTTTAAAAATATTTTTTCAGGCACTGCTGTGAG
Source organism: Musca autumnalis (assembly GCF_047663935.1). NCBI lineage: Eukaryota > Metazoa > Arthropoda > Insecta > Diptera > Muscidae > Musca > Musca autumnalis. The sequence goes on from NW_027411755.1 coordinate 30,122,278, forward strand.
GCGTGGATTTTTAAAAATATTTTTTTCAGCCACTGCTGTGAGGCGTGGATTTTTAAAAATATTTTTTCCTGCCATTACTCTGAGGCGTGGATTTTTAAAAATATTTTTTTCAGCCACTGCTGTGAGGCGTGGATTTTTAAAAATATTTTTTCCTGCCATTACTCTGAGGCGTGGATTTTTAAAAATATTTTTTTCAGCCACTGCTGTGAGGCGTGGATTTTTAAAAATATTTTTTCCTGCCATTACTCTGAGGCGTGGATTTTTAAAAATATTTTTTCAGGCGTGGATTTTTAAAAATATTTTTTCAGGCGTGGATTTTTAAAAATATTTTTTCCCGCCATTACTCTGAGGCGTGGATTTTTAAAAATATTTTTTCCCGCCATTACTCTGAGGCGTGGATTTTTAAAAATATTTTTTCAGCCACTCTTGTGAGGCGTGGATTTTTAAAAATATTTTTTCAGCCACTCTTGTGAGGCGTGGATTTTTAAAAATATTTTTTCAGCCACTCTTGTGAGGCGTGGATTTTTAAAAATATTTTTTCAGCCACTCTTGTGAGGCGTGGATTTTTAAAAATATTTTTTCAGCCACTCTTGTGAGGCGTGGATTTTTAAAAATATTTTTTCAGCCACTCTTGTGAGGCGTGGATTTTTAAAAATATTTTTTCAGCCACTCTTGTGAGGCGTGGATTTTTAAAAATATTTTTTCAGCCACTCTTGTGAGGCGTGGATTTTTAAAAATATTTTTTCAGCCACTCTTGTGAGGCGTGGATTTTTAAAAATATTTTTTCAGCCACTCTTGTGAGGCGTGGATTTTTAAAAATATTTTTTCAGCCACTCTTGTGAGGCGTGGATTTTTAAAAATATTTTTTCAGCCACTCTTGTGAGGCGTGGATTTTTAAAAATATTTTTTCAGCCACTCTTGTGAGGCGTGGATTTTTAAAAATATTTTTTCAGCCACTCTTGTGAGGCGTGGATTTTTAAAAATATTTTTTCAGCCACTCTTGTGAGGCGTGGATTTTTAAAAATATTTTTTCAGCCACTCTTGTGAGGCGTGGATTTTTAAAAATATTTTTTCAGCCACTCTTGTGAGGCGTGGATTTTTAAAAATATTTTTTCAGCCACTCTTGTGAGGCGTGGATTTTTAAAAATATTTTTTCAGCCACTCTTGTGAGGCGTGGATTTTTAAAAATATTTTTTCAGCCACTCTTGTGAGGCGTGGATTTTTAAAAATATTTTTTCAGCCACTCTTGTGAGGCGTGGATTTTTAAAAATATTTTTTCAGCCACTCTTGTGAGGCGTGGATTTTTAAAAATATTTTTTCAGCCACTCTTGTGAGGCGTGGATTTTTAAAAATATTTTTTCAGCCACTCTTGTGAGGCGTGGATTTTTAAAATTATTTTTTTTAGCCGCTGCAGTGAGATGTGGATTTTTAAGACTATTTTCTTTTTCAGCCACCGCTGTGAAGCGTGGATTTTTAAAAATATTTTTTCAGCCACTCTTGTGAGGCGTGGATTTTTAAAAATATTTTTTCAGCCACTCTTGTGAGGCGTGGATTTTTAAAAATATTTTTTCAGCCACTCTTGTGAGGCGTGGATTTTTAAAAATATTTTTTCAGCCACTCTTGTGAGGCGTGGATTTTTAAAAATATTTTTTCAGCCACTCTTGTGAGGCGTGGATTTTTAAAAATATTTTTTCAGCCACTCTTGTGAGGCGTGGATTTTTAAAAATATTTTTTCAGCCACTCTTGTGAGGCGTGGATTTTTAAAAATATTTTTTCAGCCACTCTTGTGAGGCGTGGATTTTTAAAAATATTTTTTCAGCCACTCTTGTGAGGCGTGGATTTTTAAAAATATTTTTTCAGCCACTCTTGTGAGGCGTGGATTTTTAAAAATATTTTTTCAGCCACTCTTGTGAGGCGTGGATTTTTAAAAATATTTTTTCAGCCACTCTTGTGAGGCGTGGATTTTTAAAAATATTTTTTCAGCCACTCTTGTGAGGCGTGGATTTTTAAAAATATTTTTTCAGCCACTCTTGTGAGGCGTGGATTTTTAAAAATATTTTTTCAGCCACTCTTGTGAGGCGTGGATTTTTAAAAATATTTTTTCAGCCACTCTTGTGAGGCGTGGATTTTTAAAAATATTTTTTCAGCCACTCTTGTGAAGCGTGGATTTTTAAAAATATTTTTTCAGCCACTCTTGTGAGGCGTGGATTTTTAAAAATATTTTTTCAGCCACTCTTGTGAGGCGTGGATTTTTAAAAATATTTTTTCAGCCACTCTTGTGAGGCGTGGATTTTTAAAAATATTTTTTCAGCCACTCTTGTGAGGCGTGGATTTTTAAAAATATTTTTTCAGCCACTCTTGTGAGGCGTGGATTTTTAAAAATATTTTTTCAGCCACTCTTGTGAGGCGTGGATTTTTAAAAATATTTTTTCAGTCACTGCTGTGAGGCGTGGATTTTTAAAAATATTTTTTCAGCCACTGCGAGGCGTGGATTTTTAAAAATATTTTTTCAGCCACTGCTGTGAGGCGTGGATTTTTAAAAATATTTTTTCAGCCACTGCTGTGAGGCGTGGATTTTTAAAAATATTTTTTCAGCCACTGCTGTGAGGCGTGGATTTTTAAAAATATTTTTTCAGCCACTGCTGTGAGGCGTGGATTTTTAAAAATATTTTTTCAGCCACTGCTGTGAGCCGTGGATTTTTAAAAATATTTTTTCAGCCACTGCTGTGAGGCGTGGATTTTTAAAAATATTTTTTCAGCCACTGCTGTGAGGCGTGGATTTTTAAAAATATTTTTTCAGCCACTGCTGTGAGGCGTGGATTTTTAAAAATATTTTTTCAGCCACTGCTGTGAGGCGTGGATTTTTAAAAATATTTTTTCAGCCACTACTGTGAGGCGTGGATTTTTAAAAATATTTTTTCAGCCACTGCTGTTAGGCGTGGATATTTAAAAACATTTTTTTCAGCTACTGCTGTGAGGCGTGGCTTTTTACTTTTTCAGCCACTGCTGTGAGGCGTGGATTTTTAAAAATATTTTTTCAGCCACTGCTGTGAGGCGTGGATTTTTAAAAATATTTTTTCAGCCACTGCTGTGAGGCGTGGATTTTTAAAAATATTTTTCAGCCACTGCTGTGAGGCGTGGATTTTTAAAAATATTTTTTCAGCCACTGCTGTGAGGCGTGGATTTTTAAAAATATTTTTCAGCCACTGCTGTGAGGCGTGGATTTTTAAAAATATTTTTTCAGCCACTGCTGTGAGGCGTGTATTTTTAAAAATTATTTTTCAGCAACTGCTTTGATGAGTAAATTTTTAAAAATATTTTTTTCATCAACTGCTGTTAGGCGTGGATTTTTAAAAATAGTTTTCAGCCACTGCTGTGAGACGTGGATTTTTAAAAATACTTTTTCAGCCACTGCTGTTAGGCGTGGATATTTAAAAACATTTTTTTCAGCTACTGCTGTGAGGCGTGGCTTTTTAAAAATACTTTTTCAGCCACTGCTGTTAGGCGTGGATATTTAAAAACATTTTTTTCAGCTACTGCTTTGAGGAGTGGATTTTTAAACATATTTTTTTCAGCCACTGCTGTTAGGCGTGGATATTTAAAAACATTTTTTCAGCTACTGCTATGAGGCGTGGATTTTTAAAAATATTTTTTCAGCCACTGCTGTGAGGCATGGATTTTTAAAATTATTTTTTTTAGCCACTGCTGCGAGGCGTGGATTTTTAAAAATATTTTTTCAGCCACTGCTGTGAGGCGTGGATTTTTAAAAGTATTTTTTCAGCCACTGCTGAGAGGCGTGGATTTTTAAAAATATTTTTTCAGCCACTGCTGTGAGGCGTGGATTTTTAAAAATACTTTTTCAGCCACTGCTGTTAGGCGTGGATATTTAAAAACATTTTTTTCAGCTACTGCTGTGAGGCGTGGCTTTTTACTTTTTCAGCCACTGCTGTGAGGCGTGGATTTTTAAAAATATTTTTTCAGCCACTGCTGTGAGGCGTGGATTTTTAAAAATATTTTTTCAGCCACTGCTGTGAGGCGTGGATTTTTAAAAATATTTTTCAGCCACTGCTGTGAGGCGTGGATTTTTAAAAATATTTTTCAGCCACTGCTGTGAGGCGTGGATTTTTAAAAATATTTTTCAGCCACTGCTGTGAGGCGTGGATTTTTAAAAATATTTTTCAGCCACTGCTGTGAGGCGTGGATTTTTAAAAATATTTTTCAGCCACTGCTGTGAGGCGTGTATTTTTAAAAATTATTTTTCAGCAACTGCTTTGATGAGTAAATTTTTAAAAATATTTTTTTCATCAACTGCTGTTAGGCGTGGATTTTTAAAAATATTTTTCAGCCACTGCTGTGAGGCGTGGATTTTTAAAAATATTTTTCAGCCACTGCTGTGAGGCGTGGATTTTTAAAAATATTTTTCAGCCACTGCTGTGAGGCGTGGATTTTTAAAAATATTTTTCAGCCACTGCTGTGAGGCGTGGATTTTTAAAAATATTTTTCAGCCACTGCTGTGAGGCGTGTATTTTTAAAAATTATTTTTCAGCAACTGCTTTGATGAGTAAATTTTTAAAAATATTTTTTTCATCAACTGCTGTTAGGCGTGGATTTTTAAAAATAGTTTTCAGCCACTGCTGTGAGACGTGGATTTTTAAAAATACTTTTTCAGCCACTGCTGTTAGGCGTGGATATTTAAAAACATTTTTTTCAGCTACTGCTGTGAGGCGTGGCTTTTTAAAAATACTTTTTCAGCCACTGCTGTTAGGCGTGGATATTTAAAAACATTTTTTTCAGCTACTGCTTTGAGGAGTGGATTTTTAAACATATTTTTTTCAGCCACTGCTGTTAGGCGTGGATATTTAAAAACATTTTTTCAGCTACTGCTATGAGGCGTGGATTTTTAAAAATATTTTTTCAGCCACTGCTGTGAGGCATGGATTTTTAAAATTATTTTTTTTAGCCACTGCTGCGAGGCGTGGATTTTTAAAAATATTTTTTTCAGCCACTGCTGCGAGGCGAGAATTTTTAAAAATATTTTTTTCAGCCTCTGCTGTGTGGCGTGGATTTTTAAAAATATTTTTTTAGCCAATGCTGTGGTGCGTGGATTTTTAAAAAAATGTTTTTTCAGACACTGCTGTGATCCGTGGATTTTTAAACATATTTTTTTTTCAGTCAATGCTGTGAGACGTGGGTTTTAAAAAAATTGTTTTTTCAGACACTGCTGTGATCCGTGGATTTTTAAACATATTTTTTTTTCAGTCAATGCTGTGAGACGTGGATTTTTAAAAATATTTTTTTTTCAGTCACTGCTGTGGAAATGTTGTTGTAATATACTGCCATAGCGGTATTGGTTTTTTCTTCGTTTTATTATTATTACAAATTTGAATAGAGTTTACACCTCATCATATTAATAATCATAATCATTATAATAATCCGGTTCGTTTTCCCTTTCCTTAAGTTTCTTTCTCAGCTTGATGATTTTCCTGCCAACTTTTAAGACTTTTTCAACAGTTTTTCCAGCTGTTGTGAGTTTTTCAACAACGCTGTTGGATTTAGTAGTTTTTATACCATTTTTCACAGAATTTCCAGCTTTTATGCCCGACTTAGCAGCTCTCGCCAATTTTCCACCAATTTGGACAAAAGTACGACCAACTCGACCTGCAGCAGTAGCACCAATTCGAGCAGCAGTACCAGCAACTCGAGTGGCTGTTGCACCAACACGAGTGGCAGTTGCACCAACTCGGGCAGCAATAGTACCAAATCGAACTCCAGTAGCACCAACTCGGGCGGCAGTAGCTCCAATTCGGGCAGCATTAGCGCCGACTTGGGCTGCCATGACACCTCCCTTAACCTTGTAAAAACATTTTGCAATTAATTCCATTTTAAACCAGAAGTATTTCAATAACTCACAGCGTGAAGAATTCCTCCCAGAAAGGCTCCAGTTTCAGAAACACTCCAAAAAGCCAGCAAAACTGCCGATAAAATGCAAATTCTTTTCACATTCATTGTAGGCACAAATCTTTGGAATGGTAACTACGGATTATCGGATACACATATTTATACGAATAGAACGTTCAATTATATCGATATGGTCCACAAAACGAACCACAGAATATTCTTTGTTGTGTTTATATATATATACATAAATATGGGTTCATTGGTTAATAAATCATATCAAGATAACGTCAACTATAATTTAGCTTAGACTATATATAGTAATATTTACATTATAGTTGTTGTTGTTGTATCAGTGTTTGTTATTATGTTTGTATGTTCGTTCTTCTGTTCAATCTGGCTCTGGGTCTATCTCCAGTTTCAGGAAAGTGGCTGCTTCGATGGGGATGTAACCACAGATCCACTGGAGTTAGATGAGTAGGTTTGGCTGGGCAGTTGAAAAGGTGTTTTGTGTCGTGCGGGCCCATGCCACATACTGGGCAGATGTCTTGCACGCCGCGGTCGATTTCCGCCCAATAAGAATTTAGGCGACTGCAATATCCCGAGCGTAGTTGAGCCAAAACTACTCTAGTTTGTCGTGGCAGCTGACGCTCCTCAGCTGCAATAGATGGGGGATGTATTTCGAGGACTTTATTCACACTATAATTGCTTAAGGCCTTGGCAACTGCATCCGTGTGAATACTATTTAAACCTGCTTGATATGCTTGTTGATCTAGGGGTTCTCTCCTGTATCGTTGGACCTCTCCCTCTAGAGCATGGATATCCTTCCTTTTCTGCCTGAATGTGTCGGGCCTACCCACAAGATGTTGATTGGGATGGCTTACACGGTAACACCCAGGCAGGTACTGCAACGAAAGCATCTCATTGTGTTGCTTTACTGGAAGAATCTTTGACTCCTCATGTAGATGGCCCACTGAAGATTTGAGGAGGCACCCTGTCGCTGTTCTCAGGGCGACGAATTAGAAAAAGATTCAAACTTGCCAGATTTGAATATGTTTCCAATTCGTATCACATAATCTCGGGGACCAGACTGGCGCCGCATAGCTTACCACAGACCAACCTATCGCGTTATATGTAGTCAACAAGGTTACTTTATCTGCACCCCAGGTGCTGCCGGCTAGGGACTTGAGGACCTTGTTCCTACTTTTCAGTTTGTCGCAGATAGCTGTGGGGTGCGCGCACGTCGTGAAAGTAGTGTCGAATGTGACCCCTAAAATTGTTGGGGCAGTTTGCAGTCGGAATTCTGCTACCGTCGACCACGACATTCAATTCTCTTCCAAACTGCGCTGTCCATGTGCTGAACAGAGTGTCTGTTGATTTTGTGGCGGAAATCTGTTGATTTTGTACATATGTTTGTACATTGTAGTTTTGTATCGGGTACTTCTATACACCCTTGTTTCTATAGAACCTTGCTGGAAGAAAGGGTGCGTCTATAGACCCTTGCTAAAAGAAAGGTTGATTCAATAGAGGGCACATCTATATACCCTTGCTGAAAGAAAGGGTGCTTCAGTAGACTTGCTGAAGGAAAGGATGCTTCAAATGACCCTTGCCTGCTTCAATAGACCATTGCTGAAAAAGGGTGCTTCAATATACCCTTGCTAAAGAAAGGGTGCCTTAGTAGACCCTTGCTGAAAGATAGTGTGCTTCAGTAGACCCTTGCTGAAAGAAAGGGTGCTTAAGTAGACACTTGCTAAAAGAAAGGGTGCTTAAGTAGACCCTTGCTGAAAGATAGGGTGCTTCTATAGACCCTTTCTAAAAGAAAGGGTGCTTCTATAGACCCTTTCTAAAAGAAAGGGTGCTTCTATAGACCCTTTCTAAAAGAAAGGGTGCTTCTATAGACCCTTTCTAAAAGAAAGGGTGCTTCTATAGACCCTTTCTAAAAGAAAGTGTGATTCTATAGACCCTTTCTAAAAGAAAGGGTGCTTCTATAGACCCTTTCTAAAAGAAAGGGTGCTTCTATAGACCCTTTCTAAAGGAAAGGGTGCTTCTATAGACCCTTTCTAAAAGAAAGGCTGCTTCTATAGACCCTTTCTAAAAGAAAGGCTGCTTCTATAGACCCTTTCTAAAAGCAAGGGTGCTTCTATAGACCCTTTCTAAAAGAAAGGGTGCTTCTATAGACCCTTTCTAAAAGAAAGGGTGCTTCTATAGACCCTTTCTAAAAGAAAGGGTGCTTCTATAGACCCTTTCTAAAAGAAAGGGTGCTTCTATAGACCCTTTCTAAAAGAAAGGGTGCTTCTATAGACCCTTTCTAAAAGAAAGGGTGCTTCTATAGACCCTTTCTAAAAGAAAGGGTGCTTCTATAGACCCTTTCTAAAAGAAAGGGTGCTTCTATAGACCCTTTCTAAAAGAAAGGGTGCTTCTATAGACCCTTTCTAAAAGAAAGTGTGATTCTATAGACCCTTTCTAAAAGAAAGGGTGCTTCTATAGACCCTTTCTAAAAGAAAGGGTGCTTCTATAGACCCTTTCTAAAGGAAAGGGTGCTTCTATAGACCCTTTCTAAAAGAAAGGCTGCTTCTATAGACCCTTTCTAAAAGAAAGGGTGCTTCTATAGACCCTTTCTAAAAGAAAGGGTGCTTCTATAGACCCTTTCTAAAAGAAAGGGTGCTTCTATAGACCCTTTCTAAAAGAAAGGGTGCTTCTATAGACCCTTTCTAAAAAAAGGGTGCTTCTATAGACCCTTTCTAAAAAAAGGGTGCTTCTATAGACCCTTTCTAAAAAAAGGGTGCTTCTATAGGCCCTTTCTAAAAGAAAGGGTGCTTCTATAGACCCTTTCTAAAAGAAAGGGTGCTTCTATAGACCCTTTCTAAAAGAAAGGGTGCTTCTATAGACCCTTTCTAAAAGAAAGGGTGCTTCTATAGACCCTTTCTAAAAGAAAGGGTGCTTCTATAGACCCTTTCTAAAAGAAAGGGTGCTTCTATAGACCCTTTCTAAAAGAAAGGGTGCTTCTATAGACCCTTTCTAAAATAAAGGGTGCTTCTATAGACCCTTTCTAAAATAAAGGGTGCTTCTATAGACCCTTTCTAAAATAAAGGGTGCTTCTATAGACCCTTTCTAAAATAAAGGGTGCTTCTATAGACCCTTTCTAAAATAAAGGGTGCTTCTATAGACCCTTTCTAAAATAAAGGGTGCTTCTATAGACCCTTTCTAAAAGAAAGGGTGCTTCTATAGACCCTTTCTAAAAGAAAGGGTGCTTCTATAGACCCTTTCTAAAAGAAAGGGTGCTTCTATAGACCCTTTCTAAAAGAAAGGGTGCTTCTATAGACCCTTTCTAAAAGAAAGGGTGCTTCTATAGACCCTTTCTAAAAGAAAGGGTGCTTCTATAGACCCTTTCTAAAAGAAAGGGTGCTTCTATAGACCCTTTCTAAACGAAAGGGTGCTTCTATAGACCCTTTCTAAAAGAAAGGGTGCTTCTATAGACCCTTTCTAAAAGAAAGGGTGCTTCTATAGACCCTTTCTAAAAGAAAGGGTGCTTCTATAGACCCTTTCTAAAAGAAAGGGTGCTTCTATAGACCCTTTCTAAAAGAAAGGGTGCTTCTATAGACCCTTTCTAAAAGAAAGGGTGCTTCTATAGACCTTTTCTAAAAGAAAGGGTGCTTCTATGGACCCTTTTCTAAAAGAAAGGGTGCTTCTATAGACACTTTCTAAAAGAAAGGGTGCTTCTATAGACCCTTTCTAAAAAAAGGGTGCTTCTATAGACCCTTTCTAAAAAAAGGGTGCTTCTATAGACCCTTTCTAAAAGAAAGGGTGCTTCTATAGACCCTTTCTAAAATAAAGGGTGCTTCTATAGACCCTTTTCTAAAAGAAAGGGTGCTTCTATAGACACTTTCTAAAAGAAAGGGTGCTTCTATAGACCCTTTCTAAAAGAAAGGGTGCTTCTATAGACCCTTTCTAAAAGAAAGGGTGCTTCTATAGACCCTTTCTAAAAGAAAGGGTGCTTCTATAGACCCTTTCTAAAAGAAAGGGTGCTTCTATAGACCCTTTCTAAAAGAAAGGGTGCTTCTATAGACCCTTTCTAAAAGAAAGGGTGCTTCTATAGACCCTTTCTAAAAGAAAGGGTGCTTCTATAGACCCTTTCTAAAAGAAAGGGTGCTTCTATAGACCCTTTCTAAAAGAAAGGGTGCTTCTATAGACCCTTTCTAAAAGAAAGGGTGCTTCTATAGACCCTTTCTAAAAGAAAGGGTGCTTCTATAGACCCTTTCTAAAAGAAAGGGTGCTTCTATAGACCCTTTCTAAAAGAAAGGGTGCTTCTATAGACCCTTTCTAAAAGAAAGGGTGCTTCTATAGACCCTTTCTAAAAGAAAGGGTGCTTCTATAGACCCTTTCTAAAAGAAAGGGTGCTTCTATAGACCCTTTCTAAAATAAAGGGTGCTTCTACAGACCCTTTCTAAAAGAAAGGGTGCTTCTATAGACCCTTTCTAAAAGAAAGGGTGCTTCTATAGACCCTTTCTAAAAGAAAGGGTGCTTCTATAGACCCTTTCTAAAAGAAAGGGTGCTTCTATAGACCCTTTCTAAAAGAAAGGGTGCTTCTATAGACCCTTTCTAAAAGAAAGGGTGCTTCTATAGACCCTTTCTAAAAGAAAGGGTGCTTCTATAGACCCTTTCTAAAAGAAAGGGTGCTTCTATAGACCCTTTCTAAAAGAAAGGGTGCTTCTATAGACCCTTTCTAAAAAAAGGGTGCTTCTATAGACCCTTTCTAAAAGAAAGGGTGCTTCTATAGACCCTTTCTAAAATAAAGGGTGCTTCTATAGACCCTTTTCTAAAAGAAAGGGTGCTTCTATAGACCCTTTCTAAAAGAAAGGGTGCTTCTATAGACCCTTTCTAAAAGAAAGGGTGCTTCTATAGACCCTTTCTAAAAGAAAGGGTGCTTCTATAGACCCTTTCTAAAAGAAAGGGTGCTTCTATAGACCCTTTCTAAAAGAAAGGGTGCTTCTATAGACCCTTTCTAAAAGAAAGGGTGCTTCTATAGACCCTTTCTAAAAGAAAGGGTGCTTCTATAGACCCTTTCTAAAAGAAAGGGTGCTTCTATAGACCCTTTCTAAAAGAAAGGGTGCTTCTATAGACCCTTTCTAAAAGAAAGGGTGCTTCTATAGACCCTTTCTAAAAGAAAGGGTGCTTCTATAGACCCTTTCTAAAAGAAAGGGTGCTTCTATAGACCCTTTCTAAAAGAAAGGGTGCTTCTATAGACCCTTTCTAAAAGAAAGGGTGCTTCTATAGACCCTTTCTAAAAGAAAGGGTGCTTCTATAGACCCTTTCTAAAATAAAGAGTGCTTCTACAGACCCTTTCTAAAAGAAAGGGTGCTTCTATAGACCCTTTCTAAAAAAGGGTGCTTCTATAGACCCTTTCTAAAAGAAAGGGTGCTTCTATAGACCCTTTCTAAAAGAAAGGGTGCTTCTATAGACCCTTTCTAAAAGAAAGGGTGCTTCTATAGACCTTTTCTAAAAGAAAGGGTGCTTCTATAGACCCTTTCTAAAAGAAAGGGTGCTTCTATAGACCCTTTCTAAAAGAAAGGGTGCTTCTATAGACCCTTTCTAAAAGAAAGGGTGCTTCTATAGACCCTTTCTAAAAGAAAGGGTGCTTCTATAGACCCTTTCTAAAAGAAAGGGTGCTTCTATAGACCCTTTCTAAAAGAAAGGGTGCTTCTATAGACCCTTTCTAAAATAAAGGGTGCTTCTATAGACCCTTTCTAAAATAAAGGGTGCTTCTATAGACCCTTTCTAAAATAAAGGGTGCTTCTATAGACCCTTTCTAAAATAAAGGGTGCTTCTATAGACCCTTTCTAAAATAAAGGGTGCTTCTATAGACCCTTTCTAAAAGAAAGGGTGCTTCTATAGACCCTTTCTAAAAGAAAGGGTGCTTCTATAGACCCTTTCTAAAAGAAAGGGTGCTTCTATAGACCCTTTCTAAAAGAAAGGGTGCTTCTATAGACCCTTTCTAAAAGAAAGGGTGCTTCTATAGACCCTTTCTAAAAGAAAGGGTGCTTCTATAGACCCTTTCTAAAAGAAAGGGTGCTTCTATAGACCCTTTCTAAAAGAAAGGGTGCTTCTATAGACCCTTTCTAAAAGAAAGGGTGCTTCTATAGACCCTTTCTAAAAGAAAGGGTGCTTCTATAGACCCTTTCTAAAAGAAAGGGTGCTTCTATAGACCCTTTCTAAAAGAAAGGGTGCTTCTATAGACCTTTTCTAAAAGAAAGGGTGCTTCTATAGACCTTTTCTAAAAGAAAGGGTGCTTCTATAGACCTTTTCTAAAAGAAAGGGTGCTTCTATACCCTTTTCTAAAAGAAAGGGTGCTTCTATAGACCTTTTCTAAAAGAAAGGGTGCTTCTATACCCTTTTCTAAAAGAAAGGGTGCTTCTATAGACCTTTTCTAAAAGAAAGGGTGCTTCTATACCCTTTTCTAAAAGAAAGGGTGCTTCTATAGACCTTTTCTAAAAGAAAGGGTGCTTCTATACCCTTTTCTAAAAGAAAGGGTGCTTCTATAGACCTTTTCTAAAAGAAAGGGTGCTTCTATAGACCTTTTCTAAAAGAAAGGGTGCTTCTATAGACCCCTTCTAAAAGGAAGGAGAACAGCAACAGGGTGCCTCCTCAAATCATCAATGGACCATTTAAATGAGGAGGCAAAGATTCTGCCAGTAAAGCAACACAATGAAATGCTTTCGTTGCAGTACCTCCTTGGATGTTACCGTGTGAGCCATCCCAATCACCATCTTGTTGGTAGGCCCGACACATTCAGGCAGATCAGGAAGGATATCCATGCTCTAGAGGGAGAGGTCCAACGATACAGGAGAGAACCTCTAGATCAACAAACATATCAAGCAGGTTTAAATAGTATTCACACGGATGCAGTTGCTAAGGCCTTAAGCAGTTATAGTGTGAATAAAGTCCTCGAAATACATCCCCCATCTATTGCAGCTGGGGAGCGTCAGCTGCCACGACAAACTAGAGTAGTTTTGGCTCAACTACGCTCGGGATATTGCAGTCGCCTAAATTTTTATTGGGCGGAAATCGACCGCGCCGTGCAAGACATCTGCCCAGTATGTGGCATGGGCCCGCCCGACACAAAACACCTTTTCAACTGCCCAACCAAACCTACTCATCTAACTCCAGTGGATCTGTGGTTACATCCCCATCGAAGCAGCCACTTTCCTGAAACTGGAGATAGACCCAGAGCCAGATTGAACAGAAGAACGAATATACAAACATAATAACAAACACTGTTACAACAACAACAACTATAATGTAAACATTACTATATAGTCTAAGCTAAATTATAGTTGACGTTATCTTGATATGATTTATTAACCAATGAACCCATATTTATGTATGTATATAAACACAACAAAGAATATTCTGTGGTTTGTTTTGTGGATCATATCGATATAATTGAACGTTCCATTCGTATAAATATGTGTATCCAATAATCCGTAGTTATCATTCCAAAGATTTGTGCCTACAATGAATGTGAAAAGAATTTGCATTTTATCGGCAGTTTTGCTGGCTTTTTGGAGCGTTTCTGAAACTGGAGCCTTTCTGGGAGGAATTTTTCACGCTGTGAGTTATTGAAATACTTCTGGTTTAAAATGGAATTAACTGCAAAATGTTTTTACAAGGTTAAGGGAGGTGTCATGGCAGCCCAAGTCGGTGCTAATGCTGCCCGAGTTGGAGCTACTGCCGCCCGAGTTGGAGCTACTGCCGCCCGAGTTGGTGCTACTGGAGTTCGATTTGGTACTATTGCTGCCCGAGTTGGAGCTACTGCCACTCGAGTTGGTGCTACTGCCTCTCGGGTTGTTGGTACTGCTGCTCGAGTTGGTGCTACTGCTGCAGGTCGAGTTGGTCGTACTTTTGTCCAAATTGGTGGGAAATTAGCGAGTGCTGCTAAGTCGGGCATAAAAGCTGGAAAAGTTGTGAAAAATGGTATTCAAACTGCAAAAGATAGCCAAGTTGTTAAAACGCTCATAAAAACTGGAAAACAAGTCAAGAAGGTCATAAATACTGTGGAGAGAGCTAATAAATTTAAAACTGAAATTAGAGACCTGATTACAATATTAAAGCAAGAAGAAGTGAATAATAATGATGAAGTGAAATTATTATTGGCCTAATAAATATAAACAAAAAAATCTAACAGTTATGACAGTGTCTTGAAAAATATTCTTATTTGTTCCACAAACATCTCAGACGGGACAAGGGAGATTTCTCTCATATCATTGAATGAATCCCGATTCATAGTAGCTCAATGTTATGGGATCTATTGTTTATCGCCAAGTCCGAACTGTTGGTGTCCTAAGACATCACTTGTGGATATAAGTTTTATATGCCTCAGATACTCAGAAAATGTCGCCAAACATTACACTGAGGGGTATTTTGCTACCATTGGCAATTTGATGCTGCCTGGCCGGGGAATCGAATCCGGACATTAAGCGTAACATTGCACCACGGTGGCAGCCGCAAATGTATCGGAAAATATAACACGAATTTAAGAACAAATTCTGAAACTTATAGCGGTTTAAAATCACTCTCGAATCCAGGAAGAAATTATGACAGAGCGTATGTTACTTTCAACGGCGTATCAGTGTTCTGCGTGATTCGAAGAGAAATCCCCATTGTTTTAGCCGACAGTTTATAGAGCACCCCGAGAACGATAGGGCGAAGAGGAATGTGTTACGCTGTATAAGAAAGGCCTTCCCCACCGAGGAGATACCGATCACTCTCTTGTTGCCAGTAGCGAAAATTCTAGAGGCTAGTGCCGCTTCATTATGAGAAGCAGTTTCCCAGTTGCCAAACATCAGCATGATTTTCGGAAAATACACAGCACCACAACAGCATTACACGTCATATCCACACACACACATCACTGAACAGTTATGGTGGCTCTTGACCTATCGAAAACTTTCGATATCGTCAACCTTGCCAAGCTGTTCGAGGATATAGAGAAGAAATTTCTCAAGCGCCGTGAAACATTGGATAATTAACCGTGGACGCAATCGACTGAAACAAGGAGTTCCCCATAGCGGGGTGATAGTTCGGAACTGTTTTCTGAAATTGAACACCCTTCAGATGGCATACATAACGAAATGCATGCGGATTGTACGATCTTGGCATCGGGCCCTATAGCTGACTTAGTGCAGTTCTTCTGCAGTTCATCTGAAGAATATGAAAGTATCCACCGATTAATCCGCTGCCACACTGTTCACCATCTGTACGCCTGAAATGAGGCTCCTCCTGAAATATTGGTCGAAAGTGCCGCAATTTCAACAACTAAGTACCCTTTCTTTCACAAAGGGTCTATAGAAGAATCTTTTCATACAGAAAGCATCTATAGAAGCGAAATTTCTCTCTGAAAACGTCTATAGAAGCACCCGTTGTGTCAGAAAGGGTCTATAGTAGCACCCTTTGTGTCAGAATTGGACTATAGAGACACGCTTTCTTGCAGAAAGGGTCTTAAGAAGCACCATTTTTTCAGAAAGGGTCCTCAGAAGCATCCTTTGTTTCCGAAAGGGTATACAGAGGCACATTTTCTTTCCGAAAGGGTCTACAGAGGAACCCTTTATTTCCCAAAGGGTCTACAGAGGCACCCTTTCTTTCCGAAAGGGTTTACAGAGGCACCCTTTCTTTCCGAAAGGGTCTACAGAGACACCTTTTCTTTCCGAAAGGGTATACAGAGGAACCCTTTTTTCCGAAAGGGTCTACAGAGGCACGCTTTATTTCAGAAAGGGTCTAAAGAAGCGTCCTTTGTTTCAGAAAAGGTCTATATAAGCACATTTTTTCAACAAGATCTTGTAAAAGCAAGAGGCTATAAAAGCACCTTTTTTATGAAAGGATTTATAGAAGCACCTTTTTTCAAAAGGGGTCTGTAAAAGCACCCTTTCTTTTAGCAAGGGTCTATAGATTCTTTCAGTTAAAGTCTATAGAGGCACCCATTCCTTCGGCAAGGGTCTATTGAAGCAACCTTTCTCTCAGCAAGGGTGACAGAAGCAACCTTTCTCTCAGCACGGGTCTAAAGAAGCACCCTTTAATTCAGAAAGGGTCTAAAGAAGCGCTTTTAATTCAGAAAGGGTCTAAAGAAGCATCCAGCCACTGTTGTTAGGCGTGGATTTTTAAAAATAATTGTTGCAGCCACTACTGTGAGGCGTGGATTTTTAAAAATATTTTTTTAGCCACTGCTGTGAGGCGTGGATTTTTAAAAATATTTGTTGCAGCCACTACTGTGAGGCGTGGATATTTAAAAATATTTTTTAGTCACTGCTTTGAGGCGTGGATATTTAAAAATATTTTTTAGTCACTGCTTTGAGGCTTGGATTTTCAAAAATATTTTTTTTTTTGCCACCGCTTTGAGGCTTGGATTTTTAAAAATATTTTTTTCAGCCGCTGCTGTGAGGCGTGGATTTTTAAAAATATTTTTTTCAGCCACTGCTGTGAGGCGTGGATTTTTAAAAATATTTTTTTCAGCCACTGCTGTGAGGCGTGGATTTTTAAAAATATTTTTTTCAGCCACTGCTGTGGGGCGTGGATTTTTAAAAATATTTTTTTCAGCCACTGCTGTGAGGCGTGGATTTTTAAAAATATTTTTTTCAGCCACTGCTGTGAGGCGTGGATTTTTAAAAATATTTTTTTCAGCCACTGCTGTGAGGCGTGGATTTTTAAAAATATTTTTTTCAGCCACTGCTGTGAGGCGTGGATTTTTAAAAATATTTTTTTCAGCCACTGCTGTGAGGCGTGGATTTTTAAAAATATTTTTTTCAGCCACTGCTGTGAGGCGTGGATTTTTAAAAATATTTTTTTCAGCCACTGCTGTGAGGCGTGGATTTTTAAAAATATTTTTTTTCAGCCACTGCTGTGAGGCGTGGATTTTTAAAAATATTTTTTTTCAGCCACTGCTGTGAGGCGTGGATTTTTAAAAATATTTTTTTCAGCCACTGCTGTGAGGCGTGGATTTTTAAAAATATTTTTTTCAGCCACTGCTGTGAGGCGTGGATTTTTAAAAATATTTTTTTCAGCCACTGCTGTGAGGCGTGGATTTTTAAAAATATTTTTTTTCAGCCACTGCTGTGAGGCGTGGATTTTTAAAAATATTTTTTTTCAGCCACTGCTGTGAGGCGTGGATTTTTAAAAATATTTTTTTCAGCCACTGCTGTGAGGCGTGGATTTTTAAAAATATTTTTTTCAGCCACTGCTGTGAGGCGTGGATTTTTAAAAATATTTTTTTCAGCCACTGCTGTCAAAATATTGTTGTAATATTCTGTCATAGCGGTATTGGCTTTTTCTTTGTTTTATTATTATTAGAAATTTGAATAGAGTTTACACCTCATCATATTCATATTCATAATCATAATAATAATCCGGTTCGTCGTCTTCCTTTTCCTTAAGTTTCTTTCTCAGCTTGTTAATTTTCCTGCCAACTTTTATGACTTTCTTAACAGTTCTTCCTGCTGTTCTTAGTTTATCGACAACGCTGTTGGATTTTGTAGTTTTTATACCATTTTTCACAACTTTTCCAGCTTTTAAGGCTCTCGTAGCAGGTCTCACTAATTTTGTACGCATTACACCAGCTCGTCCAGCTCTCACAAATTTTCCACGTGTAACACCAACTCTGGTAACTCGGGCGGCAGTACCACCAACTCGAGAGGCAGTAGCACCAGCTCGAGTGGCTGTTGCACCAACTCGAGTGGCAGTAGCACCAACTCGAGTGGCAGTAGCACCAACTCGAGTGGCACTAGCACCAACTCGAGTGGCAGTAGCACCAACTCTAGAGGCAGTACCACCAACTCTAGAGGCAGTAGCACCAACTCGAGTGGCACTAGCACCAACTCGAGTGGCAGTAGCACCAACTCTAGAGGCAGTACCACCAACTCTAGAGGCACTAGCACCAACTCGAGTGACAGTAGCACCAACTCTAGAGGCAGTACCACCAACTCTAGAGGCAGTAGCTCCAACTCGACCAAATCGGGCAACTCGGGAACCATATCGACCAATTCCTGCAGCAGTACTACCAAATCGCGCGGCGGTACCTCCATATCGTGCGGCAGTACCACCAAATCGTGCTGCCGTAGAACCAAATCGGGCTGCCGTAGAACCAACTCGTGCGGCAGTACCACTAACTCGTGCAACAGTACCACCAACTCGTGCAGCAGTAGCACCAACTTGGGCGGCCGTAGCACCAACTCGGGCGGCGGCAGCACCGACCCGGGCAACTTGGGCTGCCACCATTCCTGCTCTTACCTTGAAATAACATTTTGCATTAAATCAAATTCAAACCTGAAGAATTTCAATAACTCACAGCTGCAACAATTGCTCCCACAAAGGCTTCAGTTTCAGAAACTCTCAAAAAAACTAGCAAAACTGCCGATAAGATCCAAACTCTTTTCATATTCATTGCAGGCACTAATCATAAAACTGATATCTAGAATTTATTAGATATACTTATATATACCAATAAAATGTTCGATTATATCGATATGGTTCACACAACAAACCGCAACATATAGTTTGTGGCGTTTATATATGTATATATGGGTTCATTGGTTAACATAACTGCATGATTGATCAGATAACGTCTACAAATGTGTAGTGTAGACTATATATGGTATTATTGACATTAAAGCTTTGGGTCGGGTTGTGGGACATTTCGGGGCCCTTGATTCTTAAAGTATATTTTTTATAGATCCTCAGACCAATAAACGTGGATTTTTAAAGAATATTTTGTCATTGATCCTCAGACCAATAAACGTGGATTTTTAAAGAATATATTTTCATTGATCCTTCTCTATTACTAATGATTAGCTTTCCAGCTAACTCGTTGTATCTGAATTTGCATTAAAGCAATTTTAACCTGCATTACTTAGAATTGCCACAGAAAGCGTTTCAAAATATCGTTGTTTATAAAACCACAAGACTAAAACATAAATAAAATAAAATAAAACATGAATAAAATTTTGCGGTTTCATAAGCATCCAAGCGAAGATGAAGAGTTCATTAGAGTCTTCCTATTCATAAGTGCAGCAATAATGCGTTTAAAACTTATAATTTCAATTATTTATGTGGTTCTCTTTATAATCTTCAGGGTATCCAACATAAGTGCCTTGGGAGCAGTTACTGCGGTCATTGTAAGTTATAGCAAATGGAATCGTGAAGACATCAAATTGGACAGAAAACTACTAACAATCTCATATTAATTGAAGAAATTTCCGAAAAAAATATTTCATTATACAGATGATGGCTTATTTTGGCCGAGATTTACGTAGCAGCTGTTCACTAGAAATTTTTAATTTGTTTAATTTTTATTTCTATAGGGTAGAATAGCCACGCGAACTGGAACTTCACCCTCAACGATAACAAAAATTATAAAAAATGCCAACAACATCAGAAGAGAAGCAGCTGTTGGTGATATGCGTAAACGTCTGAAACAGGAATTTTCCAAAATTCCATTTAAACCACAAGTCGCAAATAATAAATGAAAAATAAAATTAATAAATTGTAGAGTGTAGGGTTTCCCTAAAAATACTTGTTAAAACTCCACGTTTGTGGAGTACTTTGGGTTCCCTAAAAATACTTTTTAAAAATCCACGTTTGTGGAGTACTTTGGGTTCCCTAAAAATACTTTTTAAAAATCCACGTTTGTGGCGTACTTTGGGTTCCCTAAAAATACTTTTTAAAACTCCACGTTTGTGGAGTACTTTGGGTTCCCTAAAAATACTTCTTAAAAATCCACGTTTGTGGCGTACTTTGGGTTCCCTAAAAATACTTGTTAAAAATCCACGTTTGTGGAGAGCTTTGGGTCCTTTTCAAATACTTTTAAAAATGACTAACTCAGCGAAAACCACAGCTATTTATTTTTATATATAAAATGCACTTCAGTCAATATATACTCGTATAACAATATTGAATTAGTCAGCAGTGTTTATCATATTTTTTAGGATTCAATAACCTATCGAGGCTGTAAAGAATATTTTTTAAAATATCTAATGGAGATATTTTCATCTCTTTATGTATTATATTTAATACACACACATATATATGTATGTCTGTGCACGGTGCGCCTAAACCGACTTTAAATGGAAGCACAATCTTGAAGAGAATTTTCACAGCTACAAATATTTTTACACACATTTCCATAGGGCTTGCGGTTTCCAAGCAAAATCGTGAAAACCTAAAAAAACACCTAAAATGTGAACTTTGACCCGATTTATTTAAAAAGCGCTGCGGCGATTACTTTGATCCTTCTCATCTATGAACATTGTAGTTTCAGAATCTGCACAAACGGTGTAAGCTCCTTTAATTTAAAGTTCGTTCAGGCGCATCGTGTGTGTTCTTGAGTTGCGGAAGACGTAGTTCCAAGTTCTAATGACAGCGATATATTTCCGCCACTTATCTTTAATCGTACAGCTTACCTGACAAGCAAAGTATTTGATTTTACAATACTAAAAACTTACCTGAAAAGAAGAAAATAAATAAAATTTAATACTTTTTAGAAATATTATTATTTAAAAATAGTATTTTATGTTGTACTGATGAATGAACGTCATTTTGTCCATGTGATGACTCGAAACCACAATTTGCTGCGGTTTGCTGTTATCGCAATTAAACTTGTAAACGGTTGGTCTTGCATTTGCGTTTTTAACACAAATGTTTTTTTTGTATCCAACTCATCATTTTACTCATTTCAATTATGAAATTTCATTGCTTGAGCGGTGTAATTTCGCTTATTACCTTGATTTTATTTTCCCATAACTCGGATGCCAGCGGAATAAAACATTATAAAAAACGATATAGGACTCCAAAACATATATCACGTTTTACGGGATCACATTGTGGGGCGGTAAACGTGTAAGTTTTTCTTTAAGTAAATGACAAACTGTTTTAATTTATTTTTTTTATTTCAAGGCCACCTCCCATGGTTAAACCTTTGAGTCCCCATGCACTGGAGATTGCCGAAGAGATGATTAAATCATATAAATGGAATATATTTAAACGCAGTGATGATGATGAATAATAAACTATGGAATAAATAAAAAAAATAAAATCATTAATCATGATGATATAGAAGAAACGTTAATGGTTTTCGAATGGGTAGCAGAAAAAATATTCTTAAAAATCCGATGGTTTTGGATTGCTGGTAGATCTTCTTCGGAACTACGGCGGTATTACCAGAATATAAAATTTAAAATATAAAATAAAAAAATAAAAAACATAAATATATAATATATAAAACATAATATATAAAATATAACATATAAAATATAAAATAAAATATAGAATATAACATATAATTATAAAATACAAAATAAAAACTATAAAATATGAAATAAAACATATAAAATACAAAATATAAATTATAAAATATTAAATAAAAATATAAAAAATATAAAGTATAAGATATAAAAATCCACGATTATTGAAAAAATATTTTTAAAAAATCCATGATTATAAAATTAATTGTTTTAAAAGATATTTTTTTTTAAATTCTCGATTATTGAAAAATATATTGTTTAAAAAATCCAAGAATATTGCAAAAATATTTTTAAAAAAAATCTACGATTATTGAAAAAAATATTTTTCAAAAATTCACAATTATTGTTTTTTTTAAACACACGATTATTGAAAAACTAATTTGTAAAAAATCTACGATTATTGAAAAAGTATTTTTAAAAAATCCAAGATTATTGAAAAAGTATTTTTAAAAAATCCACGGTTATTGAAAAAGTATTTTTTTAGTAAATCCACGATTATTGGAACAAAAAATATTTTTTAAAAAAATCCACGATTATAAAAAAAATTAAAAATACACGATTGTAAAAAAAATTTTAAAATACAGATTATTGTTATATGTTTTAAAAAAATCCACGATTATTGAAAAAATATTGTTAAAAAAATCCTCGATTATTGAAAAAATATTTTTTAAAAATCTACGATTATCGAAAATTTTTGAAAAATTCAAAAAAAATATTTTCTCAATAATCGAGGATTTTTTTTAAAAATATTTTTTCAAAATCTACGATTATCGAAAAATATTTTTTGAAAAATTCACGATTAAGAGGTTTGGCGTTTTTTTTATTGAAAAATATTTTAAAAAAAATCCCCGATTATCCAAAAATTATATATTTAAAAAAAACCACGATTATTGAAAAAATATTTTTTTAAAAAATCCACGATTGTTGCAAAAACATATTTTTTTAAAATACCCACGATTACGAGGTTTGGCGTTTTTCCATTGAACAATATTTTTTAAAAAATCCACGATTAGGAGGTTGGTGTCTTTTTATTGAAACATATTTTTTAAAAAATACACGATTATTGAAAAAATATTTTTTAAAAAATCCACGATCATTGAAAAAATATTTTTTAAAAAATATTTTGGAAAATATGGAAAAATATTTTTTTCTAAAAATCCATTTTTATTAAAAATAATTATTTTAAAAAATTCACAATTATTAAAAAAATATTTTTAAAAAACCACAATTATTAAAACTTATTTTTTAAAAAAAATCCACGAAAAATGTTTCTTTTTTAATCCACGAATATTGAAAAAATGTTTTTTTTTAATCCACGAATATTGAAACAATGTTTTTTTTTAAATCCACGAATATTGAAAAAAATGTTTTTTTTGTAAATCCACGAATATTGAAAAAAAATATTTTTTACAAGAATCCACGAATATTAAAAAAATATTTTTTTAAAAAATCCAGAATTATTGAAAAAATTATTTTTAAAAATCCACTACAATTAAAAAAAAAATATTTAAAAAAAACACTACTGTTGAAAAACATATTTTTAAAAAACTCCACTATTATTGAACAAATATTTTTTAAAAAATCCACGATTATTGAAAAATATTGTTTAAAAAAATCCACAGTTATGAAAACAAATATTGTTTAAAAAGTCCACAATTATTAAAAAAAAAACATTTCTTAAAAATTCCACGATTATTGAAGAATTTTTTTTTTAATTCATGATTATTGAAAAAATTTTGTTTTAATAAATCCAGGATTATTGAATAAGAATTTTTTCAAAAGTCCACAATTACTAAAAAACATTTCTTAAAAAATCCACGATTATTGAAGATTTTTTTATATGAACGATTAGTAAAAAATATTTTATAATATATCCACGATTATTGAAAAAATATTTTTTTAAAAAATCCACGATTATTTTTTTTTTTAAATCCACGATTATTGAAAAATATTTTGGAACATTGGTGGCGTTTTTTGTTGGGATAGCTGTTACAATTTTGATTTTTCAAAATAGTCTGGCTTAATCCCATTGTTGTTGTTTTAATATTTAAAACAACTAATTTATTAGTGGTGAAAGTTTTTTGTTGAAGAAGTTATTGAATAATAACTTCGGTGCAGAATATCCACAAACAAAAAACAAGGGAACTAATGAGATCCTGTGGCGAGGATCGAAACTAGTCTTCCCTGCCTTACCCCTTGGCGAACAATGCCAAACCATCTCCACTAATAAATTAGTTGTTTTAAGTATTAAAACAACAACAATGGGAGTAAGCCAGACAATATTAAAAAATGAAAAAAATGTTTTTTAAAAACTCTGGGATTATTGAAAAAACTATTTTTTAAAAAATCCACGATTATTGAAAAACTATTTTTTAAAAAATCCACGATTATTGAAAAAAATATTTTTTAAAAAATCCACGATTATTGAAAAAAATATTTTTTAAAAAATCCACGATTATTGAAAAATATTTTTTAAAAAATCCACGATTATTAAAAAAATATTTTTTAAAAAATCCACGATTATTAAAAAAATATTTTTTAAAAAATCCAGGATTATTGAAAAACTATTTTTTAAAAAATCCAGGATTATTGAAAAACTATTTTTTAAAAAATCCACGATTATTGAAAAACTATTTTTTAAAAAATCCACGATTATTAAAAAAAATATTTTTTTAATTTTATGGATGAATAAAATTGTTCGAGCTTGAGGTCACTAAAATATGTTTATATAATTTCTATAAATTTATATTTATATAAATAAATAAACATATTTTACTGACCTCAAGCTCGAACAAGTTTATTCATCCAAAAAAAAAGCATTTCTTAAAAAATCCACGATTATTGAAAAATATTTGTTTTTGAAAAATCCACGATTATTAAAAAATATATTTTAAAAAATATTTTTGAAAAAATCCGCAATTATTGAAAAAATATTTTTTAAAAATCCGCAAATATTAAAAAAAAAATATTTTTCAAAAAAAATCTAGATTATTAATTTTTTTTTTAAATTCTCGATTATTGAAAAAATATTTTTTAAAAAATCCACGATTATTTAAAAAAATCCACCATCAATATATTTTTTAAAAAATCCGCGATTATTTAAAAAATATTTTTTTTTAAAAATCCACGATTACGATAAAATATTTTTTAAAAAATCAAAAATTATTTGAAAAAAATGTTTTAAAAAGTACACGATTAATAAAAAACATATTCGGACTAAGAAATTGGGTAAAAATTTCGTCTATTTCAACCCTAAATTTTTTATAGACCCACACTGGCCCGGGGTTTATCCTTATCACGGCAGGGACCAAATATCCAAGATTAGTAAAAATATTTTTTAAAAATTCACGGTTAGTAAAAAATATCTTTTAAAAATCCACGATTATTAAAAAATATTTTTTTTTCAATATCCACGATTAGTAAAAATATTTATTTTTTCATAATCCACGAGTAGTAAAAAATATTTTTTTTAAATCCACGATTAGAAAAGAATATTTTTTAAAAATCCACGATTAGAAAAGAATATTTTTTAAAAATCCACGATTAGAAAAGAATATTTTTTAAAAATCCACGATTAGAAAAGAATATTTTTTAAAAATCCACGATTAGAAAAGAATATTTTTTAAAAATCGACGATTAGTAAAAAAATTTTTTCAAAATTATTAATTTTTTTTTTAAATTCTCGATTATTGAAAAAATATTTTTTAAAAAATCCACGATTATTTAAAAAAATCCACCATCAATATATTTTTTAAAAAATCCGCGATTATTTAAAAAATATTTTTTTTTAAAAATCCACGATTATGATAAAATATTTTTTAAAAAATCAAAAATTATTTGAAAAAAATGTTTTAAAAAGTACACGATTAATAAAAAATATTTTTTTAAGAACGACGGTTAATAAGAAAACATTCTTTAAAATTTTCGGACTAAGAAATTGGGTAAAAATTTCGTCTATGTCAACCCTAAATTTTTTATAGACCCACACTGGCCCGGGGTATATCCTTATCCCGGCAGGGACCAAAAGAGGTCGGAGCAGGCATTCCGGCATAAATGACGGCTCCTATGGTAAGAAATACACAAACACATAACTGTTGAGGTGACGGCCCCTGGTCGCAGATTCCTCCGAGTAAATCCCGTGCATAGAAGGGGCCGCCGTTGGATTGTGGTATTTAGTCTTCTTTGGGGGCTACAAAACTTTCCCCCAGAAATTTGTCAGCATAGGTCTACGTATTGTTATAGGCACTATAGAAAGATACCTTCCCATGGTCGAAATGGCTGAAATTTGGCATTTAGGCTTTGTTGGTAGTAGAAAACTTTTCCCTAAAAAATTTGTCGCTATAGATCAGATGTAAGGTATTTTGAAGGTTGTGACCTCAATATCCCAAAAAATGGCTGAAATTTGGTATTTAGTCTTGGTAGGGGGTAAAGAGTTTTTAACCGGAAATTTGTCGGCATATGTCCACGTCTTCATATAGCCCCCATAGAACGGTACCGCCCGATTTTCGGTATTTTGAAGGTTGTGTCCTCATTGTTCCACCGAAATGGCTGAAATTTGGTATTTAGTCTTCGCTAGCGATATAAACGTTTCCAACTCAAATTGGTCGGTATAGGTCAACATTCTCGTATAGCCCTCATAGAATGGTAACTCCCGATTTCCCGTACTTTGAAGGTAGCGACCTCAATATCCCACCGAAATGTCTGAAATTTGGTATTTAGTCTTCGTTGGGGCATACAACTCGTCTTTATATCGCCTTCCTAGAATGGTACCTTCCGATTTTCGGTATTTTGAAGGTAGTGGCCTCAATATGGCTTGGACAAAAAGAGCTAGAATACCACAAGAGTTCCAGCGTGCATTGTTGATGTTTGGCATCTGCTTCAAATTTACAAAAAGGATCTCACACCTCTCAGTGAAGTGACGGAAGAGAAACTTCATGTTGTCTCTTCAGCCCTCTGTTTCCTTAATCTAAGGTTTTCCATAGGTGAAGTATGCTTGCAATAGGGCATAATTGCCCATCAACTCCTGCACAAAGAAATATTCTGTGCTTGGTGATGTAGTCGACCCATGGAGCTCATCTTCCATGCCATCCTTTTCTGCTATTGGAAATATGTTTTTAGAAAAAACTTCGAAAAGTTTTTTTTCGAACAATGTTTTACAGCCGTTTATGTATTTCGAAACGAACACACCCAAACTTTAGTTTTGGAAATATTATTTTCTTTGCTTTTGCTTCAAAACCAAAAACAAATTTGAAAAACACACTCGAGTTAGGTTGTGTTTCTTACGTATTCATTTTCTTACCGACATACATAAACAGGCTGTTAGTTTAGATGCAATTTATTGCATATTATTTGTGAGGAAAATTATTGTATTTCTTTAGGCTTGTGGATTATTTGAATTTTAATTCACAATTGTTTGTTTCTCGTGGTATCTTTTAAAGCATAGTTTTAGGGATCGGTGATAAATAATTTTCGGCCTTTTCTAATATTTTAGCGTGAAATGTTATAAAAGAACGACACTCACAGTATTTAGTCCATTCTAATTGTATTATGATGGTAAGGTTCGTATTGAATTAAAATATGTTACCTTATTGCGTATAAGTATTGTCATAATGTATACGCCATCGAAGAAATCAAAAATTAATTTAGAAATTAAAAAAAGTAAAAAAAGTGCACGCTTGTTCTCTGTCATAAATTCGAACCTTACTCATAATGACGGACCGATCGAATTATTGTGTAGAAATCCACGACTATTCAAAAACATTTTTAAAAATCCATAAGTAAAAATATTTTTTAAAAATCCACGATTAGTAAAAAATATTTTTAAAAATCCACGATTAGTAAAAAATATTTTTTAAAAATCCACGATTAGTAAAAAATATTTTTTTTAAAAATCCCCGATTAGTAAAAAATATTTTTTCAAAAATTCATGATTAGTAAAAAATATTTTTTAAAGATTCACGATTGGTAAAAAATATTTTTTAAAAATCCAAGATTAGTAAAAATATTTTTTAAAAATTCACGATTTTAAAAATCCACGATTAGTAAAAATATTTATTTTTTCATAATCCACGATTAGTAAAAAATATTTTTTTTAAATCCACGATTAGAAAAGAATATTTTTTAAAAATCCACGATTAGAAAAAAATTATTTTTTAAAAATCGACGATTAGTAAAAATTTTTTTCAAAATCCACGATTAGTAAAAAATATTTTTATAAAAATCCACGATTAATAAAAATATTTTTAAAAAATCCACGATTAATAAAAAAATATTTGTATAAAAATCTACGATTTATAAAATATTTTTATAAAAATCCACGATTAATAAAAATATTTTTAAAAAATACACGATTAATAAAAAAATATTTGTATAAAAATCTACGATTTATAAAAGTATTTTTAAAAAATCCACGATTAATGAAATATATTTTTAAAAAATCTGCGATTAATAAAAAATATTGTTTTTAAAAATCCAAGATAAATAAATATACTTTTTAAAATTCTCACCATTACTAGATATTTGTTTAAAAATCCAATATTTTTTAAAAATTCACTATGATAAAAAATACTTTGTAACGATTAAAAAATATTTTTTTTTAAATAAAGCTTAATGTTTTTTTAATAACGCCTGATATAAAATATTTTTGTTTGTTAAAAATAACGCTTAATAAAAAATATTTTTTTTTAAATCCACGCTTATTAAAAATATTGTTTTTTTTTAAATACGGTTAATAAAAAATATTTTTTTTTTTAAATCCAAGCTTAGTGAAAATATTTTTTGAAAATACGGTTAATAGAAAATATTGTTTTAAAATAACGCTTTATAATTTTAAAATAAAAATATTTTTTTAAATTAACGATTAATAAAAAATATTTTTTTTAATTAAGGAAAAAATTAACGCTTAATAGAAACTATTTTTTTAAGTCATGGCTTAATAAAGACATTATTTTAAAAAAAGATTAATAAAAATATTTTTTAAAAATCCACGATTAATAAAAAATATTTTTTAAAAATCCACGATTAATAAAAAATATTTTTTAAAAATCCACGATTAATAAAAAATATTTTTTTAAAAATACACGATTAATAAAAATAATTTTTTAAAACTCCACGATAAATAAAAATATTTTTTTTAAAAATCCACGATTAATAAAAATATTTTTTTTAAAAATCCACGATTAATAAAAATAATTTTTTTAAAAATCCACGATTAATAAAAATAATTTTTTAAAAATCCACGATTAATAAAAATAATTTTTTAAAAAATCCACGATTATTAAAAATAATTTTTTAAAAATCCACTATTAATAAAAATAATTTTTTTAAAAATCCACTATTAATAAAAAAAAAATTTTTAAAAATCCACTATTAATAAAAATTATTTTTTAAAAATCCACGATTAATAAAAATATTTTTTTAAAAATCCACGATTAATAAAAATAATTTTTTTAAAAATCTACGATTAATAAAAATGTTTTTTTTAAGAATCCACGTTTATAAAATAATTTTTTTTAAAAATCCACGTTTATAAAAATAATTTTTTTAAAAATCCACGATTAATAAAATTATTTTTTTTTAAATCCACGATTAATAAAAATATATTTTTTTAAAATCCACGATTAATAAAAATATGTTTTTTAAGAATCCACGATTATAAAAATATTTTTTTTAAAAAACCCCGATTAATAAAAATATTTTTTTTTTAAAAATCCACGATTATAAAAATATTTTTTTAAAAAATCCACGATTAATAAAAATATTTTTTTTTAAAGTCCACGATTAATAAAAATATTTTTTTAAAAATCCACGATTAATAAAAATATTTTTTTTTAAAAATCCGCGATTATAAAAAATAATTTTTTTAAAAATCCACGATTAATAAAAATAATTTTTTAAAAATCCACGATTAATAAAAATAATTTTTTTAAAAATCCACGATTAATAAAAATAATTTTTTTAAAAATCCACGATTAATAAAAATAATTTTTTAAAAATCCACGATTAATAAAAATAATTTTTTAAAAATCCACGATTAATAAAAATAATTTTTTTAAAAATCCACGATTATTAAAAATCCACTATTAATAAAAATATTTTTTTTTAAAAATCCACTATTAATAAAAATAATTTTTTTAAAAATCCACTATTAATAAAAATTATTTTTTAAAAATCCACGATTAATAAAAATATTTTTTTAAAAATCCACGATAAATAATTTTTTTTTTTAAATCCACGATTAATAAAAATATTTTTTTAAAAATCCACGATTAATAAAAATATTTTTTTTAAGAATCCACGTTTATAAAAATAATTTTTTTAAAAATCCACGATTAATAAAAATATTTTTTTTTAAAAATCCACGATTAATAAAAATATTTTTTTTAAATCCACGATTAATAAAAATATTTTTTTTTTAAATCCACGATTAATAAAAATATATTTTTTTTTTTAAATCCACGAATAATAAAAATATATATATTTTTTTAAATCCACGATTAATAAAAATATGTTTTTTAAGAATCCACGATTATAAAAATATTTTTTTTAAAAAACCCCGATTAATAAAAATATTTTTTTTTTAAAAATCCACGATTATAAAAATATTTTTTTTCAAAATCCACGATTAATAAAAATATTTTTTTTAAAAGTCCACGATTAATAAAAATATTTTTTTAAAAATCGACGATTAATAAAAATATTTTTTTTAAAAATCCGCGATTATTAAAAATAATTTTTTTAAAAATCCACGATTAATAAAAATAATTTTTTAAAAATCCACGATTAATAAAAATAATTTTTTTAAAAATCCACGATTAATAAAAATAATTTTTTAAAAATCCACGATTAATAAAAATAATTTTTTTAAAAATCCACGATTAATAAAAATAATTTTTTAAAAATCCACGATTAATAAAAATAATTTTTTTAAAAATCCACGATTATTAAAAATCCACTATTAATAAAAATAATTTTTTTAAAAATCCACTATTAATAAAAATAATTTTTTTAAAAATCCACTATTAATAAAAATTATTTTTTAAAAATCCACGATTAATAAAAATATTTTTTTAAAAATCCACGATAAATAATTTTTTTTTTTAATCCACGATTAATAAAAATATTTTTTTAAAAATCCACGATAAATAATTTTTTTTTTAAATCCACGATTAATAAAAATGTTTTTTTAAAAATCCACGATTAATAAAAATATTTTTTTTAAGAATCCACGTTTATAAAAATAATTTTTTTAAAAATCCACGATTAATAAAAATATTTTTTTTTAAAAATCCACGATTAATAAAAATATTTTTTTTAAATCCACGATTAATAAAAATATTTTTTTTTTTTAAATCCACGATTAATAAAAATATTTTTTTTTTTTAAATCCACGATTAATAAAAATATTTTTTTTAAAAATCCACGATTAATAAAAATATTTTTTTTAAATCCACGATTAATAAAAATATTTTTTTTTTAAATCCACGATTAATAAAAATATTTTTTTTTTTTAAATCCACGATTAATAAAAATATATATTTTTTTTTAAATCCACGATTAATAAAAATATGTTTTTTAAGAATCCTTTATAATCGTGGATTCTTAATAATTTTTTTAAAAATCCACGATTAATAAAAATATGTTTTTTAAGAATCCTTTATAATCGTGGATTCTTAATAATTTTTTTAAAAATCCACGATTAATAAAAATATTTTTTTTTTTTTAAATCCACTATTAATAAAAATAATTTTTTTAAAAATCCACTATTAATAAAAATTATTTTTTAAAAATCCACGATTAATAAAAATATTTTTTTAAAAATCCACGATAAATAAATTTTTTTTTTAAAAATCCCCGATTAATAAAAATATTTTTTTAAAAATCCACGATTAATAAAATTTTTTTTTAAGAATCCACGTTTATAAAAATAATTTTTTTTAAAAATCCACGATTAATAAAATTTTTTTTTTTAAAAATCCACGATTAATAAAAATATTTTTTTTTAAATCCACGATTAATAAAAATATTTTTTTTAAATCCACGATTAATAAAAATATTTTTTTTTAAATCCACGATTAATAAAAATATATTTTTTTTAAACCACGATTAATAAAAATATGCTTTTTAAGAATCCTTTATAATCGTGGATTCTTAATAATTTTTTTAAAAATCCACGATTAATAAAAATATTTTTTTTTTAAATCCACGATTATAAAAATAATTTGTTTAAAAATCCACGATTAATGAAAATATTTTTTTTAAAAATCCACGATTAATGAAAATATTTTTTTTAAAAATCCACGTTTATAAAAATATTTTATTTTAAAAATCCACGTTTATAAAAATAATTTTTTAAAAGTCCACGATTAATAAAAATAATTTTTTTAAAAGTCCACGATTAATAAAAATAATTTTTTTAAAAATCCACGATTAATAAAAATATTTTTTTTAAATCCACGATTAATAAAAATATTTTTTTTAAAAATCCACGATTAATAAAAATTTGTTTTTTTAAAAATCCACGATTAATAAAAATTTGTTTTTTAAGAATCCACGATTATAAAAATAATTTTTTTAAAAATCCGCGATTAATTAAATTTTTTTTTAATCCACGATTATAAAAATAATTTTTTAAAAATCCACGATTAATAAAAATAATTTTTTTTTTTAAAATCCATGATTATAAAAATAATTTTTTTGAAAATCCATGATTAATAAAAATAACTTTTTTAAAAATCCGCGATTAATAAAAATATTTTTTTTTTAAAAGTTCACGATTATTAAAAATATTTTTTTAAAAATTCACTATTAATAAAAATATTTTTTTTAAAAATCCGCGATTAATAAAATTTTTTTTTGATTAAAAAAAATATTTTAAAAATCCACGAGTAATGAAAACTAATTTTTTAATCCACAACTAATAAATATATAACAATTATTTTTTTAATCGTCTTCAAGAATCTAATGACCTCACAATGAATTTAACTATAATTTTCTAAATATGTTTGTGGTCAGCAAGTTCTTGATAATTTCACAAACACTTGCATACATATGTTGTAAAAAATAAATTCCATCGATTAGCAATGACCACCGACTAGAGCCTATATAAAGGAAACACTTGCGTTGGAAATCTGAACAGATCATAATCTCTCCATCTTTGGAAAACATTATGAATTTCAAGTATTACTTTGTGGTGGCCTTTGTTATATTGGTCGTATTCACGGTCCAATTGGAGGCTAAAAGTCGTTATCAAGGAGGTGGTGGCAAAAAGTCAAGTCCTAAATCTGGTAAAAGTGGTAGTAGTGCTGCAGCTTCCAGTGGCTACGGCAGGAACTCCAATCGGCAGGAAACTCAAACAACTGGCCGTAAAAGTGGAGTTAGTGCTGCAGCTGCTGGTGGCTACGGCAGGAACTTCAATCGGAAGGAAACTCAAACAACTGGCCGTAAAAGTGGAGGTAGTGCTGCAGCTGCTGGTGACTACGGCAGGAACTCCAATCGGCAGGAAACTCAAGCAACTGGCCGTAAAAGTAGTGGAAGTGCTGCAACTGCCGGTGGCTACGGCAGGAACTCGTATCGACGGGAGACTCAAACAACTGGCCGTATAAGTAGGGGGAGAGCTGCAGCTGCTGGTGCAGCGAGGCGAGGAAGTGGTAGAGGTGGAAGTACTGGAACAGAATTAATAAGAGCAGGTGTAAGTAAAATTACAAAATTTGATACGAATTTTAAGATTCGTATAATATTTCTTCTTTTTTCTTCCTTAAGGCTTATGTTGCCGGTGAAGCTTTTGCAGGAACGGGTGTGGCTCTGATTGAACAACTTGGTTGATATGATTTAAAATTTTTGTGATTAAGTCATTTATATAGTGAGAATCCAAACAAGTTATTTCCGTGTAAAAAATTCAAAGAAATTAAAAAAAGTTTATAGAATTTCAAATAAAATTATAACAAAAAATAATTCGAGCCTCCGGTTTATTTCCATGTAATCTCAGTTATGTAAAATTTATTTACAAGTTTTGTCGTACTATATTCCATACGGCTCTCGAAATCTAAAGTTAAGAGAAGTTCTGCTAACTTTGAATGGAAATAGTTTTTTTTCGCTTTGGGAGTGTCGGTTTAAATTTTCTCGCAAATTGACCTCTGGAACTTCGTTGCGTATGAGTATTGTCGTGATGTATACGCCATTGTTTAAAAATTTATAATTTGATATTATTTTTTTTTCGTCCTATATTATAAGGGCAAACGGCAAAAAAAAAATATTGTTTCACCCATTATCAGATCAAAAAAAAAAAAACAGAACGTGGATTTTTTAAAAAATATTTGTTTACCCATTATCAGATCAAAAAAAAAAAACGTGGATTTTTTAAAGAATATTTTTTTTATCCATCATCACAACAATAAACGTGGATTTTTTAAACAATAATTTTCCATCCATCATCACAACAATAAACGTGGATATTTAAACAATATTTTTCATCCATTATCAATCAGACCAAAACAAACGTGGATTTTTTAAAGAATATTTTTTATCCATCATCACAACAATAAACGTGGATTTTTAAAGAATATTTTTTCACCCATCATCAGACCAATAAACGTGGATTTTTTAGAGAATATTTTTCACCCATTATCAGACCAAACAAAAACGTGATTTTTCAAAGAATATTTTTTCACCCATCATCAGATCAATAAACGTGGATTTTTTAAAGAATATTTTTTCATCCATCATCAGACCAATAAACGTGGACTTTTAAACAACATTTTTCACCCATCATCAGACCAATAATTGTGGATTTTTTAAAAAATATATTTCATCCATCATCACAACAATAAACGTGGATTTTTAAAGAATATTTCTTCACCCATTATCAGACCAACAAACGTGGATTTTTTAAAGAATATTTGTTCACCCATCATCAGACCAATAAACGTGGATTTTTTAAACAAAATTTTTTCACCCATCATCAGACCAATAAAGGCCCATGTGGCCCACATGGTTGTTGACAAAATGTTGTTAAAAATCAACGCCTAAAGGACTTATGGCCCTTAAAAAACATTGTTAAAAATCCACGCTAAAAGCCCATTTGGCCCTTGAAAAACTATTGTTTAGAAATCCACACCTAGAGGACTTACGGCTTTTGGAAAAAATATTGTAAAAAATCCACTGCCAAAGGCCATATGGTCTTTGAAAAAAATTGTTTAAAATCCAGTCCTAGGGGCATAAACCCCTTGAAAAAAAAAATATTGTGAAAAATCCACGCCTAAAGGCCATAAAACCCTTGAAGAAATATTGTTAAAAATTGAATTCTGAAGGCCATAAAACCTTCGAAGAAAATATTGTTAAAATTCCACGCCTAAAGGACTGACCCTAAAAATAAAAATATTGCTATGGCCTTATGGCCCTAAAATAAAATTGTCAAAAGTTCACGCCAAAACCCCTTATGGCCTTTGAAAAATATTATTAAAAATCCAAGCCGAAGGGTCTTTTGGCCCTTGAAAAAAAAAAAAATATTGTTAGAAATCCACTCCTAAAGGCAATATGACACATGAAAAAATTAAAAAAAAAAAATATTCTTAGAAACCACGTTTAAGGCAGCATGGAGTGAAATTCGAATACTTAAAACAGAAATCTCCACCTTTATGTTTGAAAATTTTTTTACTTAATATTTCAAAATACCTTTAATTACATCTACACAGCCACATTTATTATGTACCACAATAATGATTGGGTAATAAAATTCAATGCATTGCAAATTTATTCCAAAATGTTGAACGTCGCTATGCATAACATTTTAAAATTTTCCAAATGTAATGTAACATTTTTTTTTTTCAAATGCAAACTATATAAGTGACCTAAAATCGTTGGAATAACTTGCAGTTTGTTTCGAAGAAATATGAAATTTCTTTATATGGTCGTAATTGCCATTTTAGTGGTATTGGGATTTTTAACTGAAAATGTCATGGCAGAGCCTCAACTTTTCCCTGCCCTGAGTGGATTTAATCTTGGTTTTGAGCCAATGGGTGGTGGTCATGGCGGCGGTAGAAAAAGGAGAAGAGGTTAAATTGGTCCTGATATTCATAAGTGATTAAGATATATAAAAATAAAAATTAATTTAAAAAATAATCGAATTTTTGTTTTTTTAAACAATATTTTCACCACTCAATAGGCCAATAAACGTGGATTTTTTAAAGAATATTTTTTCATCCATCATCACAATAATAAACGTGGACTTTTTAAAAAATATTTTTTATCCATCACAACAATAATAAACGTGGATTTTTTAAAGAATATTTTTCATCCATTATCAGACTAATAAACGTGGATTTTTAAACAATATTTTTTCACCCATCATCAGACTACTAAACGTGGATTTTTTAAACAATATATTTTGACCCATCATCAGACCAATAAACGTGAATTGTTTAAAGAAATTTTTCCATCCATTATCAGACCAATAATCGTCGATTTTTTAAAGAATATTCTTTCACCCATCATCAGACCAATAAACGTGGATTTTTTAAAGAATATTCTTTCACCCATCATCAGACCAATAAACGTGGATTTTTAAACAATATTTTTTCACCCATCATCAGACTAATAAACGTGGATTTTTTAAACAATATATTTTGACCCATCATCAGACCAATAAACGTGGATTTTTTAAAGAATATTTTTTCACCCATCATCAGACCAATAAACGTGGATTTTTTAAAGAATATTTTTTCACCCATCATCAGACCAATAAACGTGGATTTTTTAAAAAATATTTTTTCACGCATCATCAGACCAATAAACGTGGATTTTTAAAGAATATTTTTTCACCCATCATCAGACCAATAAACGTGGATTTTTTAAAGATTACTTTTTCAACCATCATCAGACCAATAAACGTGGATTTTTTAAAGATTACTTTTTCAACCATCATCAGACCAATAAACGTGGATTTTTTAAAGATTACTTTTTCAACCATCATCAGACCAATAAACGTGGATTTTTTAAAGAAAGAATATGTTTTCACCCATCATCAGACCAATAAACGTGGATTTTTTAAAGAATATTTTTTCACCCATCATCAGACCAATAAACGTGGATTTTTTAAAGAATATTTTTTCACCCATCATCAGACCAATAAACGTGGATTTTTTAAAGAATATTTTTTCACCCATCATCAGACCAATAAACGTGGATTTTTTAAAGAATATTTTTTCACCCATCATCAGACCAATAAACGTGGATTTTTTAAAGAAAGAATATGTTTTCACCCATCATCAGACCAATAAACGTGGATTTTTTAAAGAATATTTTTTCACCCATCATCAGACCAATAAACGTGGATTTTTTAAAGAATATTTTTTCACCCATCATCAGACCAATAAACGTGGATTTTTTAAAGAATATTTTTTCACCCATCATCAGACCAATAAACGTGGATTTTTTAAGAATAATTTTTCAACCATCATCAAACCAATAAACGTGGATTTTTTAAAGATTACTTTTTCAACCATCATCAGACCAATAAACGTGGATTTTTAAACAATATTTTTTCATCCATCATTGGACCAATAAACGTGGATTTTTTAAAGAATATTTTTTCACCCATTATCAGACCAATAAACGTGGATTTTTTAAAAAATATTTTTCAGCCATCATCAGACCAATAAACGTGGAACTATTTTTTATCCATCATCAGACCAATAAACGTTGATTTTTTAAACAATATTTTTTCACCCATTATCAGACCAATAAACGTACAATTTTTTTCATTAATTTGAAACATGCGTCTGTCAATATATTCTAAAATAGCCAGGACAGGGCTCATTATGTAATATCCTACACCACTACCACTGTGCATAAGCTTTTCACGTTCCAAAGGAATGTATAATTGTGAATATTTTATGAATATATAATATTCATATGTAGAGCGATTTTTATGGGATTAATGTATTCTTTATTCCAAATCACGCAGATGATTGATGAGAATAAAAATTTAAATAAATAAAATTTATTGTTTAATTTGTTCTGAAACCAAAAGTTGCAATGACGAACTATACAACGTTATTCGGCACATTTTTATTTGCCATAATTTTTGGCGCTGCCTCAGCTAAACCGCGTAGTGTAAGTACATAGATATGTATAACCGCCTTTTGTAAGACAATTAAGAATCCACTTGGACTAAATTATGGGCTAACTCTTGTTATTGTAGAAAAAATTTTAGTTTATTGAAATCAAAGAGGTATTAACATTCAGACACAAGATGCTGAAATATTTTGAAAAAAATGTGGCATATGACCCGTAATGAAAGATGCTAAATTTAAACATTTATGTTCTACATTTCTTTTCAGAACGAGTTTCCAGTTTGGCCCATAGATTAGATATAATAATATCATATTTATGTAAAACCTAAATAAAACACTTTTTCAAGGATGTGGTTTTTTAAAAAATAGTTTTTCAAGAACCTGGATTTTTTAAAAAAACTTTTTTTCAAGGACATGGATTTTTTACATATATTTTTTCAAGGACGTGGATTTCTTACAAACATTTTTTCAAGGACGTGGATTATATAGAAATATTTTTTCAAGGACGTGGATTTTTTAAAAATATTTTTTCATGGTGTGTATTTTTTAAAACTATATTTTAAGGATGCGGGTATTTAATTACTTTTTTTTTTGGATTTTTTTAAAACATTTTTCAAGCACATGGATTTTTTAAAAAATAGTTTTTCTAGGACGTGGATTTTTTTAAAAATACTGTTTCAAGGACGTGGATTTTTTTAAAAATATTTTTCAAGGACGTTGATTTTTTTAAATATTTTTTTCAAGGACGTGAATTTTTTAAAAATATTTTTTCAACTACAAGAGCGATACTGACAATGCGGCCTACTGCTACCGACACCTAACACAAAAGAGATCGTGCAATATGTAAAGTAATCCAGTGCAATATTTACAGTCGACGATGACGGTGAAGTCTGTCATAGTTTTTAAGTAATTTTGACGCTAATTTAATTTTTACATGTAAGCGATTTCTTTGTGTACAGTGTTTGTATCTCTAGATTGTAAAAAAGATGTGATATTAATATTAAGTATGTTTTGTAGATCCCCTGAAGATGCAATTTATTCAATTGCGAAATATTGGAAGCAAATAAATGAAACCAAATATGACCTAAAGCTCAACAACAAATACATCTGTTTTATTGGAATCAAAAAGGTCGAAAAAAATAACAACAATTAGGACGTGGATTTTTTAAAAATATTTTTTCAAGGACGTGGATTTTTTTAAAAATCATGGACTTGTATGTTTTAAAAAAATATTCAAGGACCTGGATTTTTTAAAAATATTTTTCAAGGACGTTGATTTTTTTTAAATATTTTTTCAAGGACGTGGATTTTTTAAAAATATTTTTTCAAAGATGTGGATTTTTTAAGGACGTGGAGTTTTTTCAATTGCCTGTATTTTTTTAAAATATTTTTTCAAAGATGTGGATTTTTTTAAAGACGTGGAGTTTTTTCAATTGCCTGGATTTTTTAAAAATATTGCTTCAAGAACGTGGTTTGTTAAAAATATTTTTCCAAAAAGCTGATTTTTTTTAAAATATTTTTTTTTCAAGGACGTGAACGTGGATTTCTTAAAATTATTTTTTCAATAACGTGGATTTTTTAAAAATATTTTTTCAAGAACGTGGATTTTTTAAAAATATTTTTTCAAGAACGTGGATTTTTTAAAAATATTTTTTCAAGAACGTGGATTTTTTAAAAATATTTTTTCAAGAACGTGGATTTTTTAAAAATATTTTTTCAAGAACGTGGATTTTTTAAAAATATTTTTCAGGAACGCGCACTGCGAAATATGAGCACTTTAGTGGAACTTTAAGGAAATTTGGAAGTATATAAAATTCATTATTTTTGTATTGCAATCGTAAGCTAAGTATCCCACCGTAAATGGCCCAAACACAGTTTCGCGATTTATTTCGCGAAACGGCTTCGAAATGCACTTAAAAGTTGCACTTTTGTTTCATATTTTTTTTTTTCTAAGAAATAGATTTTTGATTCATGATTTGGTGTGGGCAAACGGTATATCGGTATGCCATGATTTCTTTTTCTTAAAATTTTAGAAAGCAATTATGAGATTTTACTCTTTAAGAAATGCAAAAAAAAATCTTATTGTTTTTGCGCAGTTTTAATCGGAAAGAAGTGCTTTTTTTTAAGTTTTCAAACAATTTGTTTTGTTTTCCGTGGACATTTCAAACGTGATTTACGTACATTCACGTGTTATGATATATATAATCTGAAATATTGGATCCTCCTCTGTTCGGAAAGCTATAAAACAGATACGGGAACGCGCGGTTTTCGGAGATATTCATGTTCTTTCAAAATGACTTCGGAAATTTCTTTTAATTTAATTTTCCAAAAGTGGAAACAAGAACCGAAAATTGACTAAATTTTATTTTAATTCTTGGAAAAAATGGGCTCGCCAGTGTTAACAAATTATGAACTACGTTCTATAAGGTCAACTATTACTAGTTTGGTTTATAGAATAAAGATACGGTGGATTAAATCTTCGCGAAACTTAACGACATTTGGGATGAAAAATTCTAGTTGGCTTAAACACAAGGTTCCATTTCCAAAGACGTTGATAATGTAGCGAATGCCACCAGACGCAAAAAGGAATTTAAGGATTGTCATCCAAAAGTGCAAATGAGAAAAGTTCATAACCTTGTGAAGTCTTGCACTCAGGAGGAGTTAGGCAATCAAGGGGCTAATCAAGTTAATTATAGCCAAAAGTTCATGGATTCACAAAGTTCGGATGATAATATGTTTAGCTTATCACTGGTCCCGATTCAAATGAGTGCTATAAATGATGGTGAGAGTCAATCTGTAATTTGGAAAAACCCTTCTCCCTCTTCCACACGGTACTGTCGCCCCATTAGGTTTATTTTTGCAAAGGAAACATCTAACCTGATTACCTCTGAAGTAAATAACGTTAAAGAGCAAATAAAACACTAACTCCAACTACTGTAATCGTAGTTGGTAAGCAATTTCACGTTACAGCAACCATGATTTTTTGTAGGATTAACGGAAAAGTTGGTAACGTAGTATCATCCTGTGCATCATCACAAACATGCAAC
This sequence comes from Musca autumnalis, assembly GCF_047663935.1. NCBI lineage: Eukaryota > Metazoa > Arthropoda > Insecta > Diptera > Muscidae > Musca > Musca autumnalis. Next base: position 30,162,571 of record NW_027411755.1, read on the forward strand.
TTATGTGGCGCTAAACCTAGTGAGATGAATAATATAAGTGAAATAGCCAAGAAGAATATAAATGGATGTTACTTATCGCTAGGGTTATCACCCCTCCATGCCTGGATTCGATTTTTCGAATGTATTTTACATATATCATACAGACAAGATATAAAGTCATGGCAAGCTCGAGGACCAGAAAAGAAACAAAAAGTTGCTGACAGAAAAAAATACGTCCAACAAAAATTAAAGGAGGAACTTGGTTTAATCGTGGATATGCCTAAACATCAGTCTGGAATCTCTAATAATGGTAATACGGCGAGAAATGCTAAAAAGTCATCTGGAATCACTGGTGTAAATTTCCACTTAATTAAGCGCTTTCAAGTGGTGTTAGAGTGTTTAAATTGCGGACTTAATATCAATCCTGAAAAGTTCGATAATTACTGTAGAGAAACATTAGAATTATATTTGAAGGAATATTTCTGGTACTCCATGCCAGTAAGTGTGCATAAAGTCCTCTGTCATGGAAAGGATATAATAGCCTCTTGCATCCTTCCCATCGGACAACTTTCTGAAGAAGCTCAGGAGGCAAGAAACAAAGATTGTAGGAAGTATCGCGAACTCTTTACAAGAAAAACTTCAAGGATTGTATTAGAGTTGTTGATTAAAATAATACCTAACGATGAACTTTAAAAAATAATTCATTAACAATAGTTTAAAAAAAACAAATACTGTTTATTTAAAAATGTAAATAAAATATACATATACAGCCCTAGAAATAATTATATGGTACAGCCATGATTATCTTTAAACTTATAGTCAAGGACTATTATCCAGATGTTATTTATTTACAATAGTAGTGGTTAGTGTGCTTGTTCATACCTATGACTGCCGACCTTGTGTGTCTTATATACATATCCGTAATATTATTCAAATTAATTTTTCTTTGGTACAGGGAAAAATTTTAAAGTTATAATTTCACTACAAAGGACCTGAACAAAATTATTGACATAAAATGTATTTAGGATTAAGTACAATAAAGAAATATTCAATTTAGGAATAATTGAAATGGTTCCCATTGGGTTCTGTCCCTGGCTGCAGCCCTGGGAAACAATAAAATCGTGGAAACTGCTTTATGGACAGAAATCATGCAATCTAAAACAGCTATATCATGATTTTTTTACTTTCCTTACAATTTTAAATCAGATCTGTCCAATATAACTAACTGCTTTCAATAGAAATTATGAAACTCATCCCTCACAAGGTGTTTGTAACCTGCCTGACGACTACAATTTGGGTCTGGATCATATTAGTAACCAACAAAAACTTATGTAATCAAACGGTGCACTCTTTTTAAAACTTTTAATTGTAGAAAATAAACAAATGATAAAATAAAAATTAAAAATGGCAAGTTACAGTAATGTTAAATACTAAAATAATAGCAGAATTCCCTGAAAACATCAATGAGCAAAACATTACAGTTGCTTACTCAGTTGTTCGATAAGTACCCTATTGTACGTTCTCGAAACGGGTATATATCATCTAAATTTTTCGTTTTATGTCACTTTAAATGATATTACACCGTTATATTGTGCATATGTATCTGTCTAACAGGTACATGTGTTTTATTATGCTTCGGCACAATAAAGGACAAGTTTGGTGTTAAATTTGGCCTTTTTTTTAAATCGTCTATTAGTTATCTATCCTTTAAAGTTGAAAAATCTGCATATTGTTTGATTACGTAACGTTTTGTAGGTCACTTATTTGGTCCTGACCCAAATTATAGCTGCCAGGCAGGTTATAAACTACTAATTTGGATGTATTACACAATTGATATTGAACATTGTTATTTCTGTTATTTAGTTTCAATTGAAATGTTTGTAAAAATGTACAAAAATCTTGGTTAAACCTTACAGTATAACAAAACTTCGGCCTATATGCCAATATGCAATTGTCTTCTGGTTTCCAGGGTCATATTAAGAGACGGAATGATATACAAGCCATTCTGATTGTACTTAAAGTTCATGCAACTGCGTTGCCCATAATCCAAAATTAATTTTAGGTCAATATCTGTACTTAATCTTTTTGTATTAAAATAAGAACTTAAATATTTTACATTGTACCATATAAATATTTCTCAAGAAAATTCTTTAAAAAATATTGTTATTAAAATAACGGTATATGTATAAATGCCACAATGTGAAAAGTTATAGGTTATAATAAGCACCTAATATACTAAAAACATAAATTATAAAAATCCCCGTTATGTACATTTTTAAGAAAAATCTGGACATATTTATATTTGTACCATATAATTATTTCTAGGGCTGTATGTACATATGTATACATGATATTTGGGTCACACCGTAGCATGGACCAATGCTGATGTTTTTTGTTTTGGTTTTGTTTTTTTTTTGGCGGGGGGGGGGGGGTGGGTGTGGGTTATCCTTAAAATACACTCAGCACTAAAAATGTGACAGTACAGAAAAAACTACTAAGGGGTAGTTTACATTTACATTATGTAATTGTCATATGACATGAAATTTTCCGTCGTTATATATTCGCTAGTATGTGTAATATTGGAGATTTTCCTTACGCCATTTATATCGAACCTTGGACCTACCTCGATAATATTTCACATAGAGGTAGTCTATGTACAAGGAACATTTAATGGGAATGTGCAATCAAATAGGTTGGAAACTGTTACTTAAAATACGTCATACCGAGCGGTACAGTTCAATGGGGCTACACCAAAACGCGAGCATATATTGATAATAGTTTGTGCATATGTTTAATATCCTCTGAAACCTTTATATACTAATTTGCAGCGAAATCCGTTGAATACAAAAAACGGTCGCCACCGTTACATGAGCGCTACCGGAAACCGCGGGTATATCTGACCCATATTTAGCCCCATGCTACCCACTTATATAAGAAACAAATTTGCAAATTTTTGGTATCCTACGTCCTTTACTTTAGAAGATATTAGTAAAGTTCCACTAAAGTGCTCATATTTCGCACTGTGGAACGTGGATTTTTAAAATTATTTTTTCAAGGACGTGGATTTTTAAAAATATTTTTTCAAGAACATGTTTTTTTAATATTTTTCTCAATGACCTTGATTTCTTAAAAATATTTTTTCAAGAACATGTTTTTTTTTAAATATTTTTCTCAATAACGTGAATTTCTTAAAAATATTTTTTCAAGAACGTGGATTTTTTAAAATTATTTTTTCAAGAACGTGGTTTTTTAAAAATATTTTTCAAGAACGTGGATTTTTTAAAAATATTTTTCAGGAACGTGGATTTTTTTAAATTATTTTTTCAAGAACGTGGATTTTTAAAATTATTTTTTCAAGGACGTGGATTTTTAAAAATATCTTTTCAAGAACTTGGATTTGTAAAAATATTTTTTCAAGGACGTGGATTTTTAAAAATACTTTTTTCAAGGACGTGGATTTTTAAAAATATTTTTTCAAGGACGTGGGTTTTTAAAAACATTATTTCAAGGACATGGATTTTTTAAAAAAAATATTTTTTCAAGAACATGGATTTTTTAAAAATAATTGATTCAATGACGTGGATTTCTTAAAAATATTTCTTCAAGGACGCGGACTTTTTTGAAAAATATTTTTTTCAATGAAGTGGATTGTTAATACATATTTTTGTTATTTAAGAGATATTTTTTTAAGTACGTGATTTTTTTTTTTAAATATTTCTTCAAGGACGTGGATTTTTTAAAAACATTTTTTTAATGACGTGGATTTTAAAAACAGTTTTTCAATGACGTGGCTTTTTAAAAGTATTTTTTCAAGGACGTGGATTTTTTTTAAAAATATTTTTTGCGAGATTGATTTTTTAAAAACATTTGTTCAAGGACGCGCAGTTTTTAAAAATATTTTTTCAAGGACGTGGATTTTTTAAAAATAGGCTTTCAAGGACGTGTTTTTCTAAAAATATTTTTTCAAGGACATGGATCTTTTAAAAATTATTTTTCAAGAACCTGGTTTTTTTAAAAATACTTTTTCAAGGACCTGGATTTTTTAAAAATATTTTTTCATGGACCTGGATATTTTAATTATATTTTTTCAAGGACCTGGATTTTTTAAAAATAATTTTTGAAGGACCTCGATTTTTTAAAAATACTTTTTAAGGACCTGGATTTAAAAAAAAATTCAAGAACGTGGATTTGTTTGAAAATATTTTTCAAGGAACTAGATTTTTTAAAAATATTTTTTAAAAAACCTGAATTTTTTTTAAAAATATTTTTTCAAGGTCTTGGATTTTTTAAAAATATTTTTTTAAAGCCGAGGATTTTTTAAAAACATTTTTTCAAGGACGTAGATTTTTTAAAAACATTTTCTCAAGGACGTCGATATTTCAAAAATATTTTTATGACGTGGATTTTTTAAAAAAAAATTTCAAGGACTTGGATTTTTTGAAAATATTTTTCAAGGACCTAGACTTTTTAAAAATATTTTTTAAAAACCTGTATTTTTTAAAAATATTTTTTAAGGACCTGAATTTTTTAAAAACATTGTTTCAAAGACGAGGATTTTTTAAAAATATTTTTTCAAGGACGTAGATTTTTTAAAAAATATTTTTTCAAGGACGTCGATTTTTTAAAAAATGTGTTTTCAAGGACTTGGTTTTTTAAAAATATATTTTCAGGGACGTGGAATTTTTAAAAATTATTTTTCAAGGACCTGGATTTTTAAAAATTATTTTTCAAGGACCTGGATTTTTAAAAATATTTTTTCAAGGACTTGGATGTTTTAAAAATATTTTTTCATGGATTTTTTAAAAATATTTTTTGAAGGACCTCGATTTTTTAAAAATTATTTTTTAAAGACCTGGATTTTTTAAAAAAAATTTCAAGAACGCGGATTTTTTGAAAATATTTTTCAAGGACCTAGATTTTTTAAAAATAGTTTTTAAGGACCAGAATTTTTTAAAAATATTTTTTCAAGGTCCTGGATTTTTTAAAAATATTTTTTCAAAGACGAGGATTTTTTAAAAATATTTTTTCAAGGACGTAGATTTTTTAAAAATATTTCTCAAGGACGTGGATTTTTTAAAATATTTTTTCAAGGACGTCGATTTTCTAAAAATATTTTCTTAGGACGTGGATTTTTACAAATATTTTTTAGGACGTGGATTTATTAAAAATATTTTTTCAAGGACGTGGATTTTTAAAAGTATTTTTTAAAAATATTTTTTCAAGGACCTGAATTTTTTAAAAATATTTTTTCAAGGACTTGGATTTTTTAAAAATATTTTTAATGACGTGAATTTTTTAAAATATTATTCATGGATGTGGTTTTTTTAAATATTTTTTAAGGACGTGGATTTTTTAAAACTATTCTTGCAAGGACGTGGATTTTTAATAAATTTTCAAGAACGTTGATTTTTTAAAAACATTTTTTCAAGGACGTAGATTATTTTAAAATATTTTTCAAGGACTTGGATTTTTAAAAAATATGTTTAAAAAATGTTTTTAAAAATATTTTTTCAAGAACTTGGATTCTTTAAGAAATATGTTTTCAAGAACGTGGAGTTTTAAAAACATTTTTTTAAGAACGTGGAGTTTTAAAAACATCTTTTTAAGAACGTAGATTTTTTAAAACTATTTGTTCAAGAACGTGGATTTTTAAAAACATTTTTTCAAGAAGGTGGATTTTTTAAAGCATTTTTTCAAGAAAAACGCTGTTGAAGTTTCTACAAAAAACAACAGATTGTTCCCTTTTGACTTCTTATACCGCAGGTTATTATGATTTGACCATCGGCTTTGTGCGCATGTTATTTGGATATTAATAAGAGTCATAATTGAAGCCATTTATTTTTCAAACCTCCACAAAATGGCGCCGATTACACCAAAATCACATACCATATTTGTTAGCAAAAATTTTTCAACACATAATATTATTTGAGAGCTGTACATACCTGAAAAGAAAAAAAAATATTAATTTATTAATGGTTATGTTAGAATTGTAAAATTAAAAAATCGTTAAGTTTCGGGCCGGGCCGAACTTTTTATAAAAATAAACTATTAACTAATAAATGTCAAACTACAAGTTGTTCAATCAAAAAATTTAGCTAAAATCCTCAAGATACCGAAAATCGGGAGGTAGTGCTAGAGGGTGATTATGCTAAAATATGGATCTATGTTGACAATATTTGGTGGAAAACCTCAAATGTTAAAGTAGTTCGGTCAAACAAATTTAGCTAAACTCCTCAAAACACCTGAAATCTGACGTTACTGTTATATAGGGGACTATACCAAAACATGAACCTATGTTGACAATTCAATTACAAGAATTTTAGCTTAAATCTTGAAAATGCCGAAAATCTGGAGTTACCGTTATATTGGGAGCTATACCAGAACACGGACATAGTATGTTGACAATTTTTGGTGAAGAAGTTTTGTGGCCACTGGGAACAGCAGACGTCAAATTGCAATATATTGGGTGCCACCGTGATGCAATGGTATGCACACCCGCCTTGCACGCTAAAGGTCGTGGGTTCGAATCCCCGGCCAGTCAACATCATACACTTTTCAACGGTGGCAAAATACCCCTCAGTAATGTTGGCGACATTTTCTGAGTATTTCAGCCTTGTACAACTTCTCTACAAGTGGTGTCTTAGACACGCCGTTCGGACTCGGCGATAAACAGTAGGTCCCATATAATTAAGCTAATATGAATTGGGGTGCACTCATTGATATGAGAGAAGTCTCCCCTGTCCCTCATGGGATGTTTGTGGAACAATTATTATTATATTATATATTATTATACAAAACGTGGATCCATATAGTTAGAGGTGCTTAATGTGTACATATTGCCGATGAATAGTTGTGCCCTACGTTACAGTCCTGATACTAATTCACTTTTCGAGGGCTATAACGTAATGACCAGAAGATTATTGCGCTAGCCGAGCAAATATATAGCTTCAGATTTTGCAAGATGAACGTGGAAGGATAAAATGAGTTTGCCAAAACTCGCCAGACACCACCATTGTGACATCTGGTCAAATAAATAACCTGTCCTGCCAACGCGGCATTTCGCTTGGATTAGACCACCTTGTTGTTTTCAAAGTCGTGATAGTGACAGATCCAGTCCGAAGAGCAATATCTTTAAGGTCATCCGAAACACGAAGCAACTGGGCGAACTGAAGTTGAGTTGAGTGTTTGACTGGTAATCCTACTACTGAAGCCAGTCAAGGATGCCTGCCAGTAGAGGTGAATCGTGCAGACCGATTTCACTTCTGTCGCCAGTAACGAAGATTCCAGAGAGACAGGGACGTACGCATGGTTTGGTCGAGTAACATTTTTTGAGCTACTTTAACAAATTATTGCCTCTTTTCTATCTTTCTGCTGTATTTTTTCTATTTTTTGAAAATTTCAAATGGAATGTTGTATTGTTCTGAAGTTTCTATACTGAAAATGTACTTCTTGGACACGTTTTTTAAGAAATATTTTAAATTTTTCTGTTTGAGCGGTCTTTTTGAGATAAACTGCCAGTAAAATCTGAATTACTTTTTTATGCCATTTTATCATTTTCACATAATAAAGGAACGAGGAATTCCGTAAGTAATATACTTCATATTTGATATCACTGTGCGCCAAATTTTGAGTCATGGTTTATTGACCTTTTCTGACACCACAGCGTGATAGAAGACCAAAAATTAGAAGACACGTGTCCCGGCATTTTTCCCAATCACTTCGATATTCGCGGTTATGGACCCCCAAAAGACCTGAGGCCTTGATGTCAAAAGGGATAATTTCGTCAGGCTAATATATTCTAAACCGCTAAGAATGTGGATTCACTAGTGGAAGCAAAGCTGTAGATCTCGTCTTAAAGAATAATAATTGTGAACACATAAAATCCATTCAGCTTCATCTTCAAGGTAAAATTTCCGTTTAAATTTTTTCTTCGATTTCGGTCTACAGATATCAAACCGATCAAAATTGTAGCAAACAACCAACTACAACAATCTAACATAGATCTCAATAAACAATTTTCTAGAACATACGAACTCTGTAATAGCCAAAATAGCAAAACAAATGCGGTTTTTATCTCGGTTTATTCTCCATAAATACTAAACCGTTCAAAATTCAAACAAACAAACAAACAGCGACAATAATGTAGCGAAGTTATAAACAACTTTCTGGAACATACGAACTGTTCTTAAAGGTGAAAATCGCAAAAACTTTTGAAAATATTCGATTTTTATACTTTTTCTCAGATTCTACTCCACCGATGCCGAAAATTAAGGAAACAGTCAACAAAAATGTACCTAAGATCTCAATAAACAATTTTGTGGAACATCTGAACACTCTAGGAACTGTTCTTCCAGCTCCAAATTCGATTATTTTAGATCATATTCTTTCCTGTTCAAGTCCGAAAATAACAAACCTATCAAATTTCCTTGAGCTTTGAAAAATGTGTTATTTTCAGACCTGAGCAAGGGGAAACGTTAAAAATTACTTAACTGTTTGTGAATTTCAGTTTAAGTCATATCTATTCACTCCTTCAGGTTCAAAATTAAGTTTCAAATTTACATTATATCGGTACATTCCTTCAAGTATCTCTCACAAAAATTTGTTCCTATGTCCATAATTTATGGTTGAGAAGTTTCTTGGTTAGTGAGAACCATAAATGCCATATATAATTGTTCCACAAACATCCCATAAGGGACAAGGGAGACTTCTCTAAATGCCATATTATAGCTAATTCGGCCAGAAAACTTAGCTAAAACATCAAAATACCAGAAATCGGGCGACACCTTTATATGGCTGGTTTACGTGGTGGCTATAACTTTCATAGCTTCATTTAGTATGTTAAATATACAGTTTTGAAAATCACACCACTCGGGTAGAGATTGTTATTCCGTTATAGCATATTGGTAATTATATCCAACCTGAATTGAGAAACTTCAGAAGGTCTCCCAGACCTAGGTCGGTTGCCTCAGCAAGATCGTGTAGGAATGGCGGTCCTAGAATTTTCAATCTTCGTTGCATTTGTACAGGGCAGGAGTATAAGAGGTGTTAACACGTTTACTCCTTTTCTTCGTTTCCAATATATACCGTGAACTGCAAACAAAAAGACGCACTTTGTCCAAATTTCAGTGTTCTATCTCAATTTTTGTAGATGCTAGAGTGATTGCCACAGACGGAGGGACGGACGTGCAGATCGACTCTGAATTTTACCCTGATCAAGAATATATATACTTTATAAGGTCGCAAATGATTAATTCACAAACAGAATGTTACAAACAGAAAAACAAACTTAATATACCCTCCCTATTATGGTGGAGAGTATAAACATGTTTGAATTGTTTTTCCAATAAATTACAAACACGGTGTCCAGCAAGGTTTTTAATGTCACCGAGTCCAAAAATAATTAAGAAATTAATATCGCTTCATCTGAAACATTATACCAGAAGCAGAGAATGCTGCCTGGACACAAATCATGGAGTTTTTTTAACTTGTAATATTTTGTCAGTACTTAGATTTTGAAAGTTGTTGGTTTCTGACATTATTTTCTGAGATATTTGTTCGACCATGTTTTGGCAAAGGCTCAAACAGTACTGCGAGTAGGATTCGGAATATATGAACCTTAGTCTGTATCTCCCGACTCCGTGTATTTTCTTAATGTAAAGTTTTGCATTTTTTAGGTGGCTTGCACGGACTCATCAATTCTGGTAAAATTTCAACGTTTTGGTGTTTTGACGACACAAAAGAGTATTATTTTATTTTATCTACACAATCGCTGGATTGGAAATATTCGACTTGTACAATCTGCATTCGTGAATTCAAATTATACATCTTTTTGGGGGTATCTAATTCAAAGAAGTCGTTTAGGTTGCGCTCAGGAATTAACGAAAACCATTCAGATAAATATTATAAAAGTAGTTTATAGAGATAAAAATACTGAGTTAATAAAATATCACGACAGATTACTGTATACCAAATACCATTCAAAGGTTTATAAGATGGTGATAAAGGTTACATATCAAAGATTTGTTCAATTAAAAACTGTTTGAAATATGGGACTGAAGTTAGAGTGTGATAACTGGATGTGAATTTTAAAGAACAAAACAACGTTATGTTCGGACCGAACTTTTCATAACCTCCAAAACATTAAACCCCTTTGTAACTCTATTCGATATATTCGTGAATGGAATTATATAGGAATTGCATTGGGGTTCTGCAAACAGAAAGAAATCACAAAAAATCCATATTATAGCCGATGTTCTTAAAAATAGGGTAAGATCTTCGAAACACTCAAAATCTTGCAATAGCGAAAACAAAGAGAATTCACTGCTGAAAATAGAACATAAAATGTCTATTAAGAGCGAGTGTTGTTAAAAAATGTTTGGATATATGTACCAACATATATGGTTAAAAATTACCCGAAACCGGGTGGAACTTTTTGTATGTGGACTATACCGTGTCCGGTATGGTTCATTTTCATTTGGGGCTATGTACCATTTTTCAAAATTGTATCTGAAATATTGTGAACTTTCTCTATTGCCTTTATACACTTAGTTCATATAAAATCAACTATCTATACCTTAAAGTAGCTTTACGTAACGTTACACAACATTTTAAAATTTCATGATTTTTGGTCAAGTTGGGCCCCCCCGAAATGAAATCCTGCGTACGTCCCTGCAGAGAGACACTACTATTCCCCATAATGGGAAGCGGTTTCCCAGTTTCCCGGAAAAACATTGCACCACAACAGCATTACTAGCCATCTAGGATATAGAGATGATGGAAATATACGCGGCTAAATCTACTGCCGCTTATACAGTTGAAATGAGGATCCCCTGAATTTATTGGTCAGAATCGTTTTTAACTGGTCAAAATTTTGTAACTTTTGTACGGATAGAGATATTGTCATAATTCTTTTTAGTTAGACAGATTATACAATCAGCTTTCAGATGAATTATAAGCGGTCAAATTCGGTCTTGTAGTTGCAGAGAAATTCAAGGTCAAAGTTAAACTTTTTAGTTTTTTTTTTACTATTTTTCATAAAAAAATATTTTTAAAAAATCCTCGTTCTTTACGTAAAATTTAAAATTTTTTTTTTTCAAAAATTCACGTTTTTATACCCTCAGCCTTTAGGCTAGAAAGGGTATATACACTTTCATACGGGCAAAATGTGCCTCATCGAAATAATGGTTTTAGACCCCAAGTATGTTTGGACGAAATGTGTTTCAGACAATTTGGAGTTGATTTAGCAATGTCCGTCCATCTGTCTGTCCGTCTGTCTGTCTGGCTGGCTGGTGCGCACGATAACTCTCGAACGGATGAACCGATTCGGTTCAAATTTTGGCTTTCGTAATATTTTGTCCAAACTTAGTTTAAGTTCGAAGATGAGCTAAATCGGTCCACTCCTTCCGGTTCCTCCCCCACAAAAGTTCCAAAATGTTCGGAAGTTTTGTGGGCATGATAACTCTTGAAGGGTGTAACCGATTTGGTCCATACTTTGCACATCGTGAAATTTCTACCAGACTTAGATGAAGTTCCAATATGGACTCAATCGGCCCACTCTTTCGGGTACCTCCCACACAAAATTTCGGATAAGTTCAGTTTAGGACCTGCTCTCGAATCACTTTGATTTTTGTTGCAACAACTTGTATTTACTTCCCCCCATACGACGGTGCAAGTTTCATCAGGGGCAAGTCTATACTTCCTGAGAAAATTACCGGAAAGATGCAAAAAGCCCCTATGACACCTTGTGTAGTGGTTGGAGCGCAAGAGAACTCTCGAACGGATCTGTCGATTCGGCCCAAAATTTGGCCTTCGTAATTTTTTATCAAAATATAGTTTAAGTTCGAAGATGGGCTATCTCGGTCCACTCCTTCAGGTACCTTCCCCACAAAACTTCAAAAATGTTCGGAAAAATTTTTCGCACGATAACTCTTGAAGGGAGTGACCGATGTAATCTATACTTTGCACATCCTACTATATCTATCAGATATAGATCAGGTTCGAATATGGACTATATTTGTCTACTCCTTCTGGTACCTCTCACACAAAACTTCCGATAAGTTCACTTTAAGACCTGCTCTCGAGTCATTTTGATTTTCGTTGAAGCGATTTGCATTCGCTACCTCCATTACGACGGTAAAAGTTTTTTCAGGGGCAAGTCCATATTTTTTGGGAAAACAGCCCGAAAGTGTAAAAAACCCCTATGTGACCATATGTGGCGGTCGGAGAGCACGATAATTCTCGAACTGTACAACCGATTTGGTCCAACATTTGGTCTTCGTCATATTATATCCAAACTTAGCTTCATGGACAATACCGGTCCACAACTTTTGGTACTTCTCCCCAATGTCAGTAAAATGCTAGGACGAATGGGGTAACCAATTTGGTCCAAACTTTGGATCTACTAATATTTTATCAAAATTTAGTTTAACTTCTAAAATGGCCAATATCGGTCCTCCCTAAGGGTACCTGCCCTACAAAACTTCAACATTTGTGTATTAGTGCAGTTAGTACCTAATCCACGTTTTTGTCGGCAAGTTCAAATATCTAAAAAGGCCACACAATTCTGAAGAGACCTTAAATACATTCGATCTGTCCGGAGGTGAAAGTTTCGCTTCACATTGGCTGAGAGTATATATATGTCGGTAAAGCCGACTGACACTTTTTTACTTGTTTAAAAGTATTTTCAAAAACTCTACGTTCTTGAAAAAATATTTTTAAAAATCCAAGTTCTTGAAAAAATATTTTAAAAAACCCAAGTTCTTGAAAAAATCTACGTTTTTTTTAAAAAATATTTTCGAAAACTCTACGTTCTTGAAAAAATATTTTTAAAAAATGCACGTTTTGAAAAAAAAAATTTTCGAAAACTCTACGTTCTTGAAAAAATATTTTTAAAAAATTCACGTTCTGAAAAAAAATATTTTCGAAAACTCTACGTTCTTGAAAAAATATTTTTAAAAAATCCAAGTTTTTAAAAAATATTTTTAAAAATCCACGTTCTTGAAAAAATGTTTTTAAAAAATCCACGTTCTTGACAAAATATTTTTAAAAATCCACGTTCTTGAAAAAATGTTTTTAAAAAATCCACGTTCTTGAAAAAATATTTTTAAAAAATCCACGTTCTTGAAAAAAGTATTGTTAAAAAATCCACGTCAATGAAAAAAGTATTTTTAAAAAATCCACGTCCTTGAAAAAATGTTTAAAAAAAAAAACACTTTCTTGACAAAATATTTTTACTTCTACTATTTTTCATAAAAAAATATTTTTAAAAAATCCACGTTCTTGAAAAATATTTTTAAAAAATCCTCGTCCTTGAAAATATATTTTTATAAAATCCACGTCATTGAAAAATATTTTTAAAAAATCCACGTTCTTGAAAGAATATTTAAAAAAAAATCCACGTTCTTAAAAAATATTTTTAAAAAATATTCGTCCTTGAAAAAATATTTTTAAAAAATCCTCGTTCTTGAAAAAAGTATTTTTAACAAATCCACGTCAATGAAAAAAGTATTTTTAAAAAATCCACGTTCTTGAAAAAGTGTTTTTAACAAATCCACATTCTTAAAAAATATTTTTAAAAATCCACGTTCTTGAAAAATATTTTTAAAAAATCCACGTTTTTGAAAAGATATTTTTAAAAAATCAACGTTTTTGAAAAAATTATTTTTAAAAAATCCACGTTTTTGAAAAGATATTTTTAATAAATAATAAATCCAAGTTCTTAAAAAAATCCAAGTTCTTAAAAAAATATTTCTAAAAAGTCCATGTTCTTGACAAAGTATTTTTAAAAAATTCACTTTCTTGAAAAATATTTTTAAAAAAAATCTACTTTCTTAAAAAAGTCTTTATAAAAAATCCACGTTCTTGAAAAAAAAAAATTTAAAAAATCCACGTTCTTGAAAAAAGTATTTTTAAAAAATCCACGTCAATGAAAAAAGTACTTTTAAAAATCCATGTCCTTGAAAAATATTTTTGAAAAATCAACGTTCTAAAAAAAATATTTTTTTAAAAATCCACGTTCTTAAAAAAATTATTTTTAAAAAAATCCACGTTCTTAAAAGAAATATGTTTAAAAAATCCAAGTCCTTGGAAAATTATTTTTAAAAAATCCACGTCCTTAAAAATTATTTTTAAAAAATCCACGTCCTTGAAAAATATTTTTAGAAAATATTCGTCGTTGTAAAAAATATTTTTAAAAAATTATCGTCCTTGAAAAAATATTTTTAAAAAATATTCAACCTCGAAAAAATATTCGTCCTTAAAAAAAATATTTTTAAAAAATATTCGTCCTTGAAAAAATATTTTTAAAAAATATTCGTCCTTGAAAAAATATTTTTAAAAAGTCCATGTCCTTGAAAAAATATTTTTAAGAAGTCTACGTCCTTGAAAAAATAATTTTAAAAAATCCACGTCCTTGAAAAAAATATTTTCAAAAAATCCACGTTCTTGAAAAAAGTATTTTTAAAAAATCTACGTCTTAAAAAGAATATTTTTAAAAAATCCGCGTCCTTGGAAAAACATTTTTAAAAAATTCAGTTTTCAGATGAATTATAAGCCGTCAAATTCGGTCTGGTAGTTGCAGAGAAATTCAAGGTCAAAGTTAAACTTTTCATTTTTTTTACTATTTTCCATCAGAGTATCAGTGTTTTTGGGTTATATATATCTTCCTATATAATAAAGATGGTCAAACGGCAATAAATAAACTATAAAAATACAACAAAACAAAAATAAAAAAACAACAAAGATCGAATTTGACCGATTATAATTCATCTAAAAGCAGATTGTATAATCTGTCTAACAAAAAAGTTATATACAAAAGTTATAAAATTTTGACCAAGAAAAAAAAAACGATTCTGAACTACTGTGCGGCGTCAGTGTGGTATGTAAATGTTGTCGCTACATATTTCAATGAACTGATGAAAGGTAGTCTTTAATAGAAAGTTTCGCGTACACTCAACACATCCAACATCGATATGAAGAGCAAACATCGGCTAGGAATTCATGTCAAGACCAGAAGGTGATCCAACCGAAGAGAAGAATGCGACATATAGGGCTACCCTGCAATCAGTTGCAACGCATTACGTATGAGAAGGATACTGTGACTCAAGAAGGAAGTAGAAAAAAACAACATGTACAGGAGGAAACAAACTATGGGCATTATCAGTGGATAGACCTAGGGTCCCTAGGTCCCCCTCACCCGAAATGGTGATTCTCCTTCAATTAAATTACGATAAAGGTCCAACTTTTGAAAATTCGTTGATGTTGTATTGTAATCTGTGATTCTCAGTGTACATAAAACCTACCTTCCAAAAAAAAGTTTTTCGATCCAAATTCGTATTTGGTCTACTGTAATAATATTCGTTTCAATAACATTTTCGATTATATAATAAGGCAACAATTAAAGTTGTTGATTTTATTTTTTGTTATACCAGACGAATCATACGTTTTGCCTACGTTCACATTATATTTTATTTTTACCGAACATATAAGCCTTTCCCAATCTAAAATAAAAAAATGTAATATGCAATAAGAGATGTGTGTATCAATTTAGTAGGACAACTTACAATTTGCCCATTAGCTACAGCATAGCCTGCGAAAAGTGCTATTGCCAGCAGTGCCACAAGCAAATATTTCATTTTGGATAGGGTTAAATTTTGGGATACAGATTATGTGACGGTATTTATAGGTAATTTTAAAAGCAATATTTTACATGCGATTTGTTACGGTAGTGTCTGCGATTTTATGGCAATGCATTTAAAATAGAACGTGAGTAATTGTAATGTGAACTTAATTTTTTTACGATGTAGTAAAAACTTAAAAAAAAAATAATAAAATGAATTAACATAAATTTACAAAATTCTATATTGAAAAAGTAATAAAATGCAACTGAAAACACAGTACTGCAATCAATTTAATAGTAACCGTTCCAACATTTCTTTAAACCAGAAAAAATGAAGTTTTTATTTTTGGGTCTTGTAGCTGTTGCCTTACTTGCAGGCTCTGCAAATGCCAGTGATATTGTAAGTAACAAAAATAGAAATTCCATATTTAAATTAATTAAAATAATTTCCTTTTTAATTTTTCAGCTTTCAAAAAGGTTTTAAGTCAAGCATGAAATGTACTTAAGCGAAAATGCGGATTTTTATCTAACCTAAATAAAGCTGAAATAAAAAACCTTGAACTTTTATTGAGGGACTAGCACAGATAAAATATTTATGGGGAACTATTACATTAACAGTAGGGGATGTAGGGAATATTTTAACAAATAAACGTGGATTTATAAGAAGATTTTTTAGGGACCTTCAGACAGATAAATCACAATTTTTAAGGATTTTTGAGCGACCTATATTTATATTTTCTCTAAAAAAATGTCAACGAATAAACGTGCATTTCTTTAAAAAATATTTTCAACAAATAAACGTGGATTTCTTTAAAAAATATGTTCAACAAATAAACGTGGATTTCTTTAAAAAATATTTTCAACAAATAAACGTGGATTTCTTTAAAAAATATTTTCAACAAATAAACGTGGATTTCTTTAAAAAATATTTTCAACAAATAAACGTGGATTTCTTTAAAAAATATTTTCAACAAATAAACGTGGATTTCTTTAAAAAATATTTTCAACAAATAAACGTGGATTTCTTTAAAAAATATTTTCAACAAATAAACGTGGATTTCTTTAAAAAATATTTTCAACAAATAAACGTGGATTTCTTTAAAAAATATTTTCAACAAATAAACGTGGATTTCTTTAAAAAATATTTTCAACAAATAAACGTGGATTTCTTTAAAAAATATTTTCAACAAATAAACGTGGATTTCTTTAAAAAATATTTTCAACAAATAAACGTGGATTTCTTTAAAAAATATTTTCAACAAATAAACGTGGATTTCTTTAAAAAATATTTTCAACAAATAAACGTGGATTTCTTTAAAAAATATTTTCAACAAATAAACGTGGATTTCTTTAAAAAATATTTTCAACAAATAAACGTGGATTTCTTTAAAAAATATGTTCAACAAATAAACGTGGATTTCTTTAAAAAATATTTTCAACAAATAAACGTGGATTTCTTTAAAAAATATTTTCAACAAATAAACGTGGATTTCTTTAAAAAATATTTTCAACAAATAAACGTGGATTTCTTTAAAAAATATTTTCAACAAATAAACGTGGATTTCTTTAAAAAATATTTTCAACAAATAAACGTGGATTTCTTTAAAAAATATTTTCAACAAATAAACGTGGATTTCTTTAAAAAATATTTTCAACAAATAAACGTGGATTTCTTTAAAAAATATTTTCAACAAATAAACGTGGATTTCTTTAAAAAATATTTTCAACAAATAAACGTGGATTTCTTTAAAAAATATTTTCAACAAATAAACGTGGATTTCTTTAAAAAATATTTTCAACAAATAAACGTGGATTTCTTTAAAAAATATTTTCAACAAATAAACGTGGATTTTTTTAAAAAAATATTTCAACAAATAAACGTGAATTTCTTTAAAAAATATTTTCAACAAGTAAACGTGGATTTCTTTAAAAAATATTTTCAACAAATAAACGTGGATTTCTTTAAAAAATATTTTCAACAAATAAACGTGGATTTCTTTAAAAAATATTTTCAACAAATAAACGTGGATTTTTTAAAAAAATATTTTCAACAAATAAACGTGGATTTCTTTAAAAAATATTTTCAACAAATAAACGTGGATTTTTTAAAAAAATATTTTCAACAAATAAACGTGGATTTCTTTAAAAAATATTTTCAACAAATAAACGTGGATTTCTTTTAAAAATATTTTCAACAAATAAACGTGGATTTCTTTTAAAAATATTTTCAACAAATAAACGTGGATTTTTTAAAAAAAATATTTCAACAAATAAAGGTGGATTGCTTTAAAAAATATTTTCAACAAATAAAGGTGGATTGCTTTAAAAAATATTTTCAACAAATAAACGTGGATTTTTTTAAAAAAATATTTCAACAAATAAACGTGGATTTCTTTAGAAAATATTTTCAACAAATAAACGTGGATTTTTTAAAAAAAATATTTCAACAAATAAAGGTGGATTGCTTTAAAAAATATTTTCAACAAATAAACGTGGATTTCTTTAAAAAATATTTTCAACAAATAAACGTGGATTTTTTAAAAAAAATATTTCAACAAATAAAGGTGGATTGCTTTAAAAAATATTTCAACAAATAAAGGTGGATTGCTTTAAAAAATATTTTCAACAAATAAAGGTGGATTTTTTAAAAAAAATATTTCAACAAATAAAGGTGGATTGCTTTAAAAAATATTTTCAACAAATAAACGTGGATTTCTTTTAAAAATATTTTCAACAAATAAACGTGGATTTTTTTAAAAAAATATTTCAACAAATAAACGTGGATTTCTTTAAAAAATATTTTCAACAAATAAAGGTGGATTGCTTTAAAAAATATTTTCAACAAATAAACGTGGATTTTTTTAAAAAAATATTTCAACAAATAAACGTGGATTTCTTTAAAAAATATTTTCAACAAATAAACGTGGATTTCTTTAAAAAATATTTTCAACAAATAAACGTGGATTTCTTTAAAAAATATTTTCAACAAATAAACGTGGATTTCTTTAAAAAATATTTTCAACAAATAAACGTGGATTTTTTAAAAAAATATTTTCAACAAATAAACGTGGATTTCTTTAAAAAATATTTTCAACAAATAAACGTGGATTTTTTAAAAAAATATTTTCAACAAATAAACGTGGATTTCTTTAAAAAATATTTTCAACAAATAAACGTGGATTTTTTAAAAAAAATATTTCAACAAATAAACGTGGATTGCTTTAAAAAATATTTTCAACAAATAAACGTGGATTTTTTTAAAAAAATATTTCAACAAATAAACGTGGATTTCTTTAAAAAATATTTTCAACAAATAAACGTGGATTTCTTTAAAAAATATTTTCAACAAATAAACGTGGATTTCTTTAAAAAATATTTTCAACAAATAAACGTGGATTTCTTTAAAAAATATTTTCAACAAATAAACGTGGATTTTTTTAAAAAAATATTTCAACAAATAAACGTGGATTTCTTTAAAAAATATTTTCAACAAATAAACGTGGATTGCTTTAAAAAATATTTTCAACAAATTAACGTGGATTTTTTTAAAAAAATATTTCAACAAATAAACGTGGATTTCTTTAAAAAATATTTTCAACAAATAAACGTGAATTTCTTTAAAAAATATTTTCAACAAATAAACGTGGATTTCTTTAAAAAATATTTTCAACAAATAAACGTGGATTTCTTTAAAAAATATTTTCAACAAATAAACGTGGATTTTTTAAAAAAATATTTTCAACAAATAAACGTGGATTTCTTTAAAAAATATTTTCAACAAATAAACGTGGATTTCTTTAAAAAATATTTTCAACAAATAAACGTGGATTTCTTTAAAAAATATTTTCAACAAATAAACGTGGATTTCTTTAAAAAATATTTTCAACAAATAAACGTGGATTTTTTAAAAAAAATATTTCAACAAATAAACGTGGATTGCTTTAAAAAATATTTTCAACAAATAAACGTGGATTTTTTTAAAAAAATATTTCAACAAATAAACGTGGATTTCTTTAAAAAATATTTTCAACAAATAAACGTGGATTTCTTTAAAAAATATTTTCAACAAATAAACGTGGATTTCTTTAAAAAATATTTTCAACAAATAAACGTGGATTTCTTTAAAAAATATTTTCAACAAATAAACGTGGATTTTTTTAAAAAAATATTTCAACAAATAAACGTGGATTTCTTTAAAAAATATTTTCAACAAATAAACGTGGATTGCTTTAAAAAATATTTTCAACAAATTAACGTGGATTTTTTTAAAAAAATATTTCAACAAATAAACGTGGATTTCTTTAAAAAATATTTTCAACAAATAAACGTGAATTTCTTTAAAAAATATTTTCAACAAATAAACGTGGATTTCTTTAAAAAATATTTTCAACAAATAAACGTGGATTTCTTTAAAAAATATTTTCAACAAATAAACGTGGATTTTTTAAAAAAATATTTTCAACAAATAAACGTGGATTTCTTTAAAAAATATTTTCAACAAATAAACGTGGATTTCTTTAAAAAATATTTTCAACAAATAAACGTGGATTTCTTTAAAAAATATTTTCAACAAATAAACGTGGATTTCTTTAAAAAATATTTTCAACAAATAAACGTGGATTTCTTTAAAAAATATTTTCAACAAATAAACGTGGATTTTTTAAAAAAATATTTTCAACAAATAAACGTGGATTTCTTTAAAAAATATTTTCAACAAATAAACGTGGATTTCTTTAAAAAATATTTTCAACAAATAAACGTGGATTTTTTAAAAAAATATTTTCAACAAATAAACGTGGATTTCTTTAAAAAATATTTTCAACAAATAAACGTGGATTTCTTTAAAAAATATTTTCAACAAATAAACGTGGATTTCTTTAAAAAATATTTTCAATGCATAAACGTGGATTTCTTTAAAAAATATTTTCAATGCATAAACGTGGATTTCTTTAAAAAATATTTTCAATGCATAAACGTGGATTTCTTTAAAAAATATTTGCAATGCATAAACGTGGATTTCTTTAAAAAATATTTGCAATGCATAAACGTGGATTTCTTTCAAAAATATTTTCAACAAATAAACGTGGATTTCTTTAAAAAATATTTTCAATGCATAAACGTGGATTTCTTTCAAAAATATTTTCAACAAATAAACGTGGATTTCTTTAAAAAATATTTTCCACAAATAAACGTGGATTTCTTTAAAAAATATTTTCAACAAATAAACGTGGATTTCTTTCAAAAATATTTTCAACAAATAAACGTGGATTTCTTTAAAAAATATTTTCAATGCATAAACGTGGATTTCTTTCAAAAATATTTTCAACAAATAAACGTGGATTTCTTTAAAAAATATTTTCCACAAATAAACGTGGATTTCTTTAAAAAATATTTTCAACAAATAAACTTGGATTTCTTTAAAAAATATTTACAACAAATAAACGTGGATTTCTTTAAAAAATATTTTCAACAAATAAACGTGGATTTCTTTAAAAATATTTACAACAAATAAACGTGGATTTCTTTAAAAAATATTTTCAACGAATAATCGTGGATTTCTTTAAAAAAATATTTTCAACGAATAAATGTGGATTTCTTTAAAAATATTTTCAACAAATAAATGTGGATTTCTTTAAAAAATATTTTCAACAAATAAACGTAGATTTCTTTCAAAAATATTTTCAACAAATAAACGTGGATTTCTTTCAAAAATATTTTCAACAAATAAACGTGGATTTCTTTCAAAAATATTTTCAACAAATAAACGTGGATTTCTTTCAAAAATATTTTCAACAAATAAACGTGGATTTCTTTCAAAAATATTTTCAACAAATAAACGTGGATTTCTTTCAAAAATATTTTCAACAAATAAACGTGGATTTCTTTCAAAAATATTTTCAACAAATAAACGTGGATTTCTTTCAAAAATATTTTCAACAAATAAACGTGGATTTCTTTCAAAAATATTTTCAACAAATAAACGTGGATTTCTTTCAAAAATATTTTCAACAAATAAACGTGGATTTCTTTCAAAAATATTTTCAACAAATAAACGTGGATTTCTTTCAAAAATATTTTCAACAAATAAACGTGGATTTCTTTCAAAAATATTTTCAACAAATAAACGTGGATTTCTTTCAAAAATATTTTCAACAAATAAACGTGGATTTCTTTCAAAAATATTTTCAACAAATAAACGTGGATTTCTTTCAAAAATATTTTCAACAAATAAACGTGGATTTCTTTCAAAAATATTTTCAACAAATAAACGTGGATTTCTTTCAAAAATATTTTCAACAAATAAACGTGGATTTCTTTCAAAAATATTTTCAACAAATAAACGTGGATTTCTTTCAAAAATATTTTCAACAAATAAACGTGGATTTCTTTCAAAAATATTTTCAACAAATAAACGTGGATTTCTTTCAAAAATATTTTCAACAAATAAACGTGGATTTCTTTCAAAAATATTTTCAACAAATAAACGTGGATTTCTTTCAAAAATATTTTCAACAAATAAACGTGGATTTCTTTCAAAAATATTTTCAACAAATAAACGTGGATTTCTTTCAAAAATATTTTCAACAAATAAACGTGGATTTCTTTCAAAAATATTTTCAACAAATAAACGTGGATTTCTTTCAAAAATATTTTCAACAAATAAACGTGGATTTCTTTCAAAAATATTTTCAACAAATAAACGTGGATTTCTTTCAAAAATATTTTCAACAAATAAACGTGGATTTCTTTCAAAAATATTTTCAACAAATAAACGTGGATTTCTTTCAAAAATATTTTCAACAAATAAACGTGGATTTCTTTCAAAAATATTTTCAACAAATAAACGTGGATTTCTTTCAAAAATATTTTCAACAAATAAACGTGGATTTCTTTCAAAAATATTTTCAACAAATAAACGTGGATTTCTTTCAAAAATATTTTCAACAAATAAACGTGGATTTCTTTCAAAAATATTTTCAACAAATAAACGTGGATTTCTTTCAAAAATATTTTCAACAAATAAACGTGGATTTCTTTCAAAAATATTTTCAACAAATAAACGTGGATTTCTTTCAAAAATATTTTCAACAAATAAACGTGGATTTCTTTCAAAAATATTTTCAACAAATAAACGTGGATTTCTTTCAAAAATATTTTCAACAAATAAACGTGGATTTCTTTCAAAAATATTTTCAACAAATAAACGTGGATTTCTTTCAAAAATATTTTCAACAAATAAACGTGGATTTCTTTCAAAAATATTTTCAACAAATAAACGTGGATTTCTTTCAAAAATATTTTCAACAAATAAACGTGGATTTCTTTCAAAAATATTTTCAACAAATAAACGTGGATTTCTTTCAAAAATATTTTCAACAAATAAACGTGGATTTCTTTCAAAAATATTTTCAACAAATAAACGTGGATTTCTTTCAAAAATATTTTCAACAAATAAACGTGGATTTCTTTCAAAAATATTTTCAACAAATAAACGTGGATTTCTTTCAAAAATATTTTCAACAAATAAACGTGGATTTCTTTCAAAAATATTTTCAACAAATAAACGTGGATTTCTTTCAAAAATATTTTCAACAAATAAACGTGGATTTCTTTCAAAAATATTTTCAACAAATAAACGTGGATTTCTTTCAAAAATATTTTCAACAAATAAACGTGGATTTCTTTCAAAAATATTTTCAACAAATAAACGTGGATTTCTTTCAAAAATATTTTCAACAAATAAACGTGGATTTCTTTCAAAAATATTTTCAACAAATAAACGTGGATTTCTTTCAAAAATATTTTCAACAAATAAACGTGGATTTCTTTCAAAAATATTTTCAACAAATAAACGTGGATTTCTTTCAAAAATATTTTCAACAAATAAACGTGGATTTCTTTCAAAAATATTTTCAACAAATAAACGTGGATTTCTTTCAAAAATATTTTCAACAAATAAACGTGGATTTCTTTCAAAAATATTTTCAACAAATAAACGTGGATTTCTTTCAAAAATATTTTCAACAAATAAACGTGGATTTCTTTCAAAAATATTTTCAACAAATAAACGTGGATTTCTTTCAAAAATATTTTCAACAAATAAACGTGGATTTCTTTCAAAAATATTTTCAACAAATAAACGTGGATTTCTTTCAAAAATATTTTCAACAAATAAACGTGGATTTCTTTCAAAAATATTTTCAACAAATAAACGTGGATTTCTTTCAAAAATATTTTCAACAAATAAACGTGGATTTCTTTCAAAAATATTTTCAACAAATAAACGTGGATTTCTTTCAAAAATATTTTCAACAAATAAACGTGGATTTCTTTCAAAAATATTTTCAACAAATAAACGTGGATTTCTTTCAAAAATATTTTCAACAAATAAACGTGGATTTCTTTCAAAAATATTTTCAACAAATAAACGTGGATTTCTTTCAAAAATATTTTCAACAAATAAACGTGGATTTCTTTCAAAAATATTTTCAACAAATAAACGTGGATTTCTTTCAAAAATATTTTCAACAAATAAACGTGGATTTCTTTCAAAAATATTTTCAACAAATAAACGTGGATTTCTTTCAAAAATATTTTCAACAAATAAACGTGGATTTCTTTCAAAAATATTTTCAACAAATAAACGTGGATTTCTTTCAAAAATATTTTCAACAAATAAACGTGGATTTCTTTCAAAAATATTTTCAACAAATAAACGTGGATTTCTTTCAAAAATATTTTCAACAAATAAACGTGGATTTCTTTCAAAAATATTTTCAACAAATAAACGTGGATTTCTTTCAAAAATATTTTCAACAAATAAACGTGGATTTCTTTCAAAAATATTTTCAACAAATAAACGTGGATTTCTTTCAAAAATATTTTCAACAAATAAACGTGGATTTCTTTCAAAAATATTTTCAACAAATAAACGTGGATTTCTTTCAAAAATATTTTCAACAAATAAACGTGGATTTCTTTCAAAAATATTTTCAACAAATAAACGTGGATTTCTTTCAAAAATATTTTCAACAAATAAACGTGGATTTCTTTCAAAAATATTTTCAACAAATAAACGTGGATTTCTTTCAAAAATATTTTCAACAAATAAACGTGGATTTCTTTCAAAAATATTTTCAACAAATAAACGTGGATTTCTTTCAAAAATATTTTCAACAAATAAACGTGGATTTCTTTCAAAAATATTTTCAACAAATAAACGTGGATTTCTTTCAAAAATATTTTCAACAAATAAACGTGGATTTCTTTCAAAAATATTTTCAACAAATAAACGTGGATTTCTTTCAAAAATATTTTCAACAAATAAACGTGGATTTCTTTCAAAAATATTTTCAACAAATAAACGTGGATTTCTTTCAAAAATATTTTCAACAAATAAACGTGGATTTCTTTCAAAAATATTTTCAACAAATAAACGTGGATTTCTTTCAAAAATATTTTCAACAAATAAACGTGGATTTCTTTCAAAAATATTTTCAACAAATAAACGTGGATTTCTTTCAAAAATATTTTCAACAAATAAACGTGGATTTCTTTCAAAAATATTTTCAACAAATAAACGTGGATTTCTTTCAAAAATATTTTCAACAAATAAACGTGGATTTCTTTCAAAAATATTTTCAACAAATAAACGTGGATTTCTTTCAAAAATATTTTCAACAAATAAACGTGGATTTCTTTCAAAAATATTTTCAACAAATAAACGTGGATTTCTTTCAAAAATATTTTCAACAAATAAACGTGGATTTCTTTCAAAAATATTTTCAACAAATAAACGTGGATTTCTTTCAAAAATATTTTCAACAAATAAACGTGGATTTCTTTCAAAAATATTTTCAACAAATAAACGTGGATTTCTTTCAAAAATATTTTCAACAAATAAACGTGGATTTCTTTCAAAAATATTTTCAACAAATAAACGTGGATTTCTTTCAAAAATATTTTCAACAAATAAACGTGGATTTCTTTCAAAAATATTTTCAACAAATAAACGTGGATTTCTTTCAAAAATATTTTCAACAAATAAACGTGGATTTCTTTCAAAAATATTTTCAACAAATAAACGTGGATTTCTTTCAAAAATATTTTCAACAAATAAACGTGGATTTCTTTCAAAAATATTTTCAACAAATAAACGTGGATTTCTTTCAAAAATATTTTCAACAAATAAACGTGGATTTCTTTCAAAAATATTTTCAACAAATAAACGTGGATTTCTTTCAAAAATATTTTCAACAAATAAACGTGGATTTCTTTCAAAAATATTTTCAACAAATAAACGTGGATTTCTTTCAAAAATATTTTCAACAAATAAACGTGGATTTCTTTCAAAAATATTTTCAACAAATAAACGTGGATTTCTTTCAAAAATATTTTCAACAAATAAACGTGGATTTCTTTCAAAAATATTTTCAACAAATAAACGTGGATTTCTTTCAAAAATATTTTCAACAAATAAACGTGGATTTCTTTCAAAAATATTTTCAACAAATAAACGTGGATTTCTTTCAAAAATATTTTCAACAAATAAACGTGGATTTCTTTCAAAAATATTTTCAACAAATAAACGTGGATTTCTTTCAAAAATATTTTCAACAAATAAACGTGGATTTCTTTCAAAAATATTTTCAACAAATAAACGTGGATTTCTTTCAAAAATATTTTCAACAAATAAACGTGGATTTCTTTCAAAAATATTTTCAACAAATAAACGTGGATTTCTTTCAAAAATATTTTCAACAAATAAACGTGGATTTCTTTCAAAAATATTTTCAACAAATAAACGTGGATTTCTTTCAAAAATATTTTCAACAAATAAACGTGGATTTCTTTCAAAAATATTTTCAACAAATAAACGTGGATTTCTTTCAAAAATATTTTCAACAAATAAACGTGGATTTCTTTCAAAAATATTTTCAACAAATAAACGTGGATTTCTTTCAAAAATATTTTCAACAAATAAACGTGGATTTCTTTCAAAAATATTTTCAACAAATAAACGTGGATTTCTTTCAAAAATATTTTCAACAAATAAACGTGGATTTCTTTCAAAAATATTTTCAACAAATAAACGTGGATTTCTTTCAAAAATATTTTCAACAAATAAACGTGGATTTCTTTCAAAAATATTTTCAACAAATAAACGTGGATTTCTTTCAAAAATATTTTCAACAAATAAACGTGGATTTCTTTCAAAAATATTTTCAACAAATAAACGTGGATTTCTTTCAAAAATATTTTCAACAAATAAACGTGGATTTCTTTCAAAAATATTTTCAACAAATAAACGTGGATTTCTTTCAAAAATATTTTCAACAAATAAACGTGGATTTCTTTCAAAAATATTTTCAACAAATAAACGTGGATTTCTTTCAAAAATATTTTCAACAAATAAACGTGGATTTCTTTCAAAAATATTTTCAACAAATAAACGTGGATTTCTTTCAAAAATATTTTCAACAAATAAACGTGGATTTCTTTCAAAAATATTTTCAACAAATAAACGTGGATTTCTTTCAAAAATATTTTCAACAAATAAACGTGGATTTCTTTCAAAAATATTTTCAACAAATAAACGTGGATTTCTTTCAAAAATATTTTCAACAAATAAACGTGGATTTCTTTCAAAAATATTTTCAACAAATAAACGTGGATTTCTTTCAAAAATATTTTCAACAAATAAACGTGGATTTCTTTCAAAAATATTTTCAACAAATAAACGTGGATTTCTTTCAAAAATATTTTCAACAAATAAACGTGGATTTCTTTCAAAAATATTTTCAACAAATAAACGTGGATTTCTTTCAAAAATATTTTCAACAAATAAACGTGGATTTCTTTCAAAAATATTTTCAACAAATAAACGTGGATTTCTTTCAAAAATATTTTCAACAAATAAACGTGGATTTCTTTCAAAAATATTTTCAACAAATAAACGTGGATTTCTTTCAAAAATATTTTCAACAAATAAACGTGGATTTCTTTCAAAAATATTTTCAACAAATAAACGTGGATTTCTTTCAAAAATATTTTCAACAAATAAACGTGGATTTCTTTCAAAAATATTTTCAACAAATAAACGTGGATTTCTTTCAAAAATATTTTCAACAAATAAACGTGGATTTCTTTCAAAAATATTTTCAACAAATAAACGTGGATTTCTTTCAAAAATATTTTCAACAAATAAACGTGGATTTCTTTCAAAAATATTTTCAACAAATAAACGTGGATTTCTTTCAAAAATATTTTCAACAAATAAACGTGGATTTCTTTCAAAAATATTTTCAACAAATAAACGTGGATTTCTTTCAAAAATATTTTCAACAAATAAACGTGGATTTCTTTCAAAAATATTTTCAACAAATAAACGTGGATTTCTTTCAAAAATATTTTCAACAAATAAACGTGGATTTCTTTCAAAAATATTTTCAACAAATAAACGTGGATTTCTTTCAAAAATATTTTCAACAAATAAACGTGGATTTCTTTCAAAAATATTTTCAACAAATAAACGTGGATTTCTTTCAAAAATATTTTCAACAAATAAACGTGGATTTCTTTCAAAAATATTTTCAACAAATAAACGTGGATTTCTTTCAAAAATATTTTCAACAAATAAACGTGGATTTCTTTCAAAAATATTTTCAACAAATAAACGTGGATTTCTTTCAAAAATATTTTCAACAAATAAACGTGGATTTCTTTCAAAAATATTTTCAACAAATAAACGTGGATTTCTTTCAAAAATATTTTCAACAAATAAACGTGGATTTCTTTCAAAAATATTTTCAACAAATAAACGTGGATTTCTTTCAAAAATATTTTCAACAAATAAACGTGGATTTCTTTCAAAAATATTTTCAACAAATAAACGTGGATTTCTTTCAAAAATATTTTCAACAAATAAACGTGGATTTCTTTCAAAAATATTTTCAACAAATAAACGTGGATTTCTTTCAAAAATATTTTCAACAAATAAACGTGGATTTCTTTCAAAAATATTTTCAACAAATAAACGTGGATTTCTTTCAAAAATATTTTCAACAAATAAACGTGGATTTCTTTCAAAAATATTTTCAACAAATAAACGTGGATTTCTTTAAAAAATATTTTCAACAAATAAACGTGGATTTCTTTAAAAAATATTTTCAACAAATAAACGTGGATTTCTTTAAAAAATATTTTCAACAAATAAACGTGGATTTCTTTAAAAAATATTTTCAACAAATAAACGTGGATTTCTTTAAAAAATATTTTCAACAAATAAACGTGGATTTCTTTAAAAAATATTTTCAACAAATAAACGTGGATTTCTTTAAAAAATATTTTCAACAAATAAACGTGGATTTCTTTAAAAAATATTTTCAACAAATAAACGTGGATTTCTTTAAAAAATATTTTCAACAAATAAACGTGGATTTCTTTAAAAAATATTTTCAACAAATAAACGTGGATTTCTTTAAAAAATATTTTCAACAAATAAACGTGGATTTCTTTAAAAAATATTTTCAACAAATAAACGTGGATTTCTTTCAAAAATATTTTCAACAAATAAACGTGGATTTCTTTAAAAAATATTTTCAACAAATAAACGTGAATTTCTTTAAAAAATATTTTCAACAAATAAACGTGGATTTCTTTAAAAAATATTTTCAACAAATAAACGTGGATTTCTTTAAAAAATATGTTCAACAAATAAACGTGGATTTTTTTAAAAAATATTTTCAACAAACAAACGTGGATTTTTTTAAAAAATATTTTCAACAAATAAACGTGGATTTCTTTAAAAAATATTTTCAACAAATAAACGTGGATTTTTTTAAAAAATATTTTCAACAAATAAACGTGGATTTCTTTAAAAAATATTTTCAACAAATAAACGTGGATTTCTTTAAAAAATATTTTCAACAAATAAACGTGGATTTCTTTAAAAAATATTTTCAACAAATAAACGTGGATTTCTTTAAAAAATATTTTCAACAAATAAACGTGGATTTCTTTAAAAAATATTTTCAACAAATAAACGTGGATTTCTTTAAAACATATTTTCAACAAATAAACGTGGATTTCTTTAAAAAATATTTTCAACAAATAAACGTGGATTTCTTTAAAAAATATTTTCAACAAATAAACGTGGATTTCTTTAAAAAATATTTTCAACAAATAAACGTGCATTTCTTTAAAAAATATTTTCAACAAATAAACGTGGATTTCTTTAAAAAATATTTTCAACAAATAAACGTGGATTTCTTTAAAAAATATTTTCAACAAATAAACGTGGATTTCTTTAAAAAATATTTTCAACAAATAAACGTGGATTTCTTTAAAAAATATTTTCAACAAATAAACGTGGATTTCTTTAAAAAATATTTTCAACAAATAAACGTGGATTTCTTTAAAAAATATTTTCAACAAATAAACGTGGATTTTTTTAAAAAATATTTTCAACAAATAAACGTGGATTTCTTTAAAAAATATTTTCAACAAATAAACGTGGATTTCTTTAAAAAATATTTTCAACAAATAAACGTGGATTTCTTTAAAAAATATTTTCAACAAATAAACGTGGATTTCTTTAAAAAATATTTTCAACAAATAAACGTGGATTTTTTTAAAAAATATTTTCAACAAATAAACGTGGATTTCTTTAAAAAATATTTTCAACAAATAAACGTGGATTTCTTTAAAAAATATTTTCAACAAATAAACGTGGATTTCTTTAAAAAATATTTTCAACAAATAAACGTGGATTTCTTTAAAAAATATTTTCAACAAATAAACGTGGATTTCTTTAAAAAATATTTTCTTTTTAAAAAATATTTTCAACAAATAAACGTGGATTTCTTTAAAAAATATTTTTAACAAAAAAACGTGGATTTCTTTAAAAAATATTTTCAACAAATAAACGTGGATTTCTTTAAAAAATATTTTTAACAAAAAAACGTGGATTTCTTTAAAAAATATTTTCAACAAATAAACGTGGATTTCTTTAAAAAATATTTTTAACAAAAAAACGTGGATTTCTTTAAAAAATATTTTCAACAAATAAACGTGGATTTCTTTAAAAAATATTTTTAACAAAAAAACGTGGATTTCTTTAAAAAATATTTTCAACAAATAAACGTGGATTTCTTTAAAAAATATTTTTAACAAAAAAACGTGGATTTCTTTAAAAAATATTTTCAACAAATAAACGTGGATTTCTTTAAAAAATATTTTTAACAAAAAAACGTGGATTTCTTTAAAAAATATTTTCAACAAATAAACGTGGATTTCTTTAAAAAATATTTTTAACAAAAAAACGTGGATTTCTTTAAAAAATATTTTCAACAAATAAACGTGGATTTCTTTAAAAAATATTTTTAACAAAAAAACGTGGATTTCTTTAAAAAATATTTTCAACAAATAAACGTGGATTTCTTTAAAAAATATTTTTAACAAAAAAACGTGGATTTCTTTAAAAAATATTTTCAACAAATAAACGTGGATTTCTTTAAAAAATATTTTTAACAAAAAAACGTGGATTTCTTTAAAAAATATTTTCAACAAATAAACGTGGATTTCTTTAAAAAATATTTTTAACAAAAAAACGTGGATTTCTTTAAAAAATATTTTCAACAAATAAACGTGGATTTCTTTAAAAAATATTTTTAACAAAAAAACGTGGATTTCTTTAAAAAATATTTTCAACAAATAAACGTGGATTTCTTTAAAAAATATTTTTAACAAAAAAACGTGGATTTCTTTAAAAAATATTTTCAACAAATAAACGTGGATTTCTTTAAAAAATATTTTTAACAAAAAAACGTGGATTTCTTTAAAAAATATTTTCAACAAATAAACGTGGATTTCTTTAAAAAATATTTTCAACAAATAAACGTGGATTTCTTTAAAAAATATTTTCTTCTTTAAAAAATATTTTCAACAAATAAACGTGGATTTCTTTAAAAAATATTTTTAACAAAAAAACGTGGATTTCTTTAAAAAATATTTTCAACAAATAAACGTGGATTTCTTTAAAAAATATTTTTAACAAAAAAACGTGGATTTCTTTAAAAAATATTTTCAACAAATAAACGTGGATTTCTTTAAAAAATATTTTTAACAAAAAAACGTGGATTTCTTTAAAAAATATTTTCAACAAATAAACGTGGATTTCTTTAAAAAATATTTTTAACAAAAAAACGTGGATTTCTTTAAAAAATATTTTCAACAAATAAACGTGGATTTCTTTAAAAAATATTTTTAACAAAAAAACGTGGATTTCTTTAAAAAATATTTTCAACAAATAAACGTGGATTTCTTTAAAAAATATTTTTAACAAAAAAAACGTGGATTTCTTTAAAAAATATTTTCAACAAATAAACGTGGATTTCTTTAAAAAATATTTTTAACAAAAAAACGTGGATTTCTTTAAAAAATATTTTCAACAAATAAACGTGGATTTCTTTAAAAAATATTTTTAACAAAAAAACGTGGATTTCTTTAAAAAATATTTTCTTCTTTAAAAAATATTTTCAACAAATAAACGTGGATTTCTTTAAAAAATATTTTTAACAAAAAAACGTGGATTTCTTTAAAAAATATTTTCAACAAATAAACGTGGATTTCTTTAAAAAATATTTTTAACAAAAAAACGTGGATTTCTTTAAAAAATATTTTCAACAAATAAACGTGGATTTCTTTAAAAAATATTTTTAACAAAAAAACGTGGATTTCTTTAAAAAATATTTTCAACAAATAAACGTGGATTTCTTTAAAAAATATTTTTAACAAAAAAACGTGGATTTCTTTAAAAAATATTTTCAACAAATAAACGTGGATTTCTTTAAAAAATATTTTTAACAAAAAAACGTGGATTTCTTTAAAAAATATTTTCAACAAATAAACGTGGATTTCTTTAAAAAATATTTTTAACAAAAAAACGTGGATTTCTTTAAAAAATATTTTCAACAAATAAACGTGGATTTCTTTAAAAAATATTTTTAACAAAAAAACGTGGATTTCTTTAAAAAATATTTTCAACAAATAAACGTGGATTTCTTAAAAAAATATTTTCAACGAATAAACGTGGATTTCTTTAAAAAATATTTTCAACAAATAAACGTTGATTTCTTTAAAAAATATTTTCAACAAATAAACGTGGATTTCTTTAAAAAATATTTTCAAAAAATAAGTCACCACCTGTTTCGTTCTTAAAACCCAAATATTTAAAATCGAAAAAAAAAACTTTATAATCATTGATTCCATAGCGTAAAAATTGTATTTTTATTATACTTAATCTTGGGCGTTAAGACCGTCCAAACCGCAGTCATAAGGCCTAAGTAAGTGTAAAAATTGTACTAACGTAAGGAGAATTATGAACATGTTGCCGGCTTTAGGTAGATATGTCCAAGGTTGAATGTGTCCTTACCGAAAATTGTAATTTAAAGCAGATTATAAGGTTAAGGGGAATCTTTAAACGAATCTTCAAACTACATTATAACTTATTTGGTGGATTTAAATAAGTCTCTCGCTAACTAAAAATTAAATTGGTTTATCAGAAATATGTATATCAGTTTAGTAAGTTAACTCACGAAATCTTCAAAAGCTACAGAATAGCCAGCGAAAAGAGCTATTGTCATCAGTGCCGAAAGTAAGTATTTCATTTTTTGGGGTAAAATGTGAGATACAAATTATGTGAAGCGGTATTTGTAGGTAATTTTTAAAACAAAATTTTACACGTTACGGATTAGTTACGGAACTTAAAGGAATTATGAACATTAATGGCAATGTATTTTAAACATAGCGTGATTAATTGTAACGTGAACTTCATATTTTACTAGGCCGTATTTGAAAAAAATTATGGAGAACCACATTTTAAAAATTTCCCACTTAAATTAGCATAGAATTACAAAATTCTATATAAACTGCAAAATAAATAAAATCCGACTGAAAAAATAACAGAATTGCAGTCCATTAAATTAAAGCAGCTAAAGAATTTTTGTATACCAAGAAAATGAAGTTTTTATCCTTGGGACTTGTAGCTTTTACCTTACTTGCAGGTACTGCAAATGCCTCTGTTGTAAGTAACTATAACTATAATTTAAATCATGTAATTATAATTAAATAAATTAAAATTATTAACTTTTATTTTTTAAGCGTACAAAAAGGGTTTAAATGGAGGTCGAAATGTAGCTGTGGATAATGTGAACTTCAATCTAACCTAAATAAATAAAGCTTAAATAAAAAATAAGTGGGTTTTTTATTTAAAAGAATAATTTTTCAGCTACCTTCAGACCAAAAAAACATGGATTTTTTAAAGAATTTTTTTTCATCCATCATTTTTCAAAAAATATTTTTCAACAAAGAATATTTTTTCAACAAACATGGATTTTTTAAAGAATATTTTTTCATCCATCATCACAACAATAAACGTGGATATTTTAAAGAATATTTTTTCATCCCTCGTCACAACAATAAACATGGATTTTTTAAAGAACAGTTTTTCATCCACCATAACAACAATAAACGTGGATTTTTTAAAAAATATTTTTTCATCGATCATCACAGCAATAAACGTGGATTTTTTAAAAAATATTTTTTCATCCATCATCACAGCAATAAACGTGGATTTTTAAAAAAATATTTTTTCATCCATCATCACAGCAATAAACGTGGATTTTTTAAAAAAATATTTTTCATCCATCATCACAGCAATAAACGTGGATTTTTTAAAAAAAATATTTTTTCATCCATCATCACAACAATAAACGTGGATTTTTTAAAGAATATTTTTTCATCCATCATCACAACAATAAACGTGGATTTTTTAAAGAATATTTTTTCATCCATCATCACAACAATAAACGTGGATTTTTTAAAGAATATTTTTTCATCCATCATCACAACAATAAACGTGGATTTTTTAAAGAATATTTTTTCATCCATCATCACAACAATAAACGTGGATTTTTTAAAGAATATTTTTTCATCCATCATCACAACAATAAACGTGGATTTTTTAAAGAATATTTTTTCATCCATCATCACAACAATAAACGTGGATTTTTTAAAGAATATTTTTTCATCCATCATCACAACAATAAACGTGGATTTTTTAAAGAATATTTTTTCATCCATCATCACAACAATAAACGTGGATTTTTTAAAGAATATTTTTTCATCCATCATCACAACAATAAACGTGGATTTTTTAAAGAATATTTTTTCATCCATCATCACAACAATAAACGTGGATTTTTTAAAGAATATTTTTTCATCCATCATCACAACAATAAACATGGATTTTTTAAAGAATATTTTTTCATCCATCATCACAACAATAAACGTGGATTTTTTAAAGAATATTTTTTCATCCATCATCACAACAATAAACGTGGATTTTTTAAAGAATATTTTTTCATCCATCATCACAACAATAAACGTGGATTTTTTAAAGAATATTTTTTCATCCATCATCACAACAATAAACGTGGATTTTTTAAAGAATATTTTTTCATCCATCATCACAACAATAAACGTGGATTTTTTTAAAGAATATTTTTTCATCCATCATCACAACAATAAACGTTGATTTTTTTAAAAAATATTTTTTCATCCATCATCACAACAATAAACGTGGATTTTTTAAAGAATATTTTTTCATCCATCATCACAACAATAAACGTGGATTTTTTAAAGAATATTTTTTCATCCATCATCACAACAATAAACGTGGATTTTTTAAAGAATATTTTTTCATTCATCATCACAACAATAAACGTGGATTTTTTAAAGAATATTTTTTTTATCCATCATCACAACAATAAACGTGGATTTTTTTAAGAATATTTTTTATCCATCATCGCCGCAATAAACGTGGATTTGTTAAAGAACATTTTTTCATCCATCGTCACAACAATAAAGCGTTGATTTTTCAAAGAATATTTTTTAATCCGTCATCACAACAATAAACGTGGATTTTTTAAAAAATATTTTTTCATCCATCATCACAGCAATAAACGTGGAATTTTTTAAAAAATATTTTTTCATCCATCATCACAGCAATAAACGTGGAATTTTTTAAAAAATATTTTTTCATCCATCATCACAGCAATAAACGTGGAATTTTTTAAGAATAGTTTTTTATCGACCTTCAGACTAATAAACGTGGATTTTTTAAAGAATGTTTTTTCAGCCATAATCAGGCAAAAACCATGGAATTTTTTAAGAATATTTTTTCAGCCATCATCAGACAAAAACGTGGAATTTTTAAAGAATATTTTTTCAGCCATAATCAGGCAAAAAACGCGGAATTTTTTAAAAATATTTTTTCATCGACCTTCAGACCAATAAACGTGGATTTTTAAAGAAAATTTTTTCATCGACCTTCAGACCAATAAACTTGGATTTTTAAAGAAAATTTTTTCAGCGACGTTCAGACCAATAAACGTGGATTTTTAAAGAGAATTTTTTCATCGACCTTTAGACCAATAAACGTGGAATTTTGAAGAAATTTTTTTCAGCGACCTTCAGACCAATAAACTTGTATTTGTTAAAGAATACTTTATCGTCGGCCACCGTGAACTAAGCAAGTATATAAGACTATGGTTTCCAACATGCCTTTATATTGAATATCATTTTTATTTGTTATATATTTTTCATTGATTGTCACATATGTTATGTCTGAAATAAATCATGACTTGTTTCCAACTACCAGATCTGAACTTATCATGGAGGAATATATACGCCTCTTGGTAACTGTAAAACACAAGTAGTTTCTATGACATTACTTGATAATTTTAATAGGATTACTTACGCTGGGATCAGCTGCAGCATAGCCTGCGAACAGAGCTATTGCCAAGAATGCCAAAGGTAGAAATTTCATTTTAGAAATATGTGCCAATGAAGTTTTTAGTTGAAATTTATAGAAAAAGCTATAAACTGAATTTTTGTAAAATTTATGCAAAACGTGAGTTGACATAATGATCATTTCATATTAATATAGAAATGTAATGCAATTATTTAATAATATATTCCAAATTTACAATATGAGGCGGTTTATTGATCTGAAAAAATATTCTGTAAAAATTCCACATTTATTGGTCTGAAGGTGGATGAAAAAATATTTAAAAAAAAATTCCACGTTTATTGTTTTGAAGGTCAATGAAAAAATATTTTTTAAAAAATCCACATTTATTCTTCTGAAGGCCGATGAAAAAATATTCTGTATTGGTCGTTGAAAAATATTTAAAAAAACAATCTACGTTTATTGTTCTGAAGGTCGATGAAAAATTATTTAAAAAAATCCACGTTTATTAACCTGAAGGTGGATGACAACATATTTTTTTAAAAAAATCCACATTTATTCTTCTGAAGGTCGATGAAGAAATATTCTGTATTGGTCGTTGAAAAAATAGTTAAAAAACACGTTTATTGGTCGCTGAAAAAAATATTTCTTAAATCCACGTTTGTTGGTCGTTGAAAAAATATTTTTTAAATCCACGTTTGTTGGTTGTTGAGAAAATATTTTTTAAAAAATCCACGTTTATTGATCTAAAGGTCGATGAAAAAATATTCTTTAAAAAATCCACGTTTATTGTTGTGATGATGGATGAAAAAATATTCTTTAAAAAATCTACGTTTATTGTTGTGATGATGAATGAAAAAATATTCTTTAAAAAATCCACGTTTATTGTTGTGATAATGAATATTTTTTCATCCATCATCACAACAATAAACGTGGATTTTTTAAAGAATCTTTTTTTATCCATCATCACAACAATAAACGTGGATTTTTAAAGAACATTTTTTCATCCACCATCAGCAATAAACGTGGATTTTTTAAGGAATATTTTTTCATCCATCATCACAACAATAAACGTGGATTTTTTAAAGAATATTTTTTTATCCATCATCACAACAATAAACGTGGATTTTTTAAAGAATATTTTTTCATCCATCATCACAACAATAAACGTGGATTTTTAAAGAATATTTTTTCATCCATCATCACAACAATAAACGTGGATTTTTAAAGAATATTTTTTCATCCATCATCACAACAATAAACGTGGATTTTTAAAGAATATTTTTTCAACCATCATCACAACAATAAACGTGGATTTTTTAAAGAATATTTTTTTATCCATCATCACAACAATAAACGTGGATTTTTTAAAGAATATTTTTTTATCCATCATCACAACAATAAACGTGGATTTTTTAAAGAATATTTTTTCATCCATCATCACAACAATAAACGTGGATTTTTAAAGAATATTTTTTCATCCATCATCACAACAATAAACGTGGATTTTTTAAAGAATATTTTTTCATCCATCATCACAACAATAAACGTGGATTTTTTAAAGAATATTTTTTCAACCATCATCACAACAATAAACGTGGATTTTTTAAAGAATATTTTTTTATCCATCATCGCAACAATAAACGTGGATTTTTTAAAGAATATTTTTTCATCCATCATCACAACAATAAACGTGGATTTTTAAAGAATATTTTTTCATCCATCATCACAACAATAAACGTGGATTTTTAAAGAATATTTTTTCATCCATCATCACAACAATAAACGTGGATTTTTAAAGAATATTTTTTCAACCATCATCACAACAATAAACGTGGATTTTTTAAAGAATATTTTTTTATCCATCATCGCAACAATAAACGTGGATTTTTTAAAGAATATTTTTTCATCCATCATCACAACAATAAACGTGGATTTTTAAAGAATATTTTTTCATCCATCATCACAACAATAAACGTGGATTTTTAAAGAATATTTTTTCATCCATCATCACAACAATAAACGTGGATTTTTAAAGAATATTTTTTCAGCCATCATCACAACAATAAACGTGGATTTTTTAAAGAATATTTTTTTATCCATCATCGCAACAATAAACGGGGATTTTTTAAAGAATATTTTTTCATCCATCATCACAACAATAAACGTGGATTTTTAAAGAATATTTTTTCATCCATCATCACAACAATAAACGTGGATTTTTAAAGAATATTTTTTCATCCATCATCACAACAATAAACGTGGATTTTTAAAGAATATTTTTTCATCCATCATCACAACAATAAACGTGGATTTTTTAAAGAATATTTTTTCATCCATCATCACAACAATAAACGTGGATTTTTTTAAAGAATATTTTTTCATCCATCATCACAACAATAAACGTGGATTTTTAAAGAATATTTTTTCATCCATCATCACAACAATAAACGTGGATTTTTAAAGAATATTTTTTCATCCATCATCACAACAATAAACGGGGATTTTTTAAAAGAATATTTTTTCATCCATCATCACAACAATAAACGTGGATTTTTTTAAAGAATATTTTTTCATCCATCATCACAACAATAAACGGGGATTTTTTAAAGAATATTTTTTCATCCATCATCACAACAATAAACGTGGATTTTTAAAGAATATTTTTTCATCCATCATCACAACAATAAACGGGGATTTTTTAAAGAATATTTTTTCATCCATCATCACAACAATAAACGTGGATTTTTTTAAAGAATATTTTTTCATCCATCATCACAACAATAAACGTGGATTTTTAAAGAATATTTTTTTATCCATCATCACAACAATAAACGTGGATTTTTAAAGAATATTTTTTCATCCATCATCACAACAATAAACGTGGATTTTTAAAGAATATTTTTTCAACCATCATCACAAAAATAAACGTGGATTTTTTAAAGAATATTTTTTTATCCATCATCGCAACAATAAACGTGGATTTTTTAAAGAATATTTTTTCATCCATCATCACAACAATAAACGTGGATTTTTTAAAGAATATTTTTTTATCCATCATCGCAACAATAAACGTGGATTTTTTAAAGAATATTTTTTCATCCATCATCACAACAATAAACGTGGATTTTTAAAGAATATTTTTTCATTCATCATCACAACAATAAACGTGGATTTTTAAAGAATATTTTTTCATCCATCATCACAACAATAAACGTGGATTTTTAAAGAATATTTTTTCATCCATCATCACAACAATAAACGTGGATTTTTAAAGAATATTTTTTCATCCATCATCACAACAATAAACGTGGATTTTTAAAGAATATTTTTTCATCCATCATCGCAACAATGAACGTGGATTTTTTAAAGAATATTTTTTCATCCATCATCACAACAATAAACGTGGATTTTTAAAGAATATTTTTTCATCCATCATCACAACAATAAACGTGGATTTTTAAAGAATATTTTTTCATCCATCATCACAACAATAAACGTGGATTTTTAAAGAATATTTTTTCATCCATCATCACAACAATAAACGTGGATTTTTAAAGAATATTTTTTCAACCATCATCACAACAATAAACGTGGATTTTTTAAAGAATATTTTTTTATCCATCATCGCAACAATAAACGTGGATTTTTTAAAGAATATTTTTTCATCCATCATCACAACAATAAACGTGGATTTTTTAAAGAATATTTTTTCATCCATCATCACAACAATAAACGTGGATTTTTTAAAGAATATTTTTTCATCCATCATCACAACAATAAACGTGGATTTTTTTAAAGAATATTTTTTCATCCATCATCACAACAATAAACGTGGATTTTTAAAGAATATTTTTTCATCCATCATCACAACAATAAACGTGGATTTTTAAAGAATATTTTTTCATCCATCATCACAACAATAAACGGGGATTTTTTAAAGAATATTTTTTCATCCATCATCACAACAATAAACGTGGATTTTTTTAAAGAATATTTTTTCATCCATCATCACAACAATAAACGTGGATTTTTTAAAGAATATTTTTTCATCCATCATCACAACAATAAACGTGGATTTTTAAAGAATATTTTTTCATCCATCATCACAACAATAAACGTGGATTTTTAAAGAATATTTTTTCATCCATCATCACAACAATAAACGTGGATTTTTAAAGAATATTTTTTCAACCATCATCACAACAATAAACGTGGATTTTTTAAAGAATATTTTTTTATCCATCATCGCAACAATAAACGTGGATTTTTTAAAGAATATTTTTTCATCCATCATCACAACAATAAACGTGGATTTTTTAAAGAATATTTTTTTATCCATCATCGCAACAATAAACGTGGATTTTTTAAAGAATATTTTTTCATCCATCATCACAACAATAAACGTGGATTTTTAAAGAATATTTTTTCATCCATCATCACAACAATAAACGTGGATTTTTAAAGAATATTTTTTCAACCATCATCACAACAATAAACGTGGATTTTTTAAAGAATATTTTTTTATCCATCATCGCAACAATAAACGTGGATTTTTTAAAGAATATTTTTTCATCCATCATCACAACAATAAACGTGGATTTTTAAAGAATATTTTTTCATCCATCATCACAACAATAAACGTGGATTTTTAAAGAATATTTTTTCATCCATCATCACAACAATAAACGTGGATTTTTAAAGAATATTTTTTCAACCATCATCACAACAATAAACGTGGATTTTTTAAAGAATATTTTTTTATCCATCATCGCAACAATAAACGTGGATTTTTTAAAGAATATTTTTTCATCCATCATCACAACAATAAACGTGGATTTTTTAAAGAATATTTTTTCATCCATCATCACAACAATAAACGTGGATTTTTTAAAGAATATTTTTTCATCCATCATCACAACAATAAACGTGGATTTTTTAAAGAATATTTTTTCATCCATCATCACAACAATAAACGTGGATTTTTTAAAGAATATTTTTTCATCCATCATCACAACAATAAACGTGGATTTTTTTAAAGAATATTTTTTCATCCATCATCACAACAATAAACGTGGATTTTTAAAGAATATTTTTTCATCCATCATCACAACAATAAACGTGGATTTTTAAAGAATATTTTTTCATCCATCATCACAACAATAAACGGGGATTTTTTAAAGAATATTTTTTCATCCATCATCACAACAATAAACGTGGATTTTTTTAAAGAATATTTTTTCATCCATCATCACAACAATAAATGGGGATTTTTTAAAGAATATTTTTTCATCCATCATCACAACAATAAACGTGGATTTTTAAAGAATATTTTTTCATCCATCATCACAACAATAAACGTGGATTTTTAAAGAATATTTTTTCATCCATCATCACAACAATAAACGTGGATTTTTAAAGAATATTTTTTCATCCATCATCACAACAATAAACGTGGATTTTTAAAGAATATTTTTTCATCCATCATCACAACAATAAACGTGGATTTTTAAAGAATATTTTTTCATCCATCATCACAACAATAAACGTGGATTTTTAAAGAATATTTTTTCAACCATCATCACAAAAATAAACGTGGATTTTTTAAAGAATATTTTTTTATCCATCATCGCAACAATAAACGTGGATTTTTTAAAGAATATTTTTTCATCCATCATCACAACAATAAACGTGGATTTTTTAAAGAATATTTTTTTATCCATCATCGCAACAATAAACGTGGATTTTTTAAAGAATATTTTTTCATCCATCATCACAACAATAAACGTGGATTTTTAAAGAATATTTTTTCATCCATCATCACAACAATAAACGTGGATTTTTAAAGAATATTTTTTCAACCATCATCACAACAATAAACGTGGATTTTTTAAAGAATATTTTTTTATCCATCATCGCAACAATAAACGTGGATTTTTTAAAGAATATTTTTTCATCCATCATCACAACAATAAACGTGGATTTTTAAAGAATATTTTTTCATCCATCATCACAACAATAAACGTGGATTTTTAAAGAATATTTTTTCATCCATCATCACAACAATAAACGTGGATTTTTAAAGAATATTTTTTCATCCATCATCACAACAATAAACGTGGATTTTTAAAGAATATTTTTCAACCATCATCACAACAATAAACGTGGATTTTTTAAAGAATATTTTTTTATCCATCATCGTAACAATAAACGTGGATTTTTTAAAGAATATTTTTTCATCCATCATCACAACAATAAACGTGGATTTTTTAAAGAATATTTTTTCATCCATCATCACAACAATAAACGTGGATTTTTTAAAGAATATTTTTTCATCCATCATCACAACAATAAACGTGGATTTTTTTAAAGAATATTTTTTCAT
The DNA here is from genome assembly GCF_047663935.1 of Musca autumnalis. Lineage (NCBI taxonomy): Eukaryota > Metazoa > Arthropoda > Insecta > Diptera > Muscidae > Musca > Musca autumnalis. The sequence goes on from NW_027411755.1 coordinate 30,205,363, forward strand.
CCATCATCACAACAATAAACGTGGATTTTTAAAGAATATTTTTTCATCCATCATCACAACAATAAACGTGGATTTTTAAAGAATATTTTTTCATCCATCATCACAACAATAAACGGGGATTTTTTAAAGAATATTTTTTCATCCATCATCACAACAATAAACGTGGATTTTTTTAAAGAATATTTTTTCATCCATCATCACAACAATAAACGGGGATTTTTTAAAGAATATTTTTTCATCCATCATCACAACAATAAACGTGGATTTTTTAAAGAATATTTTTTCATCCATCATCACAACAATAAACGTGGATTTTTTAAAGAATATTTTTTCATCCATCATCACAACAATAAACGTGGATTTTTAAAGAATATTTTTTCATCCATCATCACAACAATAAACGTGGATTTTTAAAGAATATTTTTTCATCCATCATCACAACAATAAACGGGGATTTTTTAAAGAATATTTTTTCATCCATCATCGCAACAATAAACGTGGATTTTTTAAAGAATATTTTTTCATCCATCATCACAACAATAAACGTGGATTTTTTAAAGAATATTTTTTCATCCATCATCACAACAATAAACGTGGATTTTTTAAAGAATATTTTTTCATCCATCATCACAACAATAAACGTGGATTTTTAAAGAATATTTTTTCATCCATCATCACAACAATAAACGTGGATTTTTAAAGAATATTTTTTCATCCATCATCACAACAATAAACGTGGATTTTTTAAAGAATATTTTTTTATCCATCATCGCAACAATAAACGTGGATTTTTTAAAGAATATTTTTTCATCCATCATCACAACAATAAACGTGGATTTTTTAAAGAATATTTTTTCATCCATCATCACAACAATAAACGTGGATTTTTTTAAAGAATATTTTTTCATCCATCATCACAACAATAAACGTGGATTTTTAAAGAATATTTTTTCATCCATCATCACAACAATAAACGTGGATTTTTAAAGAATATTTTTTCATCCATCATCACAACAATAAACGGGGATTTTTTAAAGAATATTTTTTCATCCATCATCACAACAATAAACGTGGATTTTTTTAAAGAATATTTTTTCATCCATCATCACAACAATAAATGGGGATTTTTTAAAGAATATTTTTTCATCCATCATCACAACAATAAACGTGGATTTTTAAAGAATATTTTTTCATCCATCATCACAACAATAAACGTGGATTTTTAAAGAATATTTTTTCATCCATCATCACAACAATAAACGTGGATTTTTAAAGAATATTTTTTCATCCATCATCACAACAATAAACGTGGATTTTTAAAGAATATTTTTTCATCCATCATCACAACAATAAACGTGGATTTTTAAAGAATATTTTTTCATCCATCATCACAACAATAAACGTGGATTTTTTAAAGAATATTTTTTTATCCATCATCGCAACAATAAACGTGGATTTTTTAAAGAATATTTTTTCATCCATCATCACAACAATAAACGTGGATTTTTTAAAGAATATTTTTTTATCCATCATCGCAACAATAAACGTGGATTTTTTAAAGAATATTTTTTCATCCATCATCACAACAATAAACGTGGATTTTTAAAGAATATTTTTTCATCCATCATCACAACAATAAACGTGGATTTTTAAAGAATATTTTTTCAACCATCATCACAACAATAAACGTGGATTTTTTAAAGAATATTTTTTTATCCATCATCGCAACAATAAACGTGGATTTTTTAAAGAATATTTTTTCATCCATCATCACAACAATAAACGTGGATTTTTAAAGAATATTTTTTCATCCATCATCACAACAATAAACGTGGATTTTTAAAGAATATTTTTTCATCCATCATCACAACAATAAACGTGGATTTTTAAAGAATATTTTTTCAACCATCATCACAACAATAAACGTGGATTTTTTAAAGAATATTTTTTTATCCATCATCGCAACAATAAACGTGGATTTTTTAAAGAATATTTTTTCATCCATCATCACAACAATAAACGTGGATTTTTAAAGAATATTTTTTCATCCATCATCACAACAATAAACGTGGATTTTTAAAGAATATTTTTTCATCCATCATCACAACAATAAACGTGGATTTTTAAAGAATATTTTTTCAACCATCATCACAACAATAAACGTGGATTTTTTAAAGAATATTTTTTTATCCATCATCGCAACAATAAACGTGGATTTTTTAAAGAATATTTTTTCATCCATCATCACAACAATAAACGTGGATTTTTAAAGAATATTTTTTCATCCATCATCACAACAATAAACGTGGATTTTTAAAGAATATTTTTTCATCCATCATCACAACAATAAACGTGGATTTTTAAAGAATATTTTTTCAACCATCATCACAACAATAAACGTGGATTTTTTAAAGAATATTTTTTTATCCATCATCGCAACAATAAACGTGGATTTTTTAAAGAATATTTTTTCATCCATCATCACAACAATAAACGTGGATTTTTAAAGAATATTTTTTCATCCATCATCACAACAATAAACGTGGATTTTTAAAGAATATTTTTTCAACCATCATCACAACAATAAACGTGGATTTTTTAAAGAATATTTTTTTATCCATCATCGCAACAATAAACGTGGATTTTTTAAAGAATATTTTTTCATCCATCATCACAACAATAAACGTGGATTTTTAAAGAATATTTTTTCATCCATCATCACAACAATAAACGTGGATTTTTAAAGAATATTTTTTCAACCATCATCACAACAATAAACGTGGATTTTTTAAAGAATATTTTTTTATCCATCATCGCAACAATAAACGTGGATTTTTTAAAGAATATTTTTTCATCCATCATCACAACAATAAACGTGGATTTTTAAAGAATATTTTTTCATCCATCATCACAACAATAAACGTGGATTTTTAAAGAATATTTTTTCAACCATCATCACAACAATAAACGTGGATTTTTTAAAGAATATTTTTTTATCCATCATCGCAACAATAAACGGGGATTTTTTAAAGAATATTTTTTCATCCATCATCACAACAATAAACGTGGATTTTTAAAGAATATTTTTTCAACCATCATCACAACAATAAACGTGGATTTTTAAAGAATATTTTTTCATCCATCATCACAACAATAAACGGGGATTTTTTAAAGAATATTTTTTCATCCATCATCACAACAATAAACGTGGATTTTTTTAAAGAATATTTTTTCATCCATCATCACAACAATAAACGGGGATTTTTTAAAGAATATTTTTTCATCCATCATCACAACAATAAACGTGGATTTTTAAAGAATATTTTTTCATCCATCATCACAACAATAAACGTGGATTTTTAAAGAATATTTTTTCATCCATCATCACAACAATAAACGTGGATTTTTAAAGAATATTTTTTCATCCATCATCACAACAATAAACGTGGATTTTTAAAGAATATTTTTTCATCCATCATCACAACAATAAACGTGGATTTTTAAAGAATATTTTTTTATCCATCATCACAACAATAAACGTGGATTTTTAAAGAATATTTTTTCATCCATCATCACAACAATAAACGTGGATTTTTAAAGAATATTTTTTCAACCATCATCACAAAAATAAACGTGGATTTTTTAAAGAATATTTTTTTATCCATCATCGCAACAATAAACGTGGATTTTTTAAAGAATATTTTTTCATCCATCATCACAACAATAAACGTGGATTTTTTAAAGAATATTTTTTTATCCATCATCGCAACAATAAACGTGGATTTTTTAAAGAATATTTTTTCATCCATCATCACAACAATAAACGTGGATTTTTAAAGAATATTTTTTCATCCATCATCACAACAATAAACGTGGATTTTTAAAGAATATTTTTTCATCCATCATCACAACAATAAACGTGGATTTTTAAAGAATATTTTTTCAACCATCATCACAACAATAAACGTGGATTTTTTAAAGAATATTTTTTTATCCATCATCGCAACAATGAACGTGGATTTTTTAAAGAATATTTTTTCATCCATCATCACAACAATAAACGTGGATTTTTAAAGAATATTTTTTCATCCATCATCACAACAATAAACGTGGATTTTTAAAGAATATTTTTTCATCCATCATCACAACAATAAACGTGGATTTTTAAAGAATATTTTTTCATCCATCATCACAACAATAAACGTGGATTTTTAAAGAATATTTTTTCAACCATCATCACAAAAATAAACGTGGATTTTTAAAGAATATTTTTTCAACCATCATCACAAAAATAAACGTGGATTTTTAAAGAATATTTTTTCAACCATCATCACAAAAATAAACGTGGATTTTTAAAGAATATTTTTTCATCCATCATCACAACAATAAACGTGGATTTTTAAAGAATATTTTTTCATCCATCATCGCAACAATGAACGTGGATTTTTTAAAGAATATTTTTTCATCCATCATCACAACAATAAACGTGGATTTTTAAAGAATATTTTTTCATCCATCATCACAACAATAAACGTGGATTTTTAAAGAATATTTTTTCAACCATCATCACAACAATAAACGTGGATTTTTTAAAGAATATTTTTTTATCCATCATCGCAACAATAAACGTGGATTTTTTAAAGAATATTTTTTCATCCATCATCACAACAATAAACGTGGATTTTTAAAGAATATTTTTTCATCCATCATCACAACAATAAACGTGGATTTTTAAAGAATATTTTTTCATCCATCATCACAACAATAAACGTGGATTTTTAAAGAATATTTTTTCAACCATCATCACAACAATAAACGTGGATTTTTTAAAGAATATTTTTTTATCCATCATCGCAACAATAAACGTGGATTTTTTAAAGAATATTTTTTCATCCATCATCACAACAATAAACGTGGATTTTTTAAAGAATATTTTTTCATCCATCATCACAACAATAAACGTGGATTTTTTAAAGAATATTTTTTCATCCATCATCACAACAATAAACGTGGATTTTTTTAAAGAATATTTTTTCATCCATCATCACAACAATAAACGTGGATTTTTAAAGAATATTTTTTCATCCATCATCACAACAATAAACGTGGATTTTTAAAGAATATTTTTTCATCCATCATCACAACAATAAACGGGGATTTTTTAAAGAATATTTTTTCATCCATCATCACAACAATAAACGTGGATTTTTTTAAAGAATATTTTTTCATCCATCATCACAACAATAAACGGGGATTTTTTAAAGAATATTTTTTCATCCATCATCACAACAATAAACGTGGATTTTTAAAGAATATTTTTTCATCCATCATCACAACAATAAACGTGGATTTTTAAAGAATATTTTTTCATCCATCATCACAACAATAAACGTGGATTTTTAAAGAATATTTTTTCATCCATCATCACAACAATAAACGTGGATTTTTAAAGAATATTTTTTCATCCATCATCACAACAATAAACGTGGATTTTTAAAGAATATTTTTCATCCATCATCACAACAATAAACGTGGATTTTTAAAGAATATTTTTTCATCCATCATCACAACAATAAACGTGGATTTTTAAAGAATATTTTTTCAACCATCATCACAAAAATAAACGTGGATTTTTTAAAGAATATTTTTTTATCCATCATCGCAACAATAAACGTGGATTTTTTAAAGAATATTTTTTCATCCATCATCACAACAATAAACGTGGATTTTTTAAAGAATATTTTTTTATCCATCATCGCAACAATAAACGTGGATTTTTTAAAGAATATTTTTTCATCCATCATCACAACAATAAACGTGGATTTTTAAAGAATATTTTTTCATCCATCATCACAACAATAAACGTGGATTTTTAAAGAATATTTTTTCAACCATCATCACAACAATAAACGTGGATTTTTTAAAGAATATTTTTTTATCCATCATCGCAACAATAAACGTGGATTTTTAAAGAATATTTTTTCATCCATCATCACAACAATAAACGTGGATTTTTAAAGAATATTTTTTCATCCATCATCACAACAATAAACGTGGATTTTTAAAGAATATTTTTTCATCCATCATCACAACAATAAACGTGGATTTTTAAAGAATATTTTTTCAACCATCATCACAACAATAAACGTGGATTTTTTAAAGAATATTTTTTTATCCATCATCGCAACAATAAACGTGGATTTTTTAAAGAATATTTTTTCATCCATCATCACAACAATAAACGTGGATTTTTTAAAGAATATTTTTTCATCCATCATCACAACAATAAACGTGGATTTTTTAAAGAATATTTTTTCATCCATCATCACAACAATAAACGTGGATTTTTTAAAGAATATTTTTTCATCCATCATCACAACAATAAACGTGGATTTTTTAAAGAATATTTTTTCATCCATCATCACAACAATAAACGTGGATTTTTTTAAAGAATATTTTTTCATCCATCATCACAACAATAAACGTGGATTTTTAAAGAATATTTTTTCATCCATCATCACAACAATAAACGTGGATTTTTAAAGAATATTTTTTCATCCATCATCACAACAATAAACGTGGATTTTTAAAGAATATTTTTTCATCCATCATCACAACAATAAACGTGGATTTTTAAAGAATATTTTTTCATCCATCATCACAACAATAAACGTGGATTTTTAAAGAATATTTTTTCAACCATCATCACAACAATAAACGTGGATTTTTTAAAGAATATTTTTTTATCCATCATCGCAACAATAAACGTGGATTTTTTAAAGAATATTTTTTCATCCATCATCACAACAATAAACGTGGATTTTTTAAAGAATATTTTTTCATCCATCATCACAACAATAAACGTGGATTTTTTAAAGAATATTTTTTCATCCATCATCACAACAATAAACGTGGATTTTTTTAAAGAATATTTTTTCATCCATCATCACAACAATAAACGTGGATTTTTAAAGAATATTTTTTCATCCATCATCACAACAATAAACGTGGATTTTTAAAGAATATTTTTTCATCCATCATCACAACAATAAACGGGGATTTTTTAAAGAATATTTTTTCATCCATCATCACAACAATAAACGTGGATTTTTTTAAAGAATATTTTTTCATCCATCATCACAACAATAAATGGGGATTTTTTAAAGAATATTTTTTCATCCATCATCACAACAATAAACGTGGATTTTTAAAGAATATTTTTTCATCCATCATCACAACAATAAACGTGGATTTTTAAAGAATATTTTTTCATCCATCATCACAACAATAAACGTGGATTTTTAAAGAATATTTTTTCATCCATCATCACAACAATAAACGTGGATTTTTAAAGAATATTTTTTCATCCATCATCACAACAATAAACGTGGATTTTTAAAGAATATTTTTTCATCCATCATCACAACAATAAACGTGGATTTTTAAAGAATATTTTTTCATCCATCATCACAACAATAAACGTGGATTTTTAAAGAATATTTTTTCAACCATCATCACAAAAATAAACGTGGATTTTTTAAAGAATATTTTTTTATCCATCATCGCAACAATAAACGTGGATTTTTTAAAGAATATTTTTTCATCCATCATCACAACAATAAACGTGGATTTTTTAAAGAATATTTTTTTATCCATCATCGCAACAATAAACGTGGATTTTTTAAAGAATATTTTTTCATCCATCATCACAACAATAAACGTGGATTTTTAAAGAATATTTTTTCATCCATCATCACAACAATAAACGTGGATTTTTAAAGAATATTTTTTCAACCATCATCACAACAATAAACGTGGATTTTTTAAAGAATATTTTTTTATCCATCATCGCAACAATAAACGTGGATTTTTTAAAGAATATTTTTTCATCCATCATCACAACAATAAACGTGGATTTTTAAAGAATATTTTTTCATCCATCATCACAACAATAAACGTGGATTTTTAAAGAATATTTTTTCATCCATCATCACAACAATAAACGTGGATTTTTAAAGAATATTTTTTCATCCATCATCACAACAATAAACGTGGATTTTTAAAGAATATTTTTCAACCATCATCACAACAATAAACGTGGATTTTTTAAAGAATATTTTTTTATCCATCATCGTAACAATAAACGTGGATTTTTTAAAGAATATTTTTTCATCCATCATCACAACAATAAACGTGGATTTTTTAAAGAATATTTTTTCATCCATCATCACAACAATAAACGTGGATTTTTTTAAAGAATATTTTTTCATCCATCATCACAACAATAAACGTGGATTTTTAAAGAATATTTTTTCATCCATCATCACAACAATAAACGTGGATTTTTAAAGAATATTTTTTCATCCATCATCACAACAATAAACGGGGATTTTTTAAAGAATATTTTTTCATCCATCATCACAACAATAAACGTGGATTTTTTTAAAGAATATTTTTTCATCCATCATCACAACAATAAACGGGGATTTTTTAAAGAATATTTTTTCATCCATCATCACAACAATAAACGTGGATTTTTTAAAGAATATTTTTTCATCCATCATCACAACAATAAACGTGGATTTTTTAAAGAATATTTTTTCATCCATCATCACAACAATAAACGTGGATTTTTAAAGAATATTTTTTCATCCATCATCACAACAATAAACGTGGATTTTTAAAGAATATTTTTTCATCCATCATCACAACAATAAACGGGGATTTTTTAAAGAATATTTTTTCATCCATCATCGCAACAATAAACGTGGATTTTTTAAAGAATATTTTTTCATCCATCATCACAACAATAAACGTGGATTTTTTAAAGAATATTTTTTCATCCATCATCACAACAATAAACGTGGATTTTTTAAAGAATATTTTTTCATCCATCATCACAACAATAAACGTGGATTTTTAAAGAATATTTTTTCATCCATCATCACAACAATAAACGTGGATTTTTAAAGAATATTTTTTCATCCATCATCACAACAATAAACGTGGATTTTTTAAAGAATATTTTTTTATCCATCATCGCAACAATAAACGTGGATTTTTTAAAGAATATTTTTTCATCCATCATCACAACAATAAACGTGGATTTTTTAAAGAATATTTTTTCATCCATCATCACAACAATAAACGTGGATTTTTTAAAGAATATTTTTTCATCCATCATCACAACAATAAACGTGGATTTTTTTAAAGAATATTTTTTCATCCATCATCACAACAATAAACGTGGATTTTTAAAGAATATTTTTTCATCCATCATCACAACAATAAACGGGGATTTTTTAAAGAATATTTTTTCATCCATCATCACAACAATAAACGTGGATTTTTTTAAAGAATATTTTTTCATCCATCATCACAACAATAAATGGGGATTTTTTAAAGAATATTTTTTCATCCATCATCACAACAATAAACGTGGATTTTTTAAAGAATATTTTTTCATCCATCATCACAACAATAAACGGGGATTTTTTAAAGAATATTTTTTCATCCATCATCACAGCAATAAACGTGGATTTTTTAAAGAAAAAATTTTTATCGACCTGCAACCAACAAACGAGGGTTTTTTAAAAAAAATAATTTTATCGGCCTGCAACCAACAAACGAGGGTTTTTTAAAGAAAATAATTTTATCGACCTTCAAACAATAAACGAGGATTTTTTAAAGAAAAAAATTTTATCGACCTTCAACCAATGAACGTGGATTTGTTAAAGGAAATTTTTTTCATCCATCATCACAACAATAAACGTGGATTTTTTAAAGAATATTTTTCATCCATCATCACAACAATAAACGTGGAGTTTTTAAAGAATATTTTTTCATCCATCATCACAACAATAAACGTGGAGTTTTAAAGAATATTTTTTCATCCATCATCACAACAATGAACGTGGATTTTTTTAGAGAATATTTTTTCATCCATCATCGCAATAATAAACGAGGGTTTTTTAAAGAATATTTTTTCATCGATATTCAGACCAATAAGCTTGGATTTGTATACCTCAGCCTTTAGGCTAGAAAATGTGACTCATCGAAATAACGGTCCCCAAGTATGTTTGGACGTAATCCGTTTTAGACAGTTTGGAGTTGATTTTGCCATGTCCGTCTGTCTGGCTGTAGTGCACGATAACTCTCGAACTGATCAACCAATTTGGTCCAAAATTTGGCTTTCGAAATATTTTGTCCAAAATTGATACTTGTATTCACTGCCCCTTTAAGATGGTACTAGTTTTTTAAGGGGCAAGTCCATACTTCCCGAAAGTTCTAAAAATCCATATGGCAGTAGTTGGAGCGCACTATAGCACTCGAACTGATTGAAATATTTGACCCAGGATTTGGTAATTTTTAAATGACTAGCGTGCCTAGTTGCTCCCTAATTAGACATCTAAAAGGAAACAACTGGCCATTGTTTTAAAAAGGCTTGTTTTCTTAGTTCAGCTATAGAAGATGCTGATATTGAAGAAAATAATATTGCTATGATAAAAATAGGGTCTCAATATGTACAGAAATAATATTGAAAATTTTACTTTGAAAACCGTGCTAATGTCGATTGCGACACTTTGACTATGAACTATCCTTTTTTGGAGTCTGGAAGCAATGTTGCCGATCATCTGTGTTCTTCCATTGCTCATTGTGAAGTTTTTGATAAATAAATAATTCAATTTATGTTTGTTTCCTTATTACTCATGTATGTAGGCCAAATTAACCATTTTGCCTTGGTTTCTCTATAACGTAATAATCAAGTCCTCAAGTGCTACGTTATAGAGAAGTTCGACTGCTTTTTCATCGACCACCGTGAAGCAAATATGTATATACGACCATGGGTTTCAATATGTTTTTATATTGAATATCCTTTTTATTTATTTTATACTTTTCTTTGATTGTCACATATGTATGTTATGTCTGAAATAAATCATGACTTGTTTCCAACTACAAGATCTGATCTTATTATGGAGAAAGATATATGCCTCTGTTTACCTGTAAAACAAAATTAGTTTCTATAACAATACTTCATAATTTTTATGGGATAACTTACGATGGGCTCAGCTGCAGCATAGCCTGCGAACAGAGCTATTGCCATGAATGCCAAAGGTAGAAATTTCATTTTGGAACTATGTGCCCATAAAGTTTTTAGTTGAAATTTATAGAAAAAGCTATAAACTGAATTTTTGTAAAATTTATGCAAAACGTGAGTTGACATAATGACAAATTGTTATAAATAAACAAATGTAATGCAATTATTTAATAATATATTGCATTCTTAAATGTGTACGGCCGACATAAATTTACAAAATGACAGGGGGTTTATTGATGTGAAAAAATATTGGATGACAAAATACTTTTTAAAAAATCTACATTTATTGGTCTGAAGTTCGATGAAAAAATATTCTTTACAAAATGCATGTTTATTAGTCTGCAGGTCGATGAAAAAATTTTCTGTATTGGTCGTTGAAAAAATATTTAAAAAATCCACGTTTATTGGTCGTTGAAAAAATATTTAAAAAATCCACGTTTATTGGTCGTTGAAAAAATATTTAAAAAATCCACGTTTATTGGTCGTTGAAAAAATATTTAAAAAATCCACGTTTATTGGTCGTTGAAAAATATTTAAAAAATCCACGTTTATTGGTCGTTGAAAAAATATTTAAAAAATCCACGTTTATTGGTCGTTGAAAAAATATTTAAAAAATCCACGTTTATTGGTCGTTGAAAAAATATTTAAAAAATCCACGTTTATTGGTCGTTGAAAAAATATTTAAAAAATCCACGTTTATTGGTCGTTGAAAAAATATTTAAAAAATCCACGTTTATTGGTCGTTGAAAAAATATTTAAAAAATCCACGTTTATTGGTCGTTGAAAAAATATTTAAAAAATCCACGTTTATTGGTCGTTGAAAAAATATTTAAAAAATCCACGTTTATTGGTCGTTGAAAAAATATTTAAAAAATCCACGTTTATTGGTCGTTGAAAAAATATTTAAAAAATCCACGTTTATTGGTCGTTGAAAAAATATTTAAAAAATCCACGTTTATTGGTCGTTGAAAAAATATTTAAAAAATCCACGTTTATTGGTCGTTGAAAAAATATTTAAAAAATCCACGTTTATTGGTCGTTGAAAAAATATTTAAAAAATCCACGTTTATTGGTCGTTGAAAAAATATTTAAAAAATCCACGTTTATTGGTCGTTGAAAAAATATTTAAAAAATCCACGTTTATTGGTCGTTGAAAAAATATTTAAAAAATCCACGTTTATTGGTCGTTGAAAAAATATTTAAAAAATCCACGTTTATTGGTCGTTGAAAAAATATTTAAAAAATCCACGTTTATTGGTCGTTGAAAAAATATTTAAAAAATCCACGTTTATTGGTCGTTGAAAAAATATTTAAAAAATCCACGTTTATTGGTCGTTGAAAAAATATTTAAAAAATCCACGTTTATTGGTCGTTGAAAAAATATTTAAAAAATCCACGTTTATTGGTCGTTGAAAAAATATTTAAAAAATCCACGTTTTTTGGTCGTTGAAAAAATATTTAAAAAATCCACGTTTATTGGTCGTTGAAAAAATATTTAAAAAATCCACGTTTATTGGTCGTTGAAAAAATATTTAAAAAATCCACGTTTATTGGTCGTTGAAAAAATATTTAAAAAATCCACGTTAATTGGTCGTTGAAAAAATATTTAAAAAAAATCCACGTTTATTGGTCGTTGAAAAAATATTTTTTTTTTTTAAATCCAAGTTTATTGGTCGTTGAAAAAATATTTTTTTTTTTTTAAATCCAAGTTTATTGGTCGTTGAAAAAATATTTTTTTTTTAAATCCACGTTTATTGGTCTTTGAGAAAATATTTTTTTAAAAAATCCACGTTTATTGGTCGTTGAAAAAATATTTTTTTAAGAAAATCCACGTTTATTGGTCGTTGAAAAAATATTTTTTTAAAAAATCCACGTTTATTGGTCGTTGAAAAAATATTTTTTTAAAAAATCCACGTTTATTGGTCGTTGAAAAAATATTTTTTTAAAAAATCCACGTTTATTGGTCGTTGAAAAAATATTTTTTTAAAAAATCCACGTTTATTGGTCGTTGAAAAAATATTTTTTTAAAAAATCCACGTTTATTGGTCGTTGAAAAAATATTTTTTTAAAAAATCCACGTTTATTGGTCGTTGAAAAAATATTTTTTTAAAAAATCCACGTTTATTGGTCGTTGAAAAAATATTTTTTTAAAAAATCCACGTTTATTGGTCGTTGAAAAAATATTTTTTTAAAAAATCCACGTTTATTGGTCGTTGAAAAAATATTTTTTTAAAAAATCCACGTTTATTGGTCGTTGAAAAAATATTTTTTTAAAAAATCCACGTTTATTGGTCGTTGAAAAAATATTTTTTTAAAAAATTCACGTTTATTGGTCGTTGAAAAAATATTTTTTTAAAAAATCCACGTTTATTGGTCGTTGAAAAAATATTTTTTTAAAAAATCCACGTTTATTGGTCGTTGAAAAAATATTTTTTTAAAAAATCCACGTTTATTGGTCGTTGAAAAAATATTTTTTTAAAAAATCCACGTTTATTGGTCGTTGAAAAAATATTTTTTTAAAAAATCCACGTTTATTGGTCGTTGAAAAAATATTTTTTTAAAAAATCCACGTTTATTGGTCGTTGAAAAAATATTTTTTTAAAAAATCCACGTTTATTGGTCGTTGAAAAAAATATTTTTTTAAAAAATCCACGTTTATTGGTCGTTGAAAAAAATATTTTTTTAAAAAATCCACGTTTATTGGTCGTTGAAAAAATATTTAAAAAAAATCCACGTTTATTGGTCGTTGAAAAAATATTTAAAAAATCCACGTTTATTGGTCGTTGAAAAAATATTTAAAAAATCCACGTTTATTGGTCGTTGAAAAAATATTTAAAAAAATCCACGTTTATTGGTCGTTGAAAAAATATTTAAAAAATCCACGTTTATTGGTCGTTGAAAAAAATATTTAAAAAATCCACGTTTATTGGTCGTTGAAAAAATATTTTAAAAATCCACGTTTATTTGTCGTTGAAAAAATATTTAAAAAATCCACGTTATTGGTCGTTGAAAAAATATTTAAAAAATCCACGTTTATTGGTCGTTGAAAAAATATTTAAAAAATCCACGTTTGTTGGTCGATGAAAAAAATACTCTTTAAAAATCCACGTTTATTGTTCTGGTGATGGATGAAAAATATTCTTTAAAAATTCACGTTTATTGTTGGGATGAATGATGAAAAATATTCCTTAAAAATCCACATTTATTGTTGTGATGATAAATGAAAAAATATTCGTTAAAAATCCACGTTTATTGTTGTGATAATGGATGAAAAAATATTATTTAAAAAATCCACGTTTATTGTTGTGATGATGGATGAAAAAATATTCTTTAAAAAATGCAAGTTTATTGTAGTGATGATGGATGAAAAAATATTCTTTAAAAAATCCACGTTTATTGTTGTGATGATGGATGAAAAAATATTCTTTAAAAAATCCACGTTTATTGTTGTGATGATGGATGAAAAAATATTCTTTAAAAAATCCACGTTTATTGTTGTGATGATGGATGAAAAAATATTCTTTAAAAAATCCACGTTTATTGTTGTGATGATGGATGAAAAAATATTCTTTAAAAAATCCACGTTTATTGTTGTGATGATGGATGAAAAAATATTCTTTAAAAAATCCACGTTTATTGTTGTGATGATGGATGAAAAAATATTCTTTAAAAAATCCACGTTTATTGTTGTGATGATGGATGAAAAAATATTCTTTAAAAAATCCACGTTTATTGGTCAGAAGGTGGACGAAAAAAGTATTCTATAAAAAATTGGTCGGAGTTATGTCAGTTTTGAGTTTGTTTGCGTATTGTGTGGTTTATCGGAAATATCCGTAACCCATGTCAGACAAAAATTAATATATAAAATTGTTTTTTTAATAAAATATTTATCATTGTTGTGGTTAACCACAACAAATTAGGTTTGAGAATGCTTAACACGTTCCCCGCATTGTGGTGAATATATTTCGGTTTACATAAAAAAATAAATTTCAACAGAATTCACAAAGCAGTTGCTGGAGATCGGAATGAAACTCTTAATCGCTTTGCTGCTACCCATTTTTGTGGTTATGTTCTTTGGTTTCGGAAAGCAGAGTGCATATTCTTCACTGGTTAGTACTGCAGATTATTCTTAGGTTTATTAAAGTGAATTAATGATAAATTATTATTTTTGTTTCTTACAGAAAGGTTCGTGTGACATGTGTTGCAAATATAAATGTAGAATGTAAAAAAAAAATTATAAGAATATTAATAAAAATTAACAACTAACGAGTCCACGTTAATAAAAAAATTTCCAAATTAAAATACTTTCACTAGTAATTAGAGAAATGTTTTCTCAAATTTTTAGCGTAGTCAAATTTTTGAATGAATCATGTGGGACGAGCTGTATCCAAATATGAAGCGATTCTCACCAAAAGCAATAGCGTTTTTATTATGACTAAAATGTTCTTCACCAATTTTCAGCCGAATAGGATATTAAATGGGACCTGCAAGAACGGATAAATCGACACAGAAAGTGATTCTGTGTATATCCCAAGAATGAACTATGGGTCTATCTCTTTTTCTTTTACATGTTACACACATACAAATGCACAAAGTCATAACATAAACTGTTTCCCACGAACACCGCTGAAGGGGTAAAAGGAGACTTCATGATGTGGTACCTCCATTTGATCACCGAAATTAAAGGGCATTTTTAACAACCTTTTTTGTGTTGTAATGTTGAACTTTCGTTGAAGTGGCACCTTTCGATAGTTATTGTGTCCTTCAGCCTGTTTGATTGGCCACATCTACATTTTTATACCCTCAGCCTTTAGGCTAGATACGACCAAAAATGTGCCTCATCGAAATAACGTTCTTAGACCGCAAGTAAAAAATATAAATAGTTTTAGTGCAATTTATTTAAAAGTCACTTGGAAATGATCAGGCATGCAAGGTGTATAAAAATAACACATACTTGCCATGGGAATGACTAATAATGTCCCTGTTTGCAAGGCATTCGAACAGGGGATGCTTTGCAACGGTTTGTGAAATGGAAGAAGTTGAAGATAACAACTCAGACTATGGCATTGAAAATAAGAGAGGTAGGAAAAAAACGCTTATATAAAAAATGTTCTTAATTTAAGAAAAAAAATCAATAAAGACATTAGCGACACTAGCTCTGAATATAAACCTTTGCGAATTTATTGATATTTATGTATTTTTTATTATTTGTAAAGTAAACCACTATTTATATAATAGAATATACTATTCATATATATTTTCACTACAGTATTAACAAACATATCTGCAACAATTGTTACACGTTCCTCTCTGTGAAATTAAAAAAAATAAAATTTATTATGTCGAGAAATAAACATATTATTAAAATGAATTTTTTTATTATTGAAAACTCTTTTAATACATACTCCATGAGGTGACATTGCCAAGATCACAGGTATTATAAATATGTATTTCAATATAGATTGCATGATGACTTAAGTTAAACACCAGATGTTTATCTACTAAAGTTATATTTATAAATTATTAAAATCTTACAGTATATTTCTACTAAGTCGAATTTTTTAAAGCATAGCTAATATCCTTAACTAATTTGAGAAGTTATTCACAATCTCATTCACAAACCAAAAAAAAAAAAAATCCACACAAAATAATAATAATAATTTCCAATTTCGCTATGCCGGTGGTTACACAGTATTAAAATGTCTTCCTTGTACCTTCTGGGATGTTTAAGGAACAATTTTAAATCACATGTACTGATGTGAAACAATTTTGAACGTCTTTCTCTGCAACAAATGTAGATTTTTTAAAGAATATACTTCCATTATTTTCTCCACGTTTAAAAAATAACGAAAAAAATTCTATTTAAAAACTCCACGTTTAAAAAATAAAACATATTCTTTATATTCCAGGGTTGATAAATAATGCAAAAATATTCTTTAAAAACCCACTTTTGAAAAATAAAAGAAAAATATTCTTTAAAAAAATCTACGTTTGAAATATAATGAAATAGTAGTCTTTAAAAAATCTAGGTTTGAAAAATAAAGAAAAAAGATATTCTTTAAAAAATCCAAGTTTGTAAAATAATGGAAAAAATATTCTTTAAAAAATCCAGTAATAATGGAAAACTATACTTCAAAGGCTTGTAGAATTATGGAAAAATATTCTTTAAAAAATCCAGAGTAAAAAACAATGGAAAAAAATTTTTTAAAAAATCTAGGTTTAAAGAATAATTAAGAAAATATTTTTTGAAAATTCCACGTTTGAAAATAATAAACAAAATATTCTTTAGAAAATCATGGTTTGAAAATGATGAAAAAAATATTCTTTAAAAAAAGTAGAATAAGATCACTCTCAATAAAGATGCCGAACAGTAAAGACCTGCCTTTCACTCTCTAGAACATAGAGAACATCACCATCCACAGCAAAACCTAAATTGTTTCAACATCCACGTTTGATAATGGAAAGATATTCTTTAAAAAATCTACCATTGAAAAATAACGATTCCTTAAATAATTCAGGTTTGAAAAATAATGCAAAAAATGTTCTTTAAAAAATCCAGCTTTGAAAAATAATGAAAAAAAACATTCCTTAAAAAATCCAGGTTTGAAAAATAATGGAAAAAATATTCTTTAAAAAATCCGGGTTTGAAAAATAATGGACAAAAATATACATTAAAAAATCCAGGTTTGAAAAATAATGGAAAAAGTATTCTTTAAAAAATCCAGGTTTGACAAATAATGAAAAAAAATATTATTTGCAACGAAAAAAATATTCCTTGAAAAATCCACGATTGAAAAATTGTGAAAAAAATATTCTTTAAAAAATCCAGGTTTGAAAAATTGTGAAAAAAATATTCTTTAAAAAATCCACGTTTAAAAAATGATGGAAAAATATTCTTTTAAAAATGAAAAAAAAATATTTTTTAAAAAATCTACGTTTGAAAAATATGGAAAAAATCTTACTTAAAAAATGAAAAAAATATTCTTTAAAAAATCCACGTATGAAAAGTAATGAAAAAAAAATTCTTTAAAAAATCTACGTTTGAAAAAAAATTAAAAAATCCAGGTTCAAAAAATAATGGAAAAAATATTCTTTAAAAAATCCACGTTTGAAAAATGATGGAAAAATATTCTATAAAAGATCTACGTTTGAAAAATAATGAAAAAATCTTCTTTTAAAAATAAAAAAATATTCTTTAAAAATCTACGTTTGAAAATAATGAAAAAAATCTTCCTTAAAAAATGAAAAAAATATTCCGATCCGATGTAGTACATATTCGGACCTAATACAAATCTGTAGGAAATATTTTTTTTCTTTATTAGTCTATGGATATTTTCCTTACAGACTATATAATTAAATATGTTGTACTTAATTTTCTGAATTTAAATATATTACAATTTTACTTTTCAATTTACAAAGTTTGAGCTAAATCGATTTCTCTCTCAAAGGGTTATTTTACACATTAGCCAGTTTAGGTGCCGGTAGGATTTTCTGGACCTTTTTGGATCATTATCTCAAGAAATATGGACTTTCCCACGAAAAAAAATTACAACGTCGTAACAGGGGCCGCAAGTGCAACCTGCTGCGTCACAAATTAATAAGATCGGAGAGGAGTTGTTAAACTATACTTTTTCCAAATTTTGTGTGGGAGGTACTCAAATGAGTGGACCGATATAGTCCATATTAGAACTCGATCTATGCCTGAAAGTAATATTACCAATAGCAAAGTTTGGCTCAATTCGGTTATTCCCTCCTAGAGTTATCATGCTCACAATCTTGGCGAAAAATTTTGAACCTTTGTGGGGGAGTTACCGGAAGGAGTGGACAGATAGGGTCTATCTTCGAATTTAAACTAAGTTTGGACAAAATATTGATAGACCCAAAATTTTAACCAAATATGTATGTTGATCCGTTCGAGAGTTATCGTGCACTCCAACTACGACACATGGTATTATATGGGTTGTTTGCAGTTTTCGTGCTGATTTCTGAGGATATATGGACTTGCTCCTGAAAAAAATTATATCGTCGTAATGGGGGTAGTGAATACAAGTGGCTGCAACAAAAATCAAAGCGATTCGAGAGCAGGCCTTAAACTGCACTTAAGCAAAATTTTGTGTGGGAGGTACCCGAAAGAGTGAACCAATAGGGTCCATATTGGAACCTCATCTATGTCAGGTAGAAATGTCACGATGTGCAAAGTATGGACTAATTCGGTTACTCCCTTCAACAGTTATCGTGCTGACAATTTTTCCGAACATTTTTGAACTTTTGTGGGGGACGTACCTGAAGGAGTGCACCGATATGGCCCATCTTCGAACTTAAATCAAATCTGGACAAAACATTTCGATACCCAAAATTTGAACCGAATCGATTGATCCGTTCGAGAGTTATCGTGCGCACCAGCCAGCCAGACAGACAGACGGACGACGGACATTGCTAGATCGACTCAAAATTGTCTGAAACGGATATCGTACAAACATACTTGGGGTCTAAAACCATTATTTCGATGAGGCACATTTTTGGCCGTATCAAAGTGTAAATACCCTCTTTAGCCTAAAGGCTGAGGGTATAAATATATTTTTCCATTATCTTTAAAACATCGATTTTTTAAGGAATATTTTTTTCATTACTTTTTTAACGTGGATTTTTTAAAGAATATTTTTGCTTTATGTTTCAAACGTGGATTTTTTAAAGAATATTTTTGCTTTATGTTTCAAACGTGGATTTTTTAAAGAATATTTTTGCTTTATGTTTCAAACGTGGATTTTTTAAAGAATATTTTTGCTTTATGTTTCAAACGTGGATTTTTTAAAGAATATTTTCCGCTTTATGTTGCAAACGTGGTATTTAAAGAATATTTTTCGCTTTACGTTTGAAAAATAATGGAAAAATATTCTTTAAAAAATCCACGTTTGAAAAATGATGGAAAAATATTCTTTAAAAAATCTACGTTTGAAAAATAATGAAAAAAATCTTCTTTTAAAAATGAAAAAAAAAATATTCTTTAAAAAATCCACGTATGAAAAATAATGAAAAAAATATTCTTTAAAAAGTCTACGTTTGAAAAAAATTAAAAAGTATTTCTTAAAAAATCCAGGTTCGAAAAATAATGGAAAAAATATTCTTTAAAAAATCCACGTTTGAAAAATGATGGAAAAATATTCTATAAAAAATCTACGTTTGAAAAATGATGAAAAAAATCTTCTTTTAAAAATAAAAAAATATTCTTTAAAAATCTACGTTTGAAAAATAATAAAAAAAAAATCTTCCTTAAATATTAAAAAAATATTCTTTAAAAAATCCACGTTTGAAAAATTATGAAAAAATCTTCTTTTAAAAATAAAAAATATTCTTTAAAAATCTACGTTTGAAAAATAATGAAAAAATATTTCTTAAAAAATCCAGGCTCGAAAAATAATGGAAAAAATATTCTTTAAAAGCCCAGCTTTGAAAAATAGTGGAAAATATTCTTTTCGTGAACAGGAGAGGATGACAAAAGCGGTTGCATTTAAGAAACATCAATAATCCAACGTAATTGTTATTGTTATATGTTTGTTTTTGTATATCTATGTAACACAAATGTTAATTGTTCTTTTAAAGTGAAACGAAATCCCTGATAATGACTATCGAAGATGGTGGAAAAATTGAAAAATAAAATACAAAATAGAAAAAAAAATATTTTATTCCATTATTTTGTAAACCTGCATTTTTTAAAAATATGTTTTCCATTATTTTTCTAGCCTGGATTTTTAAGGTATATTTTTTTTTAATTTTTCAGATGTAGAATTTTACAGAATATTTTTTCCATTATTTTTCAAACCTGGATTTTTTAAGAATATTTGTTTCATTATTTTTCAAACCTGGATTTATTAAAAAATATTTTTTCCACGCCTGGATTTTTTAAAGAATATTTTTTCCTTTATTTTTTAAACGTGGATTTGTTTAAAGAATATTTTTTGCATTATCTTTGAAACATCGATTTTTTAAGGAACATTTTTTTCATTACTTTTCAAACGTAGATTTTTTAAAGAATATTTTTCTCTTTATGTTTCAAACGTGGATTTTTAAGAATGTTTTTTTTCATTATTTTTCAAACCTGGATTTTTTAAAGAATATTTTTTCCATTACTTTTCTAACCTGGATTTTTTAAGAATATTTTCCCCATTATTTTTCAATCATGGATTTTTAATAAAAATATTTTATCCATTATTTTTCAAACATGGATTTTTTTAAAGAGCAGTTATCCAATATTTTTAAATCGTGGGGTTTTTAAAGAATTTTTTCAAACGTGGATTTTTTAAAGAATTTTTTTCAAACGTGGATTTTTTAAAGAATATTTTCCATTAATTTTTAAATGTGGATTTTTTAAAGAATATTTTTTCCATTATTTTTTAAATGTTGACTTTTTAAAGAATATTTTTCATTTTTATTTTTAATCTTCTAAGCCTAACATTAAATTATTGCATTCCAAGATAAAAAGGACACTAAAAATATCCTTGAAAAATTAAGCCAAAGTGAGCATTTTGGCAGGCGCATATCTTCTAAATCGCGAAGGATTTTAATTTGTTCACGGAGGCAAAGTTGTAGCTCTTGTCATAAAGAATATAAATTCTGGACACATGAAATCCTCCAAACCTCATCTTTATCATCTTCTATAATTTTTTCTAGGGGTTTGACCTTGGCGATTTTGACCTTGAAAATGAGGTTTGGTGGATTTCATTTGTCCAGAATTGATGTTCTTTATGACAAGAGCTACAACTTTGCCTCCATGAGCAAATTAAAATTCTTCGCGGTTTAGGAGATATGCGCCTGCAAAAATGCTCACTTTTGACTTAATTTTTCAAGGATATTTTTGATGTCCTTTTTATCCTGGAATGGAATAATTTATAATTATTATATAAAGCCTATACTCTCCTCTTTAATATGGCACCAATATCAGCATCGTATGACGATTACAAGTATTTAAAATATTTTTTTGAAAAATGTTGACCTTTGAAATTTGTTTGACCTCTAAAAGGTCAAAACGATGAGAAAACGAAGAATTAAAAATACCATTATACTCCATTTTGCCTATACTTTCAAACGTACATAGTCCGGTTCAAGTGTAGTAACAGTTTTGAGCTAGAATTTTTTTAAAGAATATTTTATTAAGACAACCACAAGTACAAGGAATAATTTTTAAAACTTATTTGCTCTCTTGCCACCACTTGTGATGGCCATAAATTTCATTACTTCATAAATTTGCAGCGACTTAATATAATTTTATGTATTTATTCAGCTTGCAAAATATATCGATTTTCTTTATATTTGAGTAAAACACAAAACACTTTAAGAAAACAAGTTTTCAATACAACACAATGCCTTACATTTATTTGGCGTTAGGTTACGCAGCCCTTTTTATTATATCAATAAATTCAGCTGTTTCTACTACACTCGTATGTTGAATTTTAAGAAATTTCAAATAAATTGTATATGTTTCTGTGTTTGGAAATTTTAGGGAGGACAATTTCAAAAAATGAGTATTTTGCAACTTGGATAACAAACAAACTGAATTCGTCTACGTTACCTGAAATTAACATCGAAAAAAAAAAATGAATTACTTGTCTTTGCTTTTTAGTATTGCAGGCCTCATAGCTGCACTATCATCGGTATCGGCCTCATTGGTAAGTAGTTGACAAAAAAATAATTTTGTGGATTATATATATTGTCAAGTATTTTATTTGTAATTCAAACCTTCATTTTTTCCTTTCAGGATAGTATGTTTGTTCGTCAAAAATACGCAACTACAGGAAAATAATAAAAACGAGAAATATCTAAAATATTGTGATAGCTGTAATAAATGATTTGAAGTATACGAAATATCGGTCACGGTATGACAATCGGAGAATTTATAACTTTTATATAAAGAAAAATTTTCTGTTACGCCAGCATCATGTGTTCTTCTTTTCGAAGACAATGTGGGGTTTTATTTAAAAAATCGTTTTTAATTATATATATGAATACCATTTGGATTTCTATTTGAAGACCATTGTGATTTCTATATGAAGATCTTTCTGGCTTCTATCCGGGGGCAATTTTCTATGGGTGACAGTTTAGGCTTTCATATGAAGACTAATTTGAGTTTTTATTTATAGGACATCTGAGCATCTACTTCATGTAGAGAGAAGAGATATTGTAGGAGCAATCATATTCTAAGAAGAAAATACGCAAATTTAAAAATATGAAAATGTATATTGTTGATTCAACAATATATTTTGTGATATTATGGGGCCTGATACAAAATATTATATTGGATTAAAAAAAAAAAAAAATTCATCACTCCAATAAACGTGATTTTTTTAAAAAAAAAATATTTTTAGGTCACTCCAATAAACGTGGATTTATTAAAAAATATTTTTTTATCACTCCAATAAACGGTTATGGAATTTTTAAAAAATATTTTTTATCACACCAATAAAAGTGAATTTTTCATCAGTCCAATAAACGTGTTTTTTTTTAAAAATATTTTTTCATCCCTCCAATAAACGTGGATTTTTTAAAAATAATTTTTTCATCACTCCAATAATCGAGGTTTTTTTAAAAATAATTTTTTTATCACTCCAATAAACGTGGATTTTTTAAAAATAATTTTTTATCACTCCAATAAACGTGGATTTTTTAAAAAAAAAATTTCATCGCTCCAATAAACGACGATTTTTTAAAAATATACCAATAAACGTGGATTTTTGAAAAAAAAAAACATTTTTTCATCACACCAATAAACGTGGATTTTTTAAAAAATATTTTTTTCATCACGCCAATAAACGTGGATTTTTAAAAAAATATTTTTTCATCACGCCAATAAACGTGGATTTTTAAAAAAATATTTTTTCGTCACACCAGTAAACGTGGATTTTTTAAAAAATATTTTTTCATCACGCCAATAAACGTGGATTTTTAAAAAATATTTTTTCATCACACCAATAAACGTGGATTTTTTAAAAAATATTTTTTCATCGCACCAATAAACGTGGATTTTTTAAAAAATATTTTTTCATCACACCAATAAACGTGGATTTTTTAAAAAATATTTTTTCATCACACCAATAAACATGGATTTTTTAAAAAATATTTTTTCATCACACCAATAAACGTGGATTTTTTAAAAAATATTTTTTCATCACACCAATAAACGTGGATTTTTTAAAAAATATTTTTTCATCACACCAATAAACGTGGATTTTTTAAAAAAATATTTTTTCATCACACCAATAAACGTGGATTTTTTAAAAAATATTTTTTCATCACACCAATAAACGTGGATTTTTTAAAAAATATTTTTTCATCACACCAATAAACGTGGATTTTTTAATAAATATTTTTTCATCACACCAATAAACGTGGATTTTTTAATAAATATTTTTTCATCACACCAATAAACGTGGATTTTTTAAAAAATATTTTTTCATCACACCAATAAACGTGGATTTTTTAAAAAATATTTTTTCATCACACCAATAAACGTGGATTTTTTAATAAATATTTTTTCATCACACCAATAAACGTGGATTTTTTAAAAAATATTTTTTCATCACACCAATAAACGTGGATTTTTTAAAAAATATTTTTTCATCACACCAATAAACGTGGATTTTTTAAAAAATATTTTTTCATCACACCAATAAACGTGGATTTTTTAAAAAATATTTTTTCATCACACCAATAAACGTGGATTTTTTAAAAAATATTTTTTCATCACACCAATAAACGTGGATTTTTTAATAAATATTTTTTCATCACACCAATAAACGTGGATTTTTTAAAAAATATTTTTTCATCACTCCAATAAACGTGGATTTTTTAAAAATAATTTTTTCATCACTCCAGTAAACGTGGATTTTTTAAAAATAATTTTTTCATCACTCCAATAAACGTGGATTTTTTAAAAATAATTTTTTCATCACTGCAATAAACGTGGATTTTTTAAAAAATATTTTTTCATCACACCAATAAACGTGGATTTTTTAAAAAATATTTTTTCATCACACCAATAAACGTGGATTTTTTAAAAAATATTTTTTCATCACACCAATAAACGTGGATTTTTTAAAAAATATTTTTTCATCACACCAATAAACGTGGATTTTTTAAAAAATATTTTTTCATCACACCAATAAACGTGGATTTTTTAAAAAATATTTTTTCATCACACCAATAAACGTGGATTTTTTAAAAAATATTTTTTCATCACACCAATAAACGTGGATTTTTTAAAAAATATTTTTTCATCACACCAATAAACGTGGATTTTTTAAAAAATATTTTTTCATCACACCAATAAACGTGGATTTTTTAAAAAATATTTTTTCATCACACCAATAAACGTGGATTTTTTAAAAAATATTTTTTCATCACACCAATAAACGTGGATTTTTTAAAAAATATTTTTTCATCACACCAATAAACGTGGATTTTTTAAAAAATATTTTTTCATCACACCAATAAACGTGGATTTTTTAAAAAATATTTTTTCATCACACCAATAAACGTGGATTTTTTAAAAAATATTTTTTCATCACACCAATAAACGTGGATTTTTTAAAAAATATTTTTTCATCACACCAATAAACGTGGATTTTTTAAAAAATATTTTTTCATCACACCAATAAACGTGGATTTTTTAAAAAATATTTTTTCATCACACCAATAAACGTGGATTTTTTAAAAAATATTTTTTCATCACACCAATAAACGTGGATTTTTTAAAAAATATTTTTTCATCACACCAATAAACGTGGATTTTTTAAAAAATATTTTTTCATCACACCAATAAACGTGGATTTTTTAAAAAATATTTTTTCATCACACCAATAAACGTGGATTTTTTAAAAAATATTTTTTCATCAGCCCAAAAGACGTGAATTTTTTAAAAAAAAATTTTCATCAGTTTAATAAACGTGGATTTTTTTTAAGAAATATTTTTCATCACACTAATAAACGTGGATTTTTTAAAAAATATATATTTTCATCAGTCCAATAAACCTGGATTTTTTAAAAAATATATTTTCATCAGTCCAATAAACCTGTATTTTTTAAAAAAATATTTTTTCATCACACCAATAAACGTTGATTTTTTTAATAAAAAAAATTCTCTCACGAATGCTGACCTTACATCGAGGGGCCGTAAAATAAATGTTGTTCTTAATTAATTCAATAACATGCCCCAGGAAGATTCTTTCCGCACATGTTTTTGTCAGGAATCAAATTTTATTGCAACAAAGTCATATAAAAATTAAAAACAAATTACTTTACTTTCAACAACTCAAGCGACACAATGAAGTTTTTGCCAATTTTATTCGGCTTTATAGTCTTGGCCCTATTTTCTGATCCCACAACTGCTGAACCAGTGGGTTATACATCCGAACAATCAAAGATGAGTTTTATTAATAAAATATTATTTACGATTTTATTTAGGGACTTACAGACCGTTTTAGAAGACCACTTTTTGGCAGAGGAAGAAATTGATCCCGATAGTGCGACAGGAAAGCAGAGAAAAATAAAACCACCAAGTAAATAATATGCAATAAAAAATTTTCAAGAAAAAAAGAACTAACACAGCGACTTCTCTTTAAAGACCAATGGGCTTCTATAAAGAACATTTGGGTTTCTATGAAGACAATTTGGGTTTCTATTTAAATAACATCTGGGCATCTATATGGCTTCTCTATGAAGACTATTTGGATTTCTATTGGATGACCATTTCTTCTCTTTGAATACCATTGAGGCTTCTATATGAAGACCGTTAAGACTTCTATATTGAATATCATTTGAGTTTCTATATGAAGACAATTTGAGTTTCTATAGGAAGAGCTTTTGGGGCTTCTTCTTAAAAGCCTATTGGCCTTCTATGCAGATACCACTAAAAATTTTCTTTCTAGCCCTAATCGTAGTTTGGTAAAGCTCCAAAGATAAAATGATTCGAACGTGTCCATGCACACAGCGTGAATTGTGAATTTTTCAAACTTCGAGCTTTCGTCATTGTTAATTAATGCCGAATGCCGAAACCATTTCGAGGTGCCGTAAAATTAAAATTTGCTTATTAATTACGCAACATGTCTCAATGGGTTTCTTTCTTCACATGCAGTTTTCAAAGATCAAATTTTATTGCAAATCATATAAAAACTCAAAACAAATTGCTTTGTTTTCAACAACTCGAACGGTGGCGCAATGAAGTTTTTGCCAATAGTAATCGGCTTTATTGCCATAGTCCTATTCTCTGATCCCACAACTGCTGATCCGGTATGACTTACAAGAAAAAAAAAAAAACGGAAGAGTTTCATTAATAAATACTATTTACGATTTTATTTAGGGGCTTACTGATTATTATGATGGACCACGTATTTGAGAAAGTGGTATAATATCAATACGATAAGGATCATAGGATCAGAAAGCAGAAAAAATACAACTACCAAATAAATAACCTATATTAATAAATGAGTAAAGTGCTTGACTGACTGACTCA
Source organism: Musca autumnalis (assembly GCF_047663935.1). NCBI lineage: Eukaryota > Metazoa > Arthropoda > Insecta > Diptera > Muscidae > Musca > Musca autumnalis. Next base: position 30,232,962 of record NW_027411755.1, read on the forward strand.
GTGACTGATTGATTCATCAACGGAGAGACGAAGCGGCTGAAGCTAGAATTTTGACATTTTGGGTAAGGTCACTCTTGGTCCGAAGGTGTCAGATAAGGCTGGGTTTTTGGAAATTCGAACGGTATGAAAAAGTACTAAACCGATATAACAGCCATACAGGAAATACAATGTATTGGGACAGACGTCACAACATGAGTTTGGTTGCGGTTTTGTAGTCTGTATGAGGTTAAAACATCTGTAGTGTGATTCTCTGACTCAATACGTATAAAAGCAAACTTCCTCAACATTAGCTTTATCTGTGCTCATGCTCTAACCGAAGACAAAGACGAACAGACCAAAGATATATTCTATGAGCGCTTAGAAGAAACATACGACCGTTGTCCTGCCCATGACATTAAAATTATTCTAGACGATTTTAATGCCAAAATTGGAAAGGAGAATATCTTTGGCCCAACAGTCGGGAAATTCCGTCTCCACAGTGAAACATCTGACAATGGAATGAGGCTGATAGACTTTGCAGCGGCAAAGAGCATGGTAGTTAGCAGTACCAGATTTAAGCATCTCGACATCCATAAGGGCACTTGGCTGCCTCCAGATCAGAAAACAAGAAATCAAATTGATCACGTTGTGATAGATGGAAGAGATTCATCGAGCGTGTTGGATGTACGATCGTTACGAGGAGCAAACGTGGACTTGGGCCACTACCTTGTTGCAGCAAAGCTATGTACCCGTCAAAACGTTGCAAATAAAGCACAAACAGACACAATACGGAAGTTTAACATAGGCAAGCTGCAAACACAACAGTTGTTGTTGTTGTTGTTGTTGTTGTAAAAGTGTTTTTTTAATTATGTTTGCATGTTCGTTCCTCTGTTCAATCTGGCTCTGGGTCTATCTCCAGTTCCAGAAAAATTGCTGCTTCGATGGGATGTAGCCACAGATCCACTGGTGTTAGATAGGTAGGTTTGGCGGGGCAGTTGAAAAGGTGTTCTGTGTCGTACGGGCCCATGCCGCATACTGAGATGTCTTGCACGGCGCGATCGATTCCCGTCCAATAAGAATTTAGGCGACTGCAATATCCCGTGCGTAGTTGAGCCCAAACTACTCTAGTTTGTCGTGGCAGCTGACGCTCCTCAGCTGCGATAGATGGGGGATGTACTCCGAGTACTTTATTCACACTATAATTGCTCAAGGCCTTGGAAACTGCGTCCGTGTAAATGCTATTCAAACCTGCTTGATATGCTTGTTGACCTAGGGGTTCTCTCCTGTATCGTTGGGCCTCTCCCTCTAGAGCATGGATATCCTTCCTGATCTACCTGAATGTGTCAGGCCTACCCACAAGATGGTGATTGGGATGGCTCACACGGTAACATCCAAGCAGGTACTGCAACGAAAGCATTTCATTGTGTTGCTTTACTGGAAGAATCTTTGCCTCCTCATGTAGATGGTCCACTGAAGATTTGAGGAGGCACCCTGTTGCTGTTCTCAGGGCGGCATTCTGGCAAGTTTGAATCTTTTTCCAATTCGTATCACATAATCCCGGGGACCAGACTGAAGCCGCATAGCTTACCACAGACCCACCAATCACTTTATATGTGGTCAACAAGGATTCTTTATCTGCACCCCAAGTGCTGCCGTCTAGGGACTTGAGGATGTTGTTCCTACTATTCAGCTTGTCGCAGATAGATATGGCGTGTGCGCACGACGTGAATGTAGTGTCGAATGTGACTCCTAAAATATTAGGGCAGTTTGTGGTCGGAATTCTGCTACCGTCGACCACGGCATTCAACTCACGTCCAAACTGCGCTGTCCATGTGGTGAACAGAGTGTAGATTTCGTGGCTGAAATCTGCATATTCCTCGAATGGAAAAAGATGCTTAGATCGGTTAAATAGTTGTTCACTCTCACAGATGTCATCAGGATAGGTACCTGATGCCAGGATTGTGCAATCATCCGCATACGTTACGATTTCGGTGCCGTCTGGAGGGGGCGGAATACAGGAGAGGTAGAGGTTAAGCAGTTCCGGAGATATCACCACACCTTGGGGAACTCCCTGTTTCACTCTACGGGGCTTGGACTTCCTATTCCTGAATTCCACGTACGACTGGCGTCCACACATATAATTGACTATCGTTTCAAGCTTGGCCGGAGGGTTGTTTGCTCAATGTCCTCAAACAGCGTGGAGTGCCTGACTGTATCAAAGGCTTTTGATAAGTCAAGCGCCACTATCACTGTTCTATCGCACGGCCGCCTCTGGTTGAGTCCTTGACAAATATGTGTGGTAATGGCGTGCAGCGCAGTTGTCGTGCTGTGCTGCTTACGGAATCCATGCTGATGATCGGCAACTTGATAGCTATTTCTGATACTGGGGAGGACTAAGGCCTCAAGGGTCTTTGCTACGGGCGACAAAAGCGAAATCGGCCTGTACGATTCACTTTTGCTGGCATCCGGGTTTTCTTACTTGGACCACCCTGCCCATTTTCCAGACTTCGGGAACATTGAGGGTGGATAGCGACAAGTTGAGAACTTAAGGCTCATCCAGCTGACTCAGTATTGCCATGGAGATTCCATCAGGGCCCAACGCTTTGGATGATTTAGCGTTCCTGATGGCATTGGCAACATTATCCTTGTAAACTGTGGTGGCTCCTACTCGGCAGGAAGAGATCTGATGGGACGTAATACTCTTCTCTTCGCCCTGTCACTCGCGGCGTGCTCGACAAACTGTCGATTGAAATAACTTGCGCACATCTTCGTGTCAGTCAACGTAACGTCGCCAAACGTGACTGAGGTCCTATCTTCTCTTCTTCCAGGGTTCGAGAGTGACTTAACCGTTCCAATGTTGCAACTCCAATGTTGCAACTCTTCAGATGATTTAACCACTTGTTCCGCTTATGCTCGCTGACCTGCCTGTTAACTTCCAGTGTCAGCTCCCTGACTCTGGGGTCATTGCTAATCCCGTCGCCTCTGCTGGTAAGTTTGGTCTTACTTCGGGTATTCGACCAACAGGGATATGGCGAGCGGCTGCAGCAGTGATGATGTCTCGGAACGTCCTTTCCGCTACCCGAACATCAGAAGGATTGGGCAGTTCTCTGAAGCGGTGATTGCTGAACTCTCTGAAACCCGGCCAATCAGCTTTCTTATGATTGACGAATGTGCGGCGTTCAGAGATAATGAAATCGAGTGGTCTGCTAATGGAGACAATTATGGGGAGATGGTCTGATCCAAGGGAAATGACGGGTTGCCAGGTAACGTCATTTGTCACACCAGGTGACACGATGGTTATGTCTGGCGAACTGTGACACTCTCCTCTAATTCTGGTATGGGCGTCCTCATTGACCGTGCAAAACGCAGAGCTGTCAATCAGCCAGCGCTGTACCTCTCTGGTCGTTTTCGAAGGCCGAATGCCACATCTCATGATGAGCATTAAAATCCTCCAGGACCAGACGATTATGACCTTCCAAAAGCGTGCTAATGTTAGGCACGTAATCTGAGATACAGCTATTTCTCGGCGGGATGTAAACGTTAAGCAACTGTATCTCGGCAGTTCCACACCTGACTGCTACCCCCATACATTAGAGACAGGCTCAAGCGAGATAGGTCTGTATTGGACAGACTGGTGCAATAGGAAAGCTAATCCCCCACCTCCACTTCTGGTGCGATCCTTCCTTAGCACGTTGTAACCATCGCAACGTTTTAAGCTACAGTTGTTGCTGAGCTTGGTTTATTGCACCGCAGCGACCTTGATATTCCTCCGGCTCATGAAATCTACTAGTTCCTCGATCTTACCTCGGAGTCCATTGCAATTAAATTGCAAAAAGGATGCATTTTCTGGGATTGGGACAACAACGACTGGTGTTAAAGGCTGCGATTGCGGTTGTTGTAGAAGGGACTGCCGGGGAGTTTCGTAGTCAAACGACGAGGGAGTTTCTTAATCCGACGCAGCATGCAGCAACATATTCCCTGTCGTGAGGGACACGTGGACAAGTCCAGAGCAACCCCTTAGATGCACCCACGCCTGACATCTATTGCATCTCACCGAAGGTTGGATGTGGGTGAAGATGCGGATGTGACAAACTGAGCACAGATATATTGGTCCTGGGTTTTCCTCCGTCATATGTTAATTGCGTATGCCGACGACATTGACATCATGGGTCGATCGGTAAAGGAAGTAACTGATGACTTTGTAAAAGTCGAAAGGAAATCTGCCAAAGTCTGAATACGTCCTCAGACTGAATACGTCGAAACGGCAGAACAATAGGAGATGAAAGGGGCCATTACACTTTTGTAAGCAATATAGGTAACTCAGTCAATGATATTGCAGCAGTGACTTTTGATGGACTTAAAATGGTAACAAGTAGGGGAGAAAGTATGGTCAGATCATTTACCAATAAATATCTCAATAGAAGTTGCACAAACGGAAAAATCAACGAATTTGTTACCAAAATTACTTTGGGGAAAACAAAAACATGAACAAACGCAACATGGAAGGGCTTTTGAGTAATAAGCAAATTTCGTTGATGGATAAATGTCTGTAGAACAACACAATCGTATGCAGTACAAGTTTGGGGTTATGAATGGTTCGAAGAAGTTGACAAGTTGCAGAGATATTTCGTAAAAAGAGTTTTAACAAGTAAAAAGTCGTTAAGTTCGGCCGGGCCGAACTTTTTATACCCTCCACCATAAAATAGTCTTAATTAAAATGGAATAATTAGGGTCCTTTCACAATTTTAGGTGGAACAACTTTTCGACAGTGGATAAATTCCTACTGCCTCCCACTATTGCTTAAATTACACTGTGAACACAAATGTTGGGGCAGGGATAATTCCTTTTGGGAATGAAAGCCCTTGGTGTGTGTACATTAAAAACCCCGAAGGACAGATGCGCCGTGAGTCGAACTTTCGCGTTATGGCGTGATGAAATTTTTGCAAGGGACCCTGTAAGCCATCATGAATTAGCATTATATCTTTGTTTGTTGTTTTTGTAGAGCACTTAAGCAACAGTAAACAAAGATATAACGCTAATTCCTGATGGCCCACAGGGTCTCTATCAAAAATTTTATCACGCCATAACGCGGAAGTTCGACTCACGGCGGATCTGTCCTTCGGGGTTCATAATATACTCACCAAGGCCTTTCTTCCCCAAGAGGAATTTTCCGTGCCCCAGACTTTCACCTCCATTTTGTTGCACAGTGTTATCTAATCTAATCTAAAAAATGTGTTCAGCTAGGTGAAAGGTACCACCAACGGGGCTATATCAAAGAGTCAACCAATCTTTAAATTTTTTGGCGGAAAAGTTTTATAGCTGCAGGGAACTTCAAGAGTCAAATTGAGGGTAGTTTCATCAAAACAATGTAGACCCTCAAAAATGGACCCATATTGACGAATTTTAGTGAAGAAATTTCGTGACCACTGAAAATTCCCGAAAATCGGGAGGTACAGTTATATGGGGGGATATACCAAAACATGGACCTATATTGACGATTATTTTTGAATAGACAAAATTGTAGCTAAAATTCTCAAAATACCGATCATTACAGCTAGTTCGGTTAAAAATTGCAGCTAAAATTCTCAAAATACCGAAAATCGGGAGATACCGATATATGGGGGCTATACCAAAACATGGACCTATGTTGACGATGTTTCGTTGGAGATGTTTTATGACCACTGAGAACTTCAAATGTCAAATTACAGCTATTTCGGTTAAAAATTGAAGCTAAAATTCTCAAAATACTGAAAATCGGGAGGTACCGATATATGGGGGCTATACCAAAACATGAACCTATGTTGACGATGTTTCGTGGAGATGTTTCATGACCACTGAGAACCTCAAATGTCAAATTACAGCTAGTTCGGTTAAAAATTGTAACTAAAATGCTCAAAATACCGAAAATCGGGAGGTACGGTTATAAGGGGGCCATACCAAAACATTGACCTATGTTGACGATGTTTGGTGGAGATGTTTCATGACCACTGAGAACCTCAAATGTCAAATTGCAGATGGTTCGGTTACAAATGGTGGCTAAAATTCTTAAAATACCGAAAATCGGGAGGTACCGTTATATGGAGGCTATACCAAAACATTGACCTATGTTGACGATGTTTGGTGGAGATTTTTTATGACTACGGAGAACCTCAAATGACAAATTACAGCTAGTTCGGTTAAAAATTGTAGCTAAAATTCTCAAAATACCGAAAATCGGGAGGTACCGTTATATGGGGGCTATACCAAAACGTGGACCTATGTTTACGATGTTTCGTGGAGATGTTTCATGACCACTGAGAACCTCAAATGTCAAATTGCAGATAGTTCGGTTAAAAATTGTGGCTAAAATTCTCAAAATACCGAAAATCGGGAGGTGCCGTTATATGGGGACTATACCAAAACATGGACCTATGCCCATATCCTTTGGGATATAACTTTGTTGATCAGTAGGAACCCTAAGTGCCAAATTATAGCTAATTCGGTCTGCAAATGTGGCGAAAAACGTCAAAATACCTCAAATCCGGAGGTACCGTTATATGGGGGCTATACCAAAGAGTGGACCGATATAGCCCATCTTCGAACTTGACCTGCCTATGGAAAAAACACCCTCGCGTGCAAAATTTCAGCACTCTATCTCAATTATTGCGGACGATAGAGTGATTACAACAGACGGACAGACGGACGGACAGACGGACATGGCTAGATCGTCTTAGAATTTTATCCTGATTTATATATACTTTAAAGGGTAGCAAATGATTAGTTCGATGTGTTACAAACGGAATGACAAACTTAATATACCCTCCATACTATGGTGGAGGGTATAAAAATACCGGATCATATACCAAACTATGTGCTATCATTAGAAACGGATATACCTGACAATCACTTCTATACACTTAAACTTCATTTAAATTATCTCTACAATACGGTATATAACTATGAAGTACAAAGATTGACAAAAATTCTCTCCAAAATGATATGGAAAAAAAGATATTTTGGGCCAAAGCCATGGAAAATTTAGCAGAAAGAACAAATACGTTCATTATGAATCTGGATATAAACTCCCATGAGTGGGGGGCTAGAACTAATGACATGCTGAATAAGCTTAGAGTAGAAAGCTATATTGAGAAGCGACAAAAGGCAAACAATATCGTTTTTTGAATACAGAAGTTGGAGTAGAATATATGTCGAACACATGAATATCAATAATAATGCGAAGCAGAACAGATGTACTCCTTAGAGTTGGGCGAACTCGTTCAAGTGAACGATCCGGATCACTATCTCGTTCAATGGACCCCGGTAATTTCTTTGACAAAACTGCGTATACTTAATTTAACACGTTTGTTTTTATGATGTTATTCATTCGTCTTTGAACGAGAACAGTGATCCGGATCATACAATTGAACGAGATTGCCCAACCCTAGTACTCCTCTTAAATGGATGCAGTTACGAAGATAGAAAAGAATATACTCTCTGCAATACGAACAAACCGTATACCTTTTTTAGGAAGTTTATATCTAGATAATATACAGTTAATTGGGTGCCACCGTGGTGCAATGGTATGCACGCCCGCCTTGCACGCAGAAGGTCGGGGGTTCGAGTCCCCGGCCAGGCAACATCAAACAATTTTCAACGGTGGCAAAATACCCCTCAGTAATGTTGGCGACATTTCCTGAGTATTTCAGCCTTGAAAAACTTCTCCATAAGTGGTGTCTTAAGACACGCCGTTCGGACTCGGCGATAAACAGTAGGTCCCATATCATTGAGCTTTAATATGAATCGGGGTGCACTCATTGATATGAGAGAAGTCTCCCTTGTCCCGTATGGGATGTTGTGGAACAATGTTTTTTTTTTTGTTTAATATACAGTTAATAAACATTCTAAATGGTTATGTAAATAACTTTTTGCTATTTTCACCTTTACTAGGCGTTTACACCAGACAGTTTGTCTTCAAATAAAACTCTGATTTACTAACACATGCATGCATTTGTCGGCTGTCTTCCAGCTGTCCATCATTGTTGCAGAGACAGTGAGGTTAACAAATTTTTGACATTTTTGTAAAAAATAAGTGAGATTATAATTGAAATGTGTTGAAAACAAAAGAACATGAACAAAAACAAAATATGTGAACTTAAAACTAAAATAAATCGATGATTATTATTCATAATTTTACAACTGTTTTTGCAGTTGTCGGGACGCTTACGTCACACAGGCAAGTTTTGGATTTTTGACAATCAATACATGAACTCAACTGTCCTGTCATTTGTAAACGCAGGGTTAAGAACCGTTCATAGACATTTCACATGTTCCAGAAAGTTGTTCATTGATGTCTTTGCTACATTATTGCAGTTAGTTATTTTCTTGTATATTGAACGGTTTAGTATCTGTGGATTAGAACCAGAGAAAAAAGAATAAAAATCCCATTTGCTTTGTTATTTTGACCTACCTAGATCGTCTGTTCTAGAAAGATGTTTATTGGGATCTGAGGTACATTTTTGTAGTTGGTTGTTTGCTTCAAATTTGATCGGTTTGATAGCTGCAGACCAAAACCCGAGAAAATTTTGTAAAAGAAATTTGACCTTGCAGATGAAGTTTGATGAATTGTATGTGTTCACAATTTTTGTTCTCTAAGACAAGAGCTACAACTTTGCCTCTGAGAGAAATTCAAATTTCCTAACGGTTTAAAAGATATAGTCTTGAAAAATTACCCCTTTTTACATCAAAGCCTCAAACCTTTGGAGGTCTATAACCGAGAAAGTTGATGAGATAGGGAAAAATGGCGAGACACGTGTCTTCTACTTTTTGGTCTTCTATCACACTGTGGAGTCAGAATATGGTTAATAAAACATGACTCAAAAAATTACACACAGTGATATTGTACCATTAGTTTTATGTGAACGCGAAAGTGTTTTCTAAATAATTTACTGAAATCAAATAAAGAAACGTGAATTATCTTTTCTACAAATGTTTTTGTTATTATGAAAGTTTTGGTAAACTCATTTGGAAACGTAGCATAGGTTTGATTTGATACTGGGTTGGCAGCCGCTGGCCGAAACACTATGGTTTCGGGTCAATCCGGTATGAAAGAACCCGCTGCCGTGGGATTGACGTAGTCCTATGCGACAGTTTTTATACCCTGCACCACTATGTGGGGACAAAAAGTTTGTAACGCATCGAAATAATGGTCGTAGACCTACACTTATTTGTATATACCAAAATGAATGTCTCGACGAGCTGAGTCGAACTGGCTATGTGTGACCGTCTGTCTGTCCATCTGAACCAAATCACGCTACAGGTCGCAATTTTGATCGGATCGTCGCCAAATTTTAGGTGTTGATGATTTTGGTGATGGTCGGTTAATATTTAGCGGTCGGAATGGGCAACAAAATTATTTGGAAAAAAGTCAACGTTTTATTCCAAAGCAAATATCTCAGCTTCTAAAAGGGGTATACCAAAGTGGGTTGTCGTAGGCATTCAACCAACGGAGATAACGCAATAGTCGCTTATAAAACGCAACTTTTAATTTTTGCGATTTTAATTATAATATCAAATTGACACAGCTTTGGCTGGAGACCTTCCAAGAGCAAAGCCTGACTATGAAAGTAGAAAATCCCATCTTTACAATGGTGCAAAGTATGTTGGCGTAGATGGCCAAATAACATCCCATTTCTCCTTTTTTTGTATCACGCTACAGGCCGCAATTTTGATGGGATCGTCACGAAATTTTGGGTGGTTAGTGGATGTCTCAGAGGGGAAGAAGCATATTACGCTAAGTGATGTGGGGATAATATTTATGGTCGGAATGAAAAAAACATATGTGGAGAAAATTCAACAATTTTTTCTTATGCGAATTTTTCCGCTTTTAATACAAGTATTCCAAAAGGAAAGCCCGTTGATGCAAGAAGAAAAGATTTCCTTTACATTGATGCAAATAGGTTGGCGTAGGTGGTCAAACAAGGGAGATATCGCAAAAGTCGGTAATGCATCCCATTTTTATACCCTCAGCATTTATGCTAACGAGGGTATATACACTTTCATACGGGCAAAATGAGCCTCATCGAAATAATGGTTTTAGCCTCCAAGTATGTTGGGACGAACTGTGTTTCAGACAATTTGGAGTCGATTGAGCAATGTCCGTCCGTCTGTCTGTCTGTCTGGCTGGCTGGAGCGCACGATAACTCTCGAACGGATGAACCGATTCGGTTCAAATTTTGGCTTTCGTAATATTTTGCCCAAACTTAGTTTAAGTTCGAAGATGGGCAATATCGGTCCACTCCTTCCGGTACCTCCCCCACAAAAGTTCGAAAATGTTCGGAAAATTTGTGCGCACGATAACTCTTGAAGGGAATAACCGATTTGGTCCATTCTTTGCCCATCGTAAAATGTGTACCAGACTTAGATAATGTTTCAATATAGACTCAATCGGCCTACTTCTTCGGGTACCTCCCACACAAAATTTCGGAAAAGTTCAGTTTAGGGCCACCTCTCGAATCGCTCTGATTTTTGTTTTAGCAACTTGTATTCACTGCCCTCCATACGACGGTACAAGTTTCATTAGGGACAAGCCTATACTTCCTGAGAATATAGCCGGATAGGTGCAAAAAAACCCGTATGACACCGTGTGAGGTGGTTGGAGCGCAAGATAACTCTCGAACGATCTGCAGATTCTGTCCAAAATACGGCCTTACTAATATTTTGTCCAAACATAGTTTAAGTTTGAAGATAAGCCATATCGGTCCACTCCTTCAGGTACCTTCCCCACAAAAGTTCAAAAATGTTCGGAAAATTTGTTCATCGGTAACTCTTGAAGGGAGTGGCTGAATTGGTCCATACTTTACACATCCTAATATATCTACTAGATATAGATCAGGTTTAAATATGGACTAGATTTGTCCACTCCATCCAGTAACTCCCACACAAAATTTTGGATAAGTTCACTTTAAGACTTGCTATCGAATCACTTTGATTTTTGTTGAAGCAACTTACATTCGCTGCCTCAATTACGATGTTAAACGTTTTTTCAAGGGCAAGTCCATACTTCTTGAGCAAACATCCCGAAGGGTGTAAAACCCCCTATGGCACCATATGTAGTGGCTGGAGATCCACTTCCATAATGGTCAATGTAGATCCATTCCTTTAAGTATCTCCTCCGCAAAACTTTTGATCTCTAATCCTAATGAACATTTTTGTCGGTTGAAATTCCCAACATTTAAAGAAAACCTAAATACATACGTTTTTTGCGAAAAAATTGTTTCAATATATACAGGCTGAGGGTATATCTCTGTCGGCAAAGCCGACTGATACTTTTTTATTTGTCCCATTTTGTAATCACGCAACAGGTCGCACTTTTAAACGGATCGTCTCAAAATTTTGGCGGCTTATGGGGGCCCAGAGTATAAGAAGCACATTGAGTTTGGTAATATTCAGGAGTCGGAATGGACAACAAACTTATGTGGAAAAAACGTCATAGTTGTATTCTTATGCGAATATATACGCTTCCAAAAGGGGTATTTCAAAAGGAAAGTCCGAAAATATCACATTTATAATCATGCGAAATTGGTTGGCATACATCCCACTTTTCCATTTTTATACCCTACACCACTATGTGGTAAGGGGTATTATGTGTTAGTGCATTTGTATGTAACATACAAAAGGAAGCGAGATAGACCCATAGTTCCTTCTAGGGATATACATAGAATCACTTTCTGAGTCGATTTATGCATGTCCGTCCGTCCGTCCGTTCGCAACATACAGGTCGCATTTGTTGACCGATTTCGCTGAAAATTGGGGAATACCATTTTTTTAGCCGTCGAAAGATCAAGTTAGAAGATGGGCTATATCGGTCCAAGTTTTGGTATATCCCCCATATAACGGTACCTCCCGATTTAAGGTATTTTAAGGATCTTAGCCGCATTTGTTGCCCAAAGCAGCTGAAATTTTACATTTGAGGTTCCCAATGGCCGCGAAATTGCTCCACTAAAAATTGTCAAGATAGGTCCACGGTTCGGTATAGTCCCCATATAACGATACCTCCCGATTTAAGGTATTTTATGGATCTTAGCCACATTTTTTGCCCAAACTAGCTGAAATTTTACATTTGAGGTTCTCAATGGCCGCGTAATTGCTCCACTAAAAATTGTCAAGATAGGTCCACGGTTCGGTATAGTCCCCATATAACGATACCTCCCAATTAAAGGTATTTTAGGGATCTTAGCCACATTTGAACTAGCTGAAATTTTACATATGTGGTTCCCAGTGGCCACGAAATTTCGCCACTTAAAATTGTTAAGATAGGTCCATGTTTTTTTGTAGCCCCCATATAACGGTACCTCCCGATTTTAGGTATTTAACGATTTTCCCCGAATATGGCTCCAATTTGCCATTTGGAGTTTAATGAGTTCAAAAATTTACTTTAATGTTTGTTTTGGGTTATTAAAAAACTTCTGGTGTAGGGTATTACATAGTCGACCCCGCCCGACTTTGGTCTTTTCCTACTGGTTTTCATTTGGATTGTACTGGCGAATATCACAGTGTTTCAACAAAAGTGAATTGGTGCCAATTGTGTTACCAAAATTGTTCAAATACTAGAGATGTAGAAAGAGACTCTCCGATATCCCAATTTGTGGAGTTTTATTTCCAT